>NW_026555331.1:15298560-15819244 GCF_014898055.3 Talpa occidentalis | reverse complement strand
CTTTAGCTGGACTATAATGGGTGGTCTGTGGGACGCCAGGCCAACGCCCCCGGTTTCTGCCCAAACATTCGAGAAAGCTTCCATCCACCACCCAGAAAGGGGTGGGTGATCTGGCGCCACCAAAGGCGGTACTCATCTTGAGGGAAATCGTGAGGACGTGTAGGGGAGAGCCCTTAAAGTCCTTGATTTCGACACCTTCCTGTCCAATGAGATTTGCGCTCCTACCTTGGTGTTAAAGGTCTCTTCCAATTAATGGGTACGGGCATTCAGGAATTACAACGAAGGTGTGCGAGACCTGACCTTTTCCCAGGTCTACAGATCTTTTCGTGGTCCAGGGATACTGCTTGCATCCCGTAGCCCCTTGCACCCACGAAGTTTTACCGGAAAGTTTACCCAAGGGTTCCGTGAGGACTGAATGCTGTTGCCCCGTGTCCACAAGGAAATTAACGGGTCTCCCCTCCACTTTTAAGGTTAGCCGGGGCTCGGGGAGGGTCGAGCCCTGACGGTCCTAGTCACTGTCATCTCTTGTGCCCCCGAGCACCAGGACAGGAGTGTCAGAAACGGCGGGTTGTTTGAGGTTATTCCCCGTTTCTTTGGGCAATGTTTGGCCCAGTGTCCTTTTTGAGTGCAGTATGCACATTGATCACGCTGTAGGGTCCTGCCTGTCCCTGTGGAGCTGGGGCGGCGGGAGGGGTGTAGCTTACCCAGGTCGTCCTTTTGAGTGACGGCGAACAGGATTCTGGCCATATCCCGAGTGTGGCGTGCGTTTTCAGCCGCCCTTACCTTCCGTTCTTCCTGGCGGATGCGGTCTTCTCTTTGCTCAGGAGTTTCACGGCGATTGTACACCTTTTCTGCCACCTCCATAAGATCTCGAATAGATTTTTCTCCCAGCCTATCTATTCTTTGTAGTTTTTGTTTAATGTCAGGAGCCGCCTGGTTAACAAAGGCCATTACCACCGCGGCCCTGTTCTCCGTTGCCTCCGGATCCATAGGAGTATATTGCCGAAAAGCTTCCATGAGGCGTTCTAGAAAAGCCGCGGGGGTCTCCTCCCTTCCCTGCTGCACATCCCCTACCTTGGCCAAATTGGTGGGCTTGCGGGCTGCTGCACGCAACCCTGCCATTAGAGTCTGGCGGTACACCCGGAGTCTCTCCTTACCTTCAGCCTGGTTAAAATCCCAGTCAGGTCGGGTCAAGGGAAACACTAAATCTATGCGGGCCGCGTTTGTGGTGGGTGTGCCATCTTCTCCAGGGACTAATTTCCTGGCGGCCGTCAGTATACGATCTCGCTCCTCAGTGGTGAAGAGGACCTGCAAGAGCTGTTGGCAATCATCCCAGGTGGGCTGATGAGTAAATAGAACAGTGTCTAGGAGATTAACAAGGTCTTTAGGGTTGTCAGAGAAACGTGCATTTTGTGCTCTCCAGTTGTAGAGGTCACTGGTCGCAAACGGCCAGTAGTGCATGGGCTGGTTGCCCTGCTCATTAGGCAATCCTGCCACACGCAGGGGCAGGACGGTGGAATCCGGGGAATTCGCCTTCACTGAGCGGGTGCCTGCCGCCGGACCCTGCCCACGAGCCCCGCCCGCCTCTGGGGGAGGGTGGTCAGCCGACCGCAGGAGTTGGGGAGGGTTACTACAAGGGTTATGATAGGGTGGTGGAAATAGAAGTTCCTCCGGGGTAGAGTCTTGGAAAACCGCAGGTGCCGACGGGATGTTGGGACCCAAGCAGTTTAGCCGGCAGTACGGGTGTGCCTGTAACGACAAAAATGGCTTTAACCAAGCAGGGGTTCTGGACTAGATCTTGCCAGACTAAGATATACGGGAGTTGGTCAGGATGTCCGAATTTTCTTTCACTGGTGATGATTTCTTTACGCGACGGACATCTGTAAATCAAAAGTTCCCTCCGGGGGCCAACCAACTCCGAACTTCGGCCACTCTGAGGAACAAAAGGTGATTAGAGGGGATTTTTTTATTTTTACACTGAGGTCCGACCCTCTGGACCTGACATCTTTAAAATGCTGTAAAACAACGGATAGAGGGGTAGATGGTGATTGACCCATGATGACAAATGCTAGAAGTACAGTGGCTGTCGTCACAAGAAACAGGCCAAAGACTGATTTTTCAAAAGGCCCCCAAAAGGGGTATCTGCTTCCCCGCAAAGGGTGTGGCCTTCCTAACATGTGGTCCGGGGACGTCTCCCGCGGTCCACGCCGGCGGCTTTCAAGTGCGTCCACTTAAGCCTGACCCGGCTATTGAACAGATTTTCAGGTTTGCAAACAATTACAGCTTTTACAGGTACAAAGTACAAAAGATACAGGTACTAAGTACAAAACAGCTTCTACAGGTACAAAGTACAAAAGATACAGGTACTAAGTACAAAACAGCTTCTACAGGTACAAAGTACAAGATACAGGTACTAAGTACAACTACGTCTGCAGACTTGAAGCTTACCTGGGCGAGTGTTGGAACTCACCTGCGCGCTTTAGAACTCCTTTCGGTTGCTCGGCAGTTGGGGTCTGCACTCGTCGATCCCGGACGAGCCCCCAAAATGTTGTGCCCACGTCGACCAGTGCAGCCCCCAAGGACACAGACAACCGATGCAAGGGCACAAGGGTTTAATACGGGGCTCGAGACCGGGCCCTCGACACGCACCGATGCAACGGCAGAGGTCGAGAGCCCCGAACAGAGGAAGCTGGGACATCTTATAGGGTCGCGAGTGGCGGGAACTTTGAAAGAAGTTGGCAATTATTCATTGGCTACTACAAAGGCACTTTGGGCGCGCGCGGTTACAGTTTCAAACTGATTGGACGGTTAGAGATGCCGTCCCATTTATGGACAGGACTGCCCTCATTGGCGGCTGGGGTGGTCTGCTTTTTCGTCACCAAGTGGAGTGAGGGTTGTGACTGCTGAAACTATCTCCGGAATGCGGCTGGACAAGGACTAACATATCAAGGTGGAGGATATACAAAATGGCGAAACCTCAGCTAAGCTTGGTTCCACATATAGAAGAGGTTTCTTTAAAAAAAAAAAAAGATTACAAATGCATAATGGTGAATTTTGATTCTGCCTTTTAACTGGAGAAATATTTTTCTCCGAAATTCAACCTTCTGGTTCTTGACAAGCAGGTAACTATCCGCAACTTTACATTTATTTGTTTGTTTGTTTGTTTGTTTGTTTATTTATTTAATACAAGAATTGGGGTATAGGCCAGAGGTGCGGGGGGTGAGAGGATTCAACAGAGACAGAGTGGGGAGCAGAGCAGACAGATCTACTGAAATACACTGCTGAGAGGAGCAGCGGGGGAGAGCCAGGAGAGGTCTGCTGCACCATGTGGGTCTACTGCCTGGCTGGGGATCGAACTCATGCTTCAGTGGCTGCGGATAGCTTCATAGGTTGCGTCTTAACCTCTTGCACCACCAGGGAGGCCCTGCAACTTTAAATTTGTAGTCTTTCTACTTTCAAGATTAACAGCAATAGCAATAATCTAGGACTCTCATCTCATACACGATATCTCATTTCCTATAATGCAAATCAAATATGTTCACAGCCAAAGAACTGTTGGTGCTTTGCTAACAATATACATTCTTCACAGTTGAGGTAGAATTTAAGTTGGACATTCTGTGCTCAGGCCGGGGGCGGAGCCTGGGGCTCATCAGCGCTGCTGGGCCAGGTGAGGGCTCTTGCCGTTAGTGGAGCTGGGTTGCCCGGGGCTTTCCACGTCGGCCTGTAGGTCTGCAGTTTTGGAAGAGGCCGCGGTCGCCGCTTGTCTGTGGCTTACAGGGGGTGCCTGTAAGCAAGATATTGCACATAATGCTCTCTATTGATTTCAACTTTATAATATTTTGGATATCATGGTAGGTGTTTGCAATCATATGTATCTTTTATTACTCTTTTATGGGGTTATTCATGATAATTGAGTTAGATAATAACCTGTAAATTGCCATTCTCGGAGCCACTAGCCATTTACCAAAACCCATTCTCCCCTTTACTTCATAGCAGAGTGGCGCCATGTTTCATTTCACTCACTTAAGAAAAGCTTCTAGATTTTGTAACTCCTCCTCTTCTCTGCTTTCTGATGAGGGCACTGTTGGCTGTAACAAACAGGTGCATGGTCTTAAACACCATGTCTCAGCTGTTGCCTTTGGCTCCATGTGGCATTGACTCGTGTGAATGAGACAAAATGTTCTGTCTTTAATTTCACTAAATACTAAATTTTGGGACTCTTTTGCTCTTCATGGTTTTATTGAGACAATAATTAACATATATCATTGTATTTGTTTTAAGTCTACCACACAATGATTGGATATATGATTATCATAATCAGTTTAGTTAACATCCATTGCCTCACATTAATTAAAAATTTCTTTTTCTTGGGCCTCCCTGGTGGTGCAAGGGGTTAAGCACCACACTGTGAAGCAATCCGCAGCCTTTGCAGTAGGAGTTTGATCCCTGGCTGGCCAGGGAGGAACCCACATGGGGCAGCAGACCTCTCCTATCTCGACCGCTGTTCCCCTCAACAGTGTATTTCAGTCAATCTGCCTGTTCTGTTCCCCACTCTGTCTCTGGTGAATCCTCTCACCCCCCCCCCTGCATCTCTGGCCTGTATCCCAGCTCTTGTATGCATAGATAAATAAATCTTTAAAAAATTTTTTCTTTTTCTTGTAATGAGAACTTTTAAGATCTACTCAGAAAATTTCAAATATGCAATATAGTATTGGTAAGTATTGTCCCCATGCTGCATAGTGTATCCCCAGGATTTATTTATTTATTTTTATTGAAGTAACAGTGCATTATAACATTATGTAAGTTTCAGGTGTACCTCATTGAGAATCAGCTGGTGTGCATGTTATGTTAAGTTTACTGCTACATGTCCAGGCCTGTCCTTCACCATTTCATTTTTAAGGACTGTTTTTAATAGCACTTAGCATTACCCTAGCTATTGTGAACAATAAAGAAAGTTCCTGGAGCACAGAAACTGCAGAATAATTACTAGCTACTGTTATGTTATTTCTATTACTAGCAGTAATTATCTTCATAACAACCCTGCTTCTTGGTTGATGATACAATGAATACTTGGAAAATTACATGCTAATCAAGTTAGTAATTCATTTGTAGAGAGTGAAACAAGAAAACCCCCTGGAAGAGATGAACTTGTTCTAATTATTATTCTAATTACTGATTTGAATCCTGTCTTACTTTTAATAATCACGTTTTCTCCTTTTTACAAACCTCTGTGATAATGGGAAGATGCAAATAGCAAATGCCTTAAAATTAGATTCAGAACAAGGTATGTATCAGAAAAGAATTTATTCTAGCAAATCACACTTCCCCTACATGAAGGGTCCCATAATTCTTCTTCCTAAGGGGAAAGGAGAGGAAACATTAACTTGCACTTTCTCTATACCCTTGTAGCAAGCTTTGGTACTTCCCAAAGCACAGGATTTCCACTAGCAGCTCAGGAAAAGCAGCTCTGATTGTGGCATGGATTAGTTAGAACCTGCATGTGGAAGAGGGGTTCAGTATTCCATTTTTCAAATGTTTCATATTTCAGTGAGGAGTATTCTCAGTTTCTATCAGTTTTCCTCATTATTCTACCCAAAAATGGTCTAGGCTAAAACTGTTTAGACTCAGAAAAGCAGGTGGTGGGGGGAGGGATATTCAGTTGGAAAGTAAGAATTACAAAAGTAAGAATTGGGTCCTGGCCTTTTAGATCAGGGCTCTCTTTTTCTGGTTACACTTTCCCATGCAATGGAATCACCTTGTAAGTTTCCAACCAGCCCTTCATGTACAGGCAAATCTGCATCTCATTTCTGCTGAAATATGTTTTCAATTTAGAATTTGAATTTCCAGATTGACTTGTGAACATCTAAAGGACTCCATGTCACCATGACATAATGTTCCCCAAAGGCCAGTTGGCCGTCAGCAGAGAAATGGGCAGTGATTAGCTAGCTGTCAGTGGTCAGAGGTGCTGATGTGACTGCGGAAACCAATGTGGGAAAACTGAGAAGGAAAGAGGAAAAATCCCCGGTGTATGGGGGGAAGGGAAGTGGTACAAGGGCAACTTTATAAGTTAAAGGGATTGTTAGAAGATGAAATATGACGAGGGATTAGATGGAAAAAGATGGAGATTTTATGGATAATTTGGAACGTGTTTAAAAGACCCCTTTAAAAAGAAAAAGATCTCAAGAAATATACTTTGAAACTAAGAGGTAGAAACCAGAACAAAGGGGAAAAGTAATAGATATTTGAAAAAATTAGATTCACAGAAGGTCCAGGGGCTAATCATGATGGAATAGTTTTTAAAATCATGATAATACTTTTAAAAAAGCAATAAATCTAAATAGTACCATTCCCATCTGTGAAGACCTGCTTGCAGGTTGGTCATTTTTCCAGCATTTTATTTGGAGCATCTCATTTAATCATTGGTGGGAGTATTAACACCCGGTGTAAACCTTCCATAATAGAACAGTAAGGGTGGTGGGCAAGCTGAAATGCTTTTCCTTGAGAATAGTAGAGAATTGCAATTCAGCATGCACAGATTTACCTAGAACCTAAAACATTCCCTGGAGGGACAAAAGTTAGCGTCTTTTTTTGGGGGGTGGGGATGTGGAAGAGTAAAAGAAGGTCACGGAAATAGGTAGAGAGGTCACAGGATAAAAGTAGGAGCAAGTTCACATTTATTAGTCATTTCAAACAGGATATTGTCATTCTTGCTGGTGTTTCGAGATGTTGGTAGTATGGCTCAGTCCAAAGTTCTGGTCCAGTTGAAAAGGCAGAGCAGTTTTTCTGCCATTTCTTGCTCTTGTTGTGTTTTAATATGACTCTGATTAAGACAATGTTTCACAACTGTTTTATGGGAGAACATAAAAAGTAGGAGGTTAAAAAAGTTGTAACTTTCCTCTTCTTCCCTTCTATTCTCTGCTCCCTGAAATAATGGTTCAATGAAAATGCGTTGAACTGTACTTGTTTGAGAGATAAAAAGGCATCACAAAGTTTAACCAGAAATATGGGGAAGGGAGGACTATCCATCTATATTGATTAAGTCAGTAACATAACACCTATCATAACATACTAACTAGTTGTTAACATGTGTGGTTCTTCAGTGGATTATTAATTTATTAAAAGAAGCAATTGTGTTTTATTATTATTATTATTATTATTATTATTATTATTATTGTTACTTTTTGTTGATGTGTTGGATTACATTAATTGATTTTCCTTGCATCCCTGGAATAAATCCCACTTGGCCATGGCATATTATCTTTTTGATGCATTGTTGAATTCTGTTAGCTAAGATTTTGTTGAGGATTAATTTTACAGGGAATACACAATGATGTAAAAGATAAAAAAAAGTTGGAATTGTGTCATTGTAGTCTTTTAAATCCTACAGGAACAACCTAAATTGTTGCATGCTTGATGCTTGTGGGTGTTTAATGAATGTGTTTAGTGCTTCACTCTACTCTCCCTTTGTAGAATCAGGTGTTCTGTATGACTTTTACATATACCTGTGACTGATGTGAGTTTTTAAGACTTGTAGTCAAGTCTTCCTCTTTATTTAAGAAGTGTTTCACTAATGAGGGCCTCCCTGGGGGCACAGGGGTTAAAGACAGTGCTATGAAGCTATCACCAGCCACTGCAGCACAAGTTCGATCCTTGCCTGACCAGGGAGCTGACCCACATGGCACAGCAGACCTCTCCTGCTTGCTCACTGCACCCCTCAGCAGTGTATATCAGTAGATCTGCCTGTTCTGCTCCCCACTCTCTCTGGTGAATCCTCTCACACCCCAATCCCTGCACCTCTGGCTTATACCCCAATTTTTTTTATGCATAAATAAATAAATCTTAAACAAAAAAGAGAAGTGTTTCACTCATGAGACAAGAACAGTACCTGTCCTAGACTGGCCAGGAGGCCACACCCCTTGGTGTGAGATGCATCTGGGAACAGTGCTTCTGTCAATCCATTTGCAACCCATTACATTTGGATTATTAACCAAAATGACTTTTCCCTCAAAGGGCTTCATTAGGCTAAGAGAAAGAGTGATAGAAAAGTACATGCTTTGCTCACTGTTGCTCAAAATTTTAGTTCAAGTTTCAGGTCTTCCTTCACTCTTTGGCAACAAGAAGGGAAGAAAATACAAAGTCAATAGCCAAACAAAATAAAAAATTGAATCCATTCTTGGCTTGTTCCAGTTAGGATAATCACTGCAGGGAGTGATGAATACCACCCAATTTCGTATGTATTGTCTAGGATTTTAATTGCAGTTAATTCTATTTTCTGCATCTTCTTCCTGCTTCCTTAATCTGACTTGGAGAAACAGTCCTTATAGTGGACCAGTGAATTTCTTTTATCTACCTGGCTTTAGCTTTCTAAATATAATATAAATTATATCTCTTTGTTTTCTAACATTTTCTTTAAAAATTCTTCAACTTAGAAGTTATGACCAGGCAATGCAATAGAGGAATCATATGCTTTCTAAACAAAATTTCTAGCCACAAGTTTGTTCTGTAATTAGGTATGGAGCAATCCAATTTTTTTTTTTTTTTTTTTTTTTTTTTTTTAGTGTCTTCTCATCTGGAAACAACTGAATAGTAAATATTACAGATTTTATTTTTGTGCTTTGTCACTTTATACTCAAGTTGTATTACTAAGGGTATAAGTAAATACATTAAAATATATAGTTGTAAAAATATAATTGTAGTCCCTGCTTTTTAAAACCTTGGAGACACATGTCTGGATTTTGGGTCTGGCTGAGTGAGGTGGGTGTGGGGCAATATTTAATCTACCATAGTTTGACTTTCAAAAGGCTTCCTCATTTCTTTTCTCCTAAACTGGGAATGTTTTCTGCTCTTTTCAGTGTTAGTAAAACCTACTCTTTTTCTTTTGACTTTGGTACACCTTTGGACTCTCAGACTCTCAAAATCTCTCCGATTTTGTTGATGTCTGATAATTGGCTCCCTTCTGAGGAAGTTCTTCAGAGGTCAGAGGCTAATGGTATCAAACATCAGGCTGTCTGGTTTATTGTAAGGGTGTTTGGTTAAGATCAAGATCACAGATAAGAGTGGCACTGCTCTGGCCTGGAAAGGAAATGGTCTCCATATAGCCTAGGTCCTAGAGGACGCAAGAGAGGGAGAGGCACTGAATACATGAGAAATTGTAGTTTGTTTTTCTCTAGAATTGTTTAGTAGCTTAAATATTGTCATTTAATACTTGAAAAGCCAATTTTTCTCTAGAATTGTTTAGTAGCTTAAATATTGTCATTTAATACTTCACAAACCAATCCTTAGGTTATGGGTAAAAATCAAATTCACTGTCTGATGGGTACTATGAAGATGAGCAGCAAATCAGATGACTAGAAAGGAACTGGAAAGCAACACATATGAGTTTCCAATCCCCTGAGTTTAAACCCAAGATCCCTGGATTGGGAGGTCAGAGTTCCCCATTCAAGGTGACACCTCATATTTTATTTAAGTGCTTTTCTTCTGAAGAGTTGACAGCACCTGGCAGACATTAACTATTATGTGCAGTGAAAGAAAATACAGATATTACTGAGTGAACAGCTACATTTAGAGATCTGAGTCCTTTAGTCTGTCCAGCTTAATAATGTTGATTTTATTTCTTTTTTTTTTTTAAAGATTTATTTATGTATGCATACAAGAGCTGGGGTACAAGCCAGAGGTGTGGAGGGTGAGAGGTTTCACCAGAGGCAGAGTGGGGAACAGAACAGGCAGATTGACCAAAGTACACTGTTGAGGGGAGAAGCGGGCGAGTCAGGAGAGGTCTGCTGTGCCATGTGGGTAGCTCCCTGGCCCGCTGGGGATCGAACTCATGCTGCACAGGCAGTGGACAACTTCATAGGTTGCGTCTTTTTTTTTTTTTAATTTTTTTAAAGATTTATTTATTTATTTATACAAGCACTGGGTCCAGTCAGAAGTGCGGGAGGGTGAGAGAATTCACCAGAGCCAGAGCGGGGAGCAGAACAGGCAGAAGGACCGAAGTACACTGCTGAGGGGAGCAGCAGTCAGCAGGAGAGGTCTGCGCGCCATGTGGGACCCTCCTCCGGTGGCCGGGGAGCAGCCGGGGATCAAACCAGCGCTGCAGAGGCTGTGGGCAGCTTCGCAACCCAGCGCTCAACCACTGCACTGCCACCGGGGAGGCCCCATAGGTTGTGTCTTAACCCCTTGTGCCACCAGGGAGACCCCTGACGATTTTATTTCTACATTATTTTCTTTCTTACATGCACATTCAAGGTGATATTTCACCTGATTTATACGAAGCTGGCTGTATCTACTTGGGATCTGTTTTTACAAGGGATCTTAGCGCTATCTATGTATTGCTTCAAAGTCCCTAAGCATGAAATTATGAGCTCTGTTACTATTTGTTCTCATTATTTTTCTAAATTTCATTTTCATCAATCAGGGACTGGCTCAGTAATGAGCAGCTATCAACTAAGGAGATGTGCAGAAGCACAAGGAGAGTAATAAAAGTGTGTTGGGGAAGTGAGGGAGGGTGTTTATAGTGACAGGATACTCCAGCCTCTTCAGTTTACTGATGAGATCATTAAAACACCGAAATTGCCTAGTCTTTATTCCCTGGGACAGGGGAGTGGGAGAAAGATGTCTGCATTTATGGTGCAACTGTCCTTTGAAATTCCTCTTACTGGAAGTCTGACTTCGGGTTTAGGGCAGTAGCTAGCCAAGGAATGCTGGCTTGGATCTTCTTCTCTATAGTTCGCAAGATCCTGAGTAACTCTGCACCCCCAGGCTTGGGTTCTTTCTCAGAAAGAGGAGGCATGTACATTAAATCACAACTCTGCCTTGCAATTCTAAATGGCTGCCACCACCCGGTGTACTTCCTTGAGTACTGTCTCTCGGCAGCTGGCCCTTAAACAGCACAGGTTCGGACTATAAGAGTTTACTTATAGGTGGATTTTCTTTCTTTTCTTTTCTCTTTTTTTTTTTTTTAAAGATTTATTTTTTATTTATATAGTAGCTGGGGTACAGGCCAGAGGCGAGGGGCGGGGTGAGAGAATTCACTAGAGACAGAGTGGGGAGCAGAACAGGCAGACAGACTGAAAGCACAGCTGAGGGGAGCAGCGGGCGAGACAGGAGAGGTCTGCCGCGCCAGGTGGGACCCTTGCTGGCCGGCTGGGATTGAACTGGTGCTGCAGAGACTGCGGACAGCTTCACAGTGCTTCACCTGTGACACCAGGGGTGGCCCATTCCAAGCTTCTTCTGACTCATTGCAACTCCAGTTTCATTGCTTGTTTGACATTGACTTTAGGTTGCTTATTTTTTGCTTGTGTCTTTTGCACCTGTCATACCTCCTCTGTCTCACTCAGAAGCCTAGCAAGACAGGAACCATGTCTATGATATAAGACATGTGTCTCGTATCATAATCAATATCAACTGTGATGCTTGATATAGAAACAGAAGCTTACAGAATACTCCTAAGTTTTCCTCTGCTTCAGAAGTTGTAGCTACAGGGCCTCCCTGGTGGTACAAAGGGTTAAGAAGCAACTGATGAAGCTGTCAGCAGCCACTGCAGCACAAGTTCATCCCCAGCCAGGGAGCTACCCACATGGTGCAGCAGACCTCTCCTGACTCACCCATTGCTCCCCTCAGCAGTGTATTTCAGCCAATCCTCCTGTTCTGTTCCCCACTCTGTCTCTGGTGAATCCTCTCACCACCCCCCCACACCTCTGGCCTGTTACCCAGTTCTTGTATGCATAAATAAATAAATCTTTAAAAAAAAAGTTGTAGCTACAAGAAAAACATTCCCCAACCCCATTTTTATCATTTCATTCACTTCCCAACACTGAGAAGTTTGCTTGGGTGTGACTAACATCAGAATATTTCTTCACCTACCTTGAATTTTCATTCTCACAAATCCGCTAAAATTAATGTTATTATTTCCAATCTTTAATTGAGAAAATGGGGAGTCAAAGAGGCTAAATAACGTGCCTCGGCTCACATAGGCAACAAGTGGCAGCACATAGGGCTCCATCTCAGGGACGCTCTCTTTCCTCCTTGATGTCTCCTTGCCTTCCTAAGACAACATGACAGTGTTGCATGATACAACCTTTTCTCTACTTACATGAAAAATGCTGAACTATATTATGTGCCTGTATAGACTGCATGCAATTATAAAGTAGATGTCATTTTTTTTTTTTAAGATTTATTTATTTATACAAGCACTGGGTACAGTCAGAAGCGCAGGACGGTGAGAGAATTCACTAGAGCCAGAGGAGAGAGCAGAGCAGGCAGACTCGCAGGAGAGGTCTGCGCACCATGTGGGTCCCTCGCCTGGTGGTCGGGGATCAAACCGGCACTGCAGAGGCTGCGAGCAGCTTCGCAACCCAGCGCTCAACTGCTGCACCACCAGGGAGGCCCTAAAGTAGACCTCATTTTGCTTGGCTGCTATTCCCTTATTTTTAGGTGTTCTGGTGATTCCTCTTGTTTGAAAGCACTCAGGACTTCTCATCCTGCCCCCATCCTTTCCTCCTTCCCTGCCACTACTACCCCTCCAACTCAGAACCCTTCAACTCTTGGACATGGAAACGTAAGTGACTGGCAAAGAGCATGTCTTCCTCCATGGACATTCGCAGTTCTCAGGTGGACAATGTAAAGCAAAAGGGATGATTTTTGTCTGGTCGAGTTCAGACACACATGAAAGAATGTGGGTTGGCAAAATTCTCTCCCTGCTTGTTATTTTCCCCTCACAAAGAGTCACAGGGTAAAAATGAATATGGGGGGTGGGGAGAGAACACTGCTGTCTCCTCAGCAGATTTCCAAAGCCGTCTCCTGGTTTTCCAGGTCTCTGGATCATCCCACCGCAGCAGTAGTCTGTGTGAAATATTGTATAGTAATAAAATCTACAGGTTGAGAATAAACTAGGTTAGTGTCCCCAAGCGGGTATAATCCAAAGTCCAGATGTTCCCCTCAGAGCAACTCTATAGTAACAGTGAAACAAACAGGTGCAGGACAGGTGGGGCGAAGACAGCCTCACCCAGGGTGTTGTGTGCAGCTGTCAAAAATTACAAATAAAAATAACTCGTGCCCTGCTAATCTTTTATATTTTTCCCTTAAACCATTTTTTGGGGGACTAAAAGTCAGTTAAAGCCATCAACATTTTGTGATTAAAATTTGTACCCAACTCCAGAAAATCTTTTCTTTCTGTTACAGTTATTTTACTTGATTACTCGACTTCGATTATTTTCCCTCACTTATACAACTTCTCCCATTTTCTTGTCTCCATGGCATCCACTTCACCACTCATACACTGTGTAGGTGTCATGAGGCCAGGCCAGGGCGGTCAGTCTTCAGGTTGTATCCTGGCTGATATGGTCTTAGTCTCTTAGTCATGTCCCTTCCACCTTGATTGATTCATAGATGGACTCACATGTAGCCCAGGCTTATTTCAGTTACTGTCTTGGCTAATCAGAGTGAAACCCTTCTCTTTTGCTTGCTAGTTTGTGGAAGAAAATTGTCATTTTATTTTTTTGGACAATGTGCCGATGTAAGACCTAACATAGTTGCAGCCATACTGCTATAATGAAGCCACCAAGTCAGGAAATGAAAATGATTCCTATAGAATAAAGTAGCAAAGAAGAGGGAATTGTGGAACTGGGAGCTAGCATTTTGGTCTGCTGTTGCGAATCACACTTGCAGCTATAATTGCTCTTTTCATTTAAGATCAACAAATCCTCTTTATTATTTAAATCTGAGTATGATTTTTCTATTTCTTTTTTTTTAAGACTAATTTATTTATACAAGCAGTGGGTACAGTCAGAAGTGCGGGAGGGTGAGAGAATTCACCAGAGCCAGAGCGGGGAACAGAACAGGCAGACTGACGAAGTACACTGCTGAGGGGAGCAGCAGGCGAGACAGGAGAGGTCTGCATGCCATGTGGGACACTCGCCAGTGGCCGGGGATCGAACCAGCGCTGCAGAGGCTGCGGGCAGCTTCGCAGCCCAGCGCTCAACCGTTGCGCCACCAGGGGAGGCCCAATTTTTCTATTTCTAATTTAAAAAGTCATGCTATATTATAAGCAATGTATCGCGATATATCAGTCCAGTCACTCCAAAAGTACAAACGTGGATTTTTAGTATTTTTACTCTGACATAGTATTTACATGCATTCAAATGCATTGATTTTTGAGTATAATTTGGGCAGTGTGCATCTAACTAGGTAAATAATATTTCAGTTGAGATTGAGATGGATTGAAAGAATGGTTGCAGATCTTGGAATCTTGTCACTCCATGTGAAAGCATGGGAACGAGTCTATGGTGGCCTGCTGGAGGAAGAGTTGTCACCATCCAAGTTTACAACCCAGGTAACCCAGCTCAGCTTGTCATCCACCACACATGGGAGACTGCCCCCTGCCCAACTCACCCGAAGATGTATGATACTTGTGTAAGATCAACTGAGCTTATCCAGATGAAAAAAACTACCCAACTGACCAGTAATATGATGAGCTAAATAAAGGAAATGTTGCTTTACACTAGGCTTTGTCATGGTTTGCAACACAGTAAAAACCAATTGGTAGAATAATACAGAAGCTTGCCATCACCTACATAGCCTGGTGTCAAGTGCTTCATTGGCACTGGTATATATTAGGTTTCTTTTTCATTCTGGTAAGTCTAAAGGCATAATTAAGGACCAGTGGACATACTCAGAGGACATGTATTTGTCAGTTCTAAAGATATTTCTGCTATGTTCAAGTTGAAGAAATAATGCCAGTTCTTTTATACAACAGTAATTGACAGACAATTTGGCTAATTCTGCAAAAGTTGGATGAATTGAGCTTATTTACACCAAAACAAAAGGCTTCAATTGTAAACCCCTCAGCGACTTTAGGAAATTCTGACTTCTCATTTTCTTTGTCTATGAGTTATATAGTTAAGGAACACATTTGAGGGCCATTTTGATAAAAGGATTCTACTATACATAGATAGTAAGAAAGCAAGAACATACTGATAATCAGGATTTCTTGGGAACTAATAATTGATCTTTATATTGAGTTTCATTACTTCACTACTTTTTGGGAACTAGGATGTTTCTTACCCTGTATATTTATAAGTTCTTCATTACTAGAGAAGGACATTCTATCTTAGTGTTTAACTTTTCCTTAATCTAGAGGATGAGCATTATCACTCCACTAATAAACAAAGAAGAGATTTCCGGATTTACTGGAATGAATTGTAAATGTGGCTGAATACAGAGCAGTCTTGGGTGTTTTCCAGTGGGTATTCCAGATGCCTGGGTCTAGTCATACCATGCCATGTATTTCCCTGATAGACTTGCTTTACATGCCTAGGAATTGTTCTTTGTGCAAAAGCAAATATTTAAAGTGTATTTATGTCACAGAGGAATTATCTAAGAAAATGCCTTTTCTCAAATTAATATGAGCTTGCAAAATGCTTTAACAAACAGAAAACATGTTTTTAACTAATCTCCCCCTAATAGAACTGCCAGATTAAGTGATACTATCCATTTCCTTTATTAATCATACAGTCAAAAGCCCACAGGATTCTGAAAACTCATGAGTAGTAGAGTTTTCTTTAAATGCCCACATCTATTCTAGTTCCATCAAATGAGTCAATGATCCCTCCCATCAAATGAGTCGAATGATTGCCAAGTGTCACAAATGGTGGTTTCCAAACTAGTTATATTTTCTAGAATTTATGTAATTTAGTTAAATATCAATCAAACCTACTAAATATAAATGTGGAAGAAGAGAGTTGTTTCTAAGAAAAGTAATTGGTGTGTGCATTGGCAAAAATGTGATCGACATTCACAATAAATGTATTAAAATATGGGTCGTCACAACAATTGTTAAAAAAGTGGTGGAAAAAATTTGTACAATCATAACATTTCTAAGTTCAAATTGCTTTTCAAGTGGCATTTCACAGATTTAGATCAACTTACAGAAAACAAATGAGAGGATTTCTCAACTGCATTTGATCTATTTAATTTCTCATTTTAAATTAAATAAATTAAATACCTGCAAAGACATCTTCTATAGATCAGTGTCATACAACTCCAAAAGGAAGGAAAATATGTAAATCACTGTACTAAATAGAATTTATTTATTTGTTTGTTTGTTTTTAAATATTTATGCATACAAGAACTGGGGTACAGGCCAGAGGTGCGGGGGGTGAGAGGATTCACCAGATAGAGCGGGGAACAGAACAGGCAGATTGACTGAAATACACTGCTGAGGGGAGCAGCGGGCTAGTTTGCTGCTCCATGAGGGTAGCTTCCTGGCCGGGGATCGAACTCATGCTGCAGTGGCTGCGGACAGCCTCATAGGCTGTGTCTTAACCCCTTGCGCCACCAGGGAGGCCCTAAATAGAATTTATTATTAAGCCGAATATAAAGTGTTCTTCAGTTGTCTTAAAAGGTCTTTGTATATACAGTGTTTTTGCTGTCTTTGTTTTCTACATTGTATGAGTAGGCACTTAACAATGAGCATAAAAATTCAGAGAATTGTTTAATAATGCCCAATAAAAATGCCGGCAATCTCTATTGAGTAACTGAGGGGTTTATAAACAACAAGTTGAAATGTTAATCTATTTTAGCATCAAATATTTTATGTAGCACACAAATGAGTTCTTTGTTACTGCTGTGAATTCTCTTCTTTCCCATTGAGCAGCCATACAAATATGGTTGTGTTGATATTTAGCATAAGAAATTTGATAAAAAAACTCATAGAGCCATGATAGATGTTAAATATTGAATAAGGAATGCATGATAGGCAAACTCAGGGGTGTATCGATCGCAAACCCAATATCCGAGTATGTATAATGGTTAGGGTCCATGTGGATGCCCAATAATCTTGTCAAAATTCAAAGAATTGTGCGCAGAGGTAGCAATAAACTATACTTGAAAGAATTCATGGTAAACTCTCATATTGAATATATTTTCAAAACATGATAGTTTACCAAGATTGGTTTGGAATTTAGATGACGGTGATTTATCCTTTTAAAGTACAAATTTAAAAATATAAACTCAGTGGGAAATATCTAAACTATTTTCCACAGAATAGTGTAGTTAGTATTTAATGTGTTTAACAGGGAAGTTTCTGGAATGTTACTGTATAGGCTTGAATCCCCATTCTCTTGCACTGTTACATGGTGCAAGTTAATAATTGAACTTCACTGGGAAATTGCTTTGTGCCTCATATTTCTGTCACTCTGCACTGGGGATTTTCATGGTACATCTTTATAGAGGTGCTTTGATGTGCCAGCAGTGCCTGGCAACAAGTCAATAGTCAACAATATATAGATGCTAACCTTTTACGTTTTATACTACTTACCTTCCTGTCTGATATCATTTCTACCTTTTGACACTTTGCTTTCTGAAAACTCAAAGTGAGCCATGCTTTTAGGGTATATCTATTTATTCCATGCACTGAGGGACCTGAGGTTGCTCAGTTCTAAATAATAAAAGTTTAACTGGGCTTCTGTGTCCTTTTTTTCGCATTTTTTTTAAATACATTTTTCTGTAGTTCTCATTTCTCTTTATTTCACTCCTTTTTCTTTATTTTCATTATTTCCTGCAACACAAATTATTTCTTTCTTCATTTGGGGGCATCCTGAATTGTTGTAAAGGAACCAGCCCTTCTGCAACCTGTATATTTCAGGTTGGTGATCAGACATGTTAAAAAAAAAAACAGGTGAAAGCCTTGCATTTCAGTAAGCCTTAAGAGTCTGGATTTTGAGAGTATATTTCTTTGTTCTTCATTTTTTTCTGCAAATACTATTCTCTCAGGAGAGCATTTTACTGGATATTTTAACTTTCTTGAATGATAGTGGCTTAAGGTTCATATCCATTAGACACATCTGTAATTTCAGTTATTACATGTTTCTGTAAGATTCTAATGGTTTAAACGTGTCTTACACACCTACACTGTTGTTGTAAATCTCCCTGTTGTAGGATTTCTTCAGTTCAATTCCTCCTTCCCCACACAAAAGGCTTCCTTCTGTCAACTCCCTGTGCCAGCTTTCCTACTCCTGGTAACCCCACAGGGGCCATGGCCTGCTCAGATCTCCTTGTGGGGATGTGTCCCCACTGGCATCTTCCTCTCCTGTTCAGCAACAGGTGGTTACTTTTGTGTTCTCAGCACTTGTACCCCTTGACTGTCAGAAGTCATTCTCACTGGAATTGTAGACATTTGACTTTCTTCCAGACTTTTGTGAGGAAATTTCCATTTTCTGAAAATAATTTCTTTTGATGGAAGAATCTTGTTTCAAATCATTTGATTAAACCAACCAACAAAGAAAAAAACAAAAAAATAGATTCTAACTATCCTAGGAGTCTGAGTTAGTGATATATTTGTTTGCTGCTCATTTTCTGATTTCTTTTACAAGTCCTTCAAACATGTGGATCATATCAAAAGAACAAGAGAATCAGGATTCTGGAAAACCAACCCCCCCTTTTTTTTAGCTATGTTGTCTCATGGCTAGTTAGAGTATGCTTTTTTCAAACCATTATTTTTGGATTAAAAAAAAAAAAACCTAATGAATCAGAATACCTAAAGATAGGACACAAGACTATAAATTAAAAAAATATTCACCATTGGGCCTCCCCTGTTGGCGCAGCGGTTGAGTGCTGGGTTGCAAAGCTGCCCGCAGCCACTGCAGCGCCAGTTCAATCTCTGGCCACTGGCAAGGGTCCCACATGGCGCGCAGATCTCTCCCACCACCCGCTGCTCCCCTCAGCAGTGTATTTCGTCAGTCTGCCTGTTCTGCTCCCCGCTCTGGCTCTGGTGAATTCTCTCACCCTCCTGCACTTCTGACTGTACCCAGTGCTTGCATAAATAAATCAATAAATCTTTAAAAAAAAATATTTACCACAGGTAATAGTGAATATCAGTCATGTTCGTAAGCTGTTGAATAAAACAATATCTTAGCAACAGAAAATGCAAAGGTTTTGTATTTTTTTCCATAGGAAAAGTAAGAAAATGTCTTTTTTTCTTTTTAAATAATTCTCTTTCTTTATTATTTTTAAACATTTATTTTATTTATTTATGCATACAAGAGCTGGAGTATAGGCCAGAGTTGCAGGGGGATGAGAGGATTCACCAGAGACAGAGTGGGGAACAGAACAGGCAGATCTACTGAAACATACTGCTGAGGGGAGCAACGGGCAAGTCAGGAGAGGTCTGCTGCGCCATGTGGATAGAGTCCCTGGCCAGGGATCGAACTCGTGCTGCAGTGGCTGCCTATAGCTTCATAGTGCTGAAACTTAACCCTTGCACCACTAGGGAGGCCTTTAAATGTTTTTAAAATAAAACTTGATCAATTTGCCAGTGGTTTACAATACTATATAAATTTCAGGAGTATAGCTTCAGCTATACTCAGCTCTATCAGAGTATATGCCTCACTGTATTCACTACCAAAATTTTAGTGCCATTCACAGTGCCAAACTGACCCTCTTACCGCCTCCTCCATCCCATCTTTTTTTTGTTTCATAAAGGGAAAATGAAGGCTAAGGGGTAATATAGTCAAAATGGTGAATGGCTTCATCAATAAATACCAGGTTTGCATTTCTCGCAGCAGCCTCAAGAGGCATGAAAAGACACATTATAGTGTTTAAAGATTTGTCACACTAAATTTTATTCTGAGCTCTTACCATTTTGATCTTCCCTGAAGTCCAGTCTGTTATTATTGGGGATTTTCCCCCATCTCTTTCTCAAGTGTTGTGTAAAATCTCATGTGATATGATACAGAGGAGAATATTCCAGAAGTTCCCTCCATTCTTGGCCATGTGATTCACCACTACTGGCCCCTCCATACTAGTCCTCACCGTGAAATGGAGTCGGGAGGTCCCTGGCTCCCTCTATACTTTTAGACATTAGATTGTTGGCTTTGCCTGGAGGTCATGTTACTGGGTTTGGGGATTCCTTGGTGCCCTACAATGGTCCTGAAATAATTCAAAGCCACATCTAGGCAACACAAAGCAAAGTTTATTAGAGACAGTACACCCAGGAAAAGGTCTGGGCTGGCTGAGTCCAGGGAAGAACAAACGCGCTGAATGGCAGGTGACTCCTTGCTTAATAGGGTGCACTCCATCCCTTCTTGGGGTATACTGTGCAGGTGTTCGGGGGTCTTGTTTTATAGGTCTGGGCAGGAGGTTCTAACTTGCTACCCCTTCTACTGCATTCTGGAGCACAATTTTGTAAGACCCGGCAGCTCAGGTTGGTGTGGAGGACTACCTTCTCCCCTTGGCATCTCTTGGATCTCCTGGGCTTTATAGGCTCTGCCAAGTGTTTTGGTGTCTTGGGAATAGCTGGCCATTTAATTTTCTCTAGGCATCACCCTCCCTGCTCTGGCTGTACCACCGTGGATTGGCTAGGATGCACCAGATCCTCTAAGAACATGTCACCTCACCAAGCTCTAACTCAAGCAAGTGACTGGGCCTGCCAGCACTGCTGCTTCGAGTTTCTGCTGATATCTCTCCTTTCACAGTCTGGGACAATCTCGCTGTCCTGACTGTCTGATCATTTGATCTATAATCCTTTGCCACTTATTCTCCTCAAGATGTGGTGTAAATTCCATGTGAAAATAAGATTAAAGCAGCTTGTTGCCAACCTTTTCATTGTAAGGGCAAAGGAGCTTTCAGGAATGCACGTGGGCGCTGTGAGCATGCAGGATACCACTGGGCTTAAAATTGGAAATGGCCACTTAAGGACAGGAGTGTGCCTGAGGGTAATTCTCTCATCCCTAAAGTGAGAATAGCAATACCTTCTTGCTCTAGAGGTAATGTTGCTACAGAGATAATGTGTAGAGACCACTGGCCCAGAACAATCATTTTCTTATTAGATTGCAGATGGTTGACATGCGCCTGGGTGGATGTTTATGAATAAGGTACAAATTTATGTGAGTCTTTAGAGAATACACTCAACCAAGAGAATTCTGGCATGAATGTCAGTCCAATAACCCCCTTCATATGACATCTTTGTCCAACCTTCCTTTCTTGTAGCCAGTATCTATTACTTTAGATAAATCATGTACTCTGCTATATTATATGATTTTAATAATACAAGCATACTCAGCCTGACAAAGAGTTTAGACTGATGTAGGAGAGGTCTGGGGGAGAGGGAGGTGAATTAAAATTCTGTGTGTTGAGTGCTAGCTAAGACAATTGTTGGAAGGAGGCCTGGTGTGCATAGGGGATGAGTCCAAACTGAATGGTGGAGACAAGTGATCCCTACACAGAGATCACCATCTTCTCCCTTACTAATTAACTATTTGTTGCTTAGCTTCTTTTTAAGAGCAACCTATGCCATAGGTGCTAGGCACAGCTATTCATACTTTAGAACACGATGAACACTTTGTCAAAATTCTATTCCTTTGATTAATTTACATGTCATATCAGGATATAAAAAGTCTGCTGTTCACACTGATAGTGTCTCATATCCTTTTTGCTTTTTTACTTGCCTGTTAAAAAGGTGAAGGCAGTGATAAGATTGCTTTCTTCAAAAGAAAATCTTACTGGATGTTAATATTTAAAGCAGGAGGAATAAACCACCAAATGTGTTCCTGTTAACAAAGAACTTCTAAAAATTTTTCCATTGATTCTCACTACTCTTTCCTAAAGTGCTAGAAGTCCTTCTATAGACCCTTAATTTAGCTTTGATCAAGTAAAACAGATCTTGGGAGGAAGCAAACTTTTGGAACAGAATTATGGTGAACAAGATATTCAGAACTTGCTAAATCTTAAATTCAGGAGGATGGTCAGGATGACATTTCACATTCTTCTAATGATAACAGTTTGTAGATAAATGATGCTTTGTTGTGATCTGAGCAGCTTTATTCTTAATAGCTTAATATTTCAGTGGAATTTTATAGGCTACAAATAACAGAAACCTGTCCTTACCACTGGAAAACAAAATAAACCATTTCATAACAGAATATGAAGAAAGGGTGAGATGATGTGGCCTTGCCAATCTTATTCTTGTGAAAGGGCAAATAAATTCTGTATTTCCTCTTTCAGTTCTTTCAGGATTTGAAGTTTCTCTCTTTTCATATATAGGGATTTGAAGAGGTCAGTATTCAGTAAAAGGTGAAAGATTTGGCCATATTTTATGGAACCCTTGGGAGAAAAAGAGCAAAAGCAAGAAAGAAATTTTCTAAGTGGTCGTACGGATGAGATATTATTGTACAGTGTACATGCTTACAGCTGGTAGTAATCACTCCCCAACATCATACAGTGATTTCCCAGTATCAAATGTGAACACATGTGGGCCTTTCCTTCAAGGGCACTTTTTATTCCTTTTCGTGAATATAGGTTATCATAGTGATCCTAACGTACTTTTAAAAGAGTCTGTTTTTAATCAAATGAAAAGTCTTTACAGGAGAGTATTTCTTGTGGGTAAAAAAAATGAACCCATTGAAAAAATTAATAACAGAAGTTTCTTTGATAATTCATTTAGTTTTCCTTTTTGAAAACATGGCTTTGGTAATGTGTCTCTTTAGAAGTTGTTTGTTCACAAATGCCTCTTACATATCCATTGACTGTAGTACAGAGTCAGCAACTCAAGAAAGAGTTTTGGAAAAGACCATCATCTATCTCCAAGGTAAGCTCCAAAGTAAAGGGGATTTAGGCCTCACTTCCACTTATTTTCAGAAAATTTCAAGACGATGAAGGTATACTTCAATATGACATCCTATAACTGTGGGGGACTGAGAAAAATGATCCCTCAAAGGCACCTTGACTTCTTAATTCTTGGAATCTGTGCCTGTTACCATATATAGAAAGGAAAGTGAATGTTTCCTTTTTTGGTGAAATGTGATTTAGTTGAGGATCTTGAGAGAAGCCATTTAGCCTGGGTTATCTGATGAACACTGAAAGTCATCACGTGTGTCCTTCTAAGAATGTGGTAGAGGGATGTTAGACAAGAGATATAGAGAGAAGATGATCGAAAGATGCAGTAGAGAGGGGCCTCCCTGGTGGCACAAGGGGTTAAATATCAGCACTAAGAAGCTATCTGCAGCCACTGCTGGCCAGGGAGCTACCCACATGGCTCAGCAGACCTTTCCTGTCTCGCCCGCTGCTCCCCTCAGCATTGTATTTCAGTAGATCCTCCTGTTCTGCTCCCCACTCTGTCTCTGGTGATTCCTCTCACTGCCCATCCCCTGCACTTCTGGCCTGAACCTCAGCTCTTGTGTGCATCAATCAATCAATCAATCAATCAATCAATCAATCACTCTTTAAAAAAAAAAAAAAGATGCATCAGAGAGAGGGATGGAGACACAAGCCCAGAAGCATTGAGCGACCAGAAGCTAAAAGCTTCCAGCACCCCTAGAGGGAGTGCATCCCTCCTGATCCCTCAGTTCAGGTCTGGCTTCCAGAACTGTGAGAATAGAGATACATTTCTTCAGTTTTAAGTTGCCAAGTTTGTGCTAATTGTTATACCAACTAAGAAATGAATACCATTACCTTAAATAACATAATAAATGAAGCTACCTAAAAGAGAGCCTGAAATTTTTACTTTATGTGAGATATAAGAGCATCTGGTAGCATCTATGAATGGCTGATTGGGAGTTTTTATTTTTTTAAAGATTTATTTATTTATACAAGAACTGGGGTACAGGCCAGATGCGCGGGAGGGTGCGAGGATTCACCAGAGACAGAGCGGGGAACAGAACAGGCAGACTGACGAAATACACTGCTGAGGGCAGTAGTGGGCGAGACAGGAGAGGTCTGCTTTGCCATGTGGGACCCTTGCCGGCCTGCCGGAATCGAACCCGGCGCTGCAGAGGCTGCATCAGCTTCAGAGCGTGGTGCTTTGTACCTTTTAAGAGGTTTCTAACCCTCTTAAAACCTTTCTTGACTGTACATGAGGTACGACAAGAATTGTTTGGCTAGATCGAGGCCTGATCTTTCATGTCAAATATTTCATCTTCCTGCGCCAATTGAGAAACTTGCCAAAATATAAGGAATAGCTTAGAACTTCAAAGCTTCTTCTCATTCTAAGTTTCAAATCCTAATATCCTCTTTTTTCTAGCACTATTCATAATGTAGACTATCTGGAAGGAAATAAAGCTATTATTTCATTACTAGTTGTCAACAAACATTTATTATATTAAATGCTGGAAAACAAAGTAAAATCAGGTATAAAACCTGACAAAGGAAAGCTGATAAAGGAAATGGAAGTAAAAGACTCCTTTTTTTGTAGAACATCTTATGAAATCATACGAACCACTTGAAATTGCCAATATTTAATCATTTTTGACCTACAAATTGTGATTTCCTATTGTTCAGCAATAGTGATTAGTGGCGATTTGGCAGTTCCCCGGTAAATTTAATTTGACTTTAGTCTAGAATCCAAACCTGATAAATGTAATCAACCCAATTGGCAGTTTGTTTCAATCATATTCACCAGAAATAAATGATTCACTTTTTCCCATAGCTCCATAAGATGCTAAAATGGATTTTTGCAAATACCTTTATGAAATATTCAACTTCCAATAGGCTATAATTTTAGGAAATGGAGACTGCTTATCCAATTCATTTTCTTAATACTCTAGATCAGGTATCTGTAAATGTGCATTTTTTTTCAAAGATTTATTTATTTATTCAGAACCGGGGTACAGACCAGATGTGCGGGAGGGTGAGAGGATTCATCAGAGACAGAGTGGGGAACAGAACAGGCAGACTGATGAAATACACTGCTGAGGGGAGCAGCAGGTGAGACAGGAGAGGTCTGCCATGCCATGTGGGCATCTCTGTGGCCAGCGAGGATTGAACTGACATTGCAGAGGCTGTGGACAGCTTCACAGTGCTGCGTTCAACCGCCAGCGCCACCAGGGAGGCCCTGTGAATGTGCATTTTTCTATAACAGACCAGAGAGTAAATATTTCAGATTTGCAGGTCATATGATCTCTGTAGCGACTAATCAATCAACTTTGTCTTTGCAGTGCAAAGGAACAGCGATACTATGTAAGTCAATGACTATAACTTTGATTCAATGAAACTTTATTTATACTGCAGTTTAAATGCAAATGTTCTCAATAATTTTCAATAAGTAAAATAATACAAAACATATTCTTAGTTAATTGGCCATAAAAAAAGCATGTGAAAGATCATGATTGACCCTTAGGCTATAGTTTGTTGGTGCTTGTTCTGGAAGTACACTTGTCAAAATGTTCAGGAAGCTCTTTGTGATAGTTCTTTCGGGTCTATGAAGCTTTAGGCTCAACAAAGCAATCAAGCAGATCCTTCAAGGATATATTTCCCAGAATTCTACAATTTTGAAGTTCTGTGCAGGAGGGCTGCCACCAATGCTGTTTTCAGCGGGTTTTGTTTTTAGAATGATGTCCTTTATTCTCTGGGAGATAGTCTGGCAGTATTGTACTTTAACTAACTGGAAAAAATCGTAGCCGAATCAGAAAGGAAACTAAACCAAGGAAAATTTCATTTCCTCTGTAGCATAGAAATACCAGGCAGTGTCAGATTTTTCTCTCCCATTCAGCAACACCTGTTCCCGATGAAGGTAGTGCTTTGAGGGTTGAAGAGAACAGAGCTCTGAGCTTCCCCATTGAGATCCAAGGACTTCCTCATGAGCTAGTTTCCTCATTTTAGAACTCCTCAATGAGATTAACTTGCTTCTTTCTTTTCCTCTGTCGATTTAACTATTAATATCTACTGGACAATCTTTCATTTTGCCAGCTATAATCACAACCAGCTCCAAGGTTGGACAGTTTATGCCCCTACCTAGAAAGCTTTCATTCAGTGATTGATTTTATGTCTGAAATAAAACAATTGCCTACAAGGTGTAAGTAATTGGCTGTGAGTAATTCCTGTTCTTCAGGAAAATAAGCTCTTCATTCTGAGCTGGAGATTAGCCAAGGAAACAGTGATTTGAGAATTTTTTTTCATCATCTTCTTCCTTAACCAACAGCTCGTTCTACACAAAAAAATGGAAATTTTCACTTTCATCTCTGCCTAAAAGTCAAGGTATTTGCAAATCTGTGCTACTTCACAGGATCTGGTTGGAGGGAGAAGGCAATGATATCATCTCACACTATCTCAAACAGAATAAGGTGATTTCTGAAGCATAGGCAAAAAATGTTAATTTCACTTGAAACTGTTTTCTTTATTGTTTTTATAAAATGTTTATTAACTTACCATTGGTTTATAATACTCTATAATACTCTTTCCTCTTTAATGTGTAAAAATTCTGACTGTGAATTTTGTTTTGAGAGTTGTAAGTGGTGACTATTATACGTGGAGTCATCTTCTTTTTGCCATGGTGGTTGGTTGTAGATTTCTAGACAATGTTGATGTTGGAGCTACAAACTGTTTTGATTCAAAACTTCATCATAAACTTCGAATGAGGTTTTTTTTCTTCCCTGTGCCTCAGTCTCCTTATCCTACAGATATTTCTGAACAAATCAGGCTGTTCTAAACAAAGGGGTTGATTCATGTTCATTTTTTTTAATGGTTTGCCTCATTTAACTATTATTGCCTCAATTGTTAATATTTCTGTTACTTGAAATCTGCTCATTCAGTACATTCTTCTATGAAGAATAGGGTACACTCATCTTCCGCTTATTTCTTGTTGCTTTTCTATTCAAATCTATACCCTATTCAAAGAGGCGACCTATTTTGATCCCAAAAGTCTGTGTTCTTTTCATTTCTGTGTCTTTATATGTATACATTTCTTTTTTAAAAAGATTTATTTTTTTGTGTATACAAGAACTGGGGTACAGGCCAGAGGTGTGGAGGGTGAGAGAATTCACCAGAGACAGAGTGGGGAACAGAACAGGCAGATCTACTGAAACACACTGCTGAGGGAAGCAGCAGGCAAGTCAGGAGAGGTCTGCTGCGCCATGTGGGTCAGCTCCTTGACCAGAGATAAAACACATGCTGCAGTGGCTGCGGATAGCTTCATAGGTTGCGTTTTAACCCCTTGCACCACCAGGGAGGCCCTTTATACATACACATTTCTTCTTCCTATTGCTTTAAAGATGAGCTCCCAGAAGCTTACAATGCTATTCTTTGAAAAAACATCTCCAGAATTTGGCCTTTGTTCCCCATTCTAAGCCTGGTGTCTCTGTGCTGTTTGTTGACTTCTACTAGAGAACTTATACTGAATTATTTATCTGTTCTCAAGGTTTATGTACTGTGACCTCTTCATAGAAATGGCTGTTTTCCCTTAACTGTAATCCCCTAGCTTAACATAAGTCAGAAGTGAATCATATTACCATAATTGACCCCAAAAAATGATTTAACATGAACTATCAGATTAGAATGTAAGAACAAAGTTTGAAGAGGGTTTTCCTTTTTACTTTTAGTTCTTGTATTCTTAATGAAGGGCAAAAAGTAAATGCTACAGTCAGGAGGAGATGAGCAGTAAACCATGTCAAACTGATCAGAATTTCTATTCTCCTAGATTTTAGCCTCATCATATTGTTTCTCTCCTTTCTCCTATTACTGCATTTAATGATGTCACAAGTTTGGGTTTATGTCACAAGAAAGTGATTAGAGACAAGGGAAGTCTAGGTAAATGTAGCTCCTAGGTACTTCTTGGAATGTCTTAGTCATTTTTTTCGAGGAAACAACTAAGAGGCAGCAAGAATAACAAATTACGTAACATGAATATAAGATTAACTCAGCAAACATACTCTCTCTATAGCAAGACAAGTCAAATATTCAATTTACATTACTTACTTTACAACAGGTGATATACATAGGACATCTATACATATATTTATATATTTCAAAGAAAAGTATGTTAGGCGAAGAGTCAGAAAACTGGATTTTCACCCTGACTTTGCCACTTCCCAGTTGTATTTATTGTGCAATGTCATCCTTTTACTCCCTGTTGTCTCACTTATACAGTAGAGTTGGTTATACCAAGATCTGACTTGATTTTGATTTCTCTGTCAAAATGTCTAGCTAAAAGATCTAAGTCAGCTCTTTGATAGAAACCCTTATTCCTAACTTCATGCTGTCTCAAGCTAAATTCTTTGTTTTTATGCTGCATCCATGGAGGCCTCATTCTGCTTAGGAGCCTATGGAATAGTAAGTTTTGGGGAAAGCACTTTAGTAAATAGATTGCTTCTAGTTTTAAGAAGCCCGTGTGAAACACAAAGAAATTCCTGAAAACTGGGCACACATTTTCTAGGACACTCCAGATTTTCAATTTGCATCTGCTGCATTCCTGTAATCACTCATCAGAAGAAACTCCTCTAGACCTTGTTTCTGACTCTGTTAGAAAACTTAGTCTGTTGCAGATTAGCCCACTGTGCTTCTGTAATTGAAATGGTATGATGTGGCAGTTGTCTAAATCCTGGAAAAGCACAAGATACTCATGGTATTTAGATCTAGAAAATGGGCTCAAATGAATTTAATTGACAAAGAAGTTTCCCATCTTCTGAAACAAGACTTTTTTTGAACTATTCCACTAGCACAATATGGAAAAACTCCATACTAACTGGCCGTCTAGCTGACCTAGATCTTCATCTCTTCTTTCATATCTCTGGAAATCAGTAATCTACATTCTGTTTCTGGATTTGCCTATTTTGGACATTTTATATAAATGGAATTATATAATATGTGACCTTTTGTATCTGGCTACTTTCATTTAGCATAATGTTTTTAAGGTTCATCTGTTGTAGCCAAATAAATAATCATTCTTTTTAGGGACTGAATAATATTCCATTGCATGGGTAATACTACATTTTGCTAATTCTTTCACCAGTTGATGAATATTTGGGTTGTTTCCATTTTTTTTCTTTTATGAATAATTCTGCTGTGAATATTCACATTAAAAAAAAAGAGTCCATTGTCCTTGCTGAACATAGTGTTCCTTGCTCTCCACCCTTTAATCCTGGTTCCCAAAAGTCTAGGTGTGGTGGGAAAACTATTAATCAATTAGACGAAACAACATCTGTGTTTCCATTCAGTCGAATTTATGTGTTAGAGCCAGTCTAAGATTTATTTATTCATGCATACAAGAACTGGGGTACAGGCTAGAAGTGTAGGGGATGAGAGGATTCAATAGAGACAGAGTGGGGAACAGAACAGGCAGACTGAGTGAAATGCACTGCTGAAGGGAGCAGCAGGCAAGACAGGAGAGGTCTGCAGCACCATGTGGGTAGCTCCCTGGCCAGCCGGGGATTGAACTCATGCTGCAGTGGCTGCGGATAGCTTCATATGTTGCGTCGTAACCCCTTCCACCACCAGGGAGGCCCAGAGCCATTGTATTTCTTCTGTAATTAAGGGTTGCCCCTTCTCTTTCCCTACATTCATAATCCCTGTCTCCTTCCAGGGTTCACTCTGTTCACATGTCTCTTTCTTCCATAAGTAACCGTTGCATCTCTTCCGTAAGCCTCCAGTTCTGCTCTTTACCTTCTCTGTGCTATGTGAATGCTATGTGAATGGATAGCATTCACCTCAACTAATCTAGTTGAGGTAATAAATGGTAGATGAGACTAAAGTACCATCTTTCCTAAATGTCCCTAGCATTGATAGTGTTTTAATAAGAATGAATCATGTATATTCACTGTGGGAAAATATATGTTAACACATCAAATTGGCAGGTCTCCATTCAGTCTTCAGTAAACTTGATCTTGCCCTACATTCTGTCCTACTGACCTGAGGTATTCATTATTTCAGAGCTCTGTGGGTTACCATATACCATTGCAGACACTTCCACGCCAGGGAAGGAATTATTATTTTGATTTTATTTTTTGCTGAAATATAAAATCACTCATACTGATAATAAATTAGATAAAGAAAAGATCTTGAATCCTTCCATCTCATTCTTGGCTTCCTGTCTCTGCCTTCATCCCTCCATTTTTTAAATGATTTGGCATTGTGTTTCAGGAAAACACTTTTTGTATTTAAGTGTTGAAAAAGGTGCAAAGATTCCATTCAACTTGATTCCCAATATGGTTAAGAAATAAATTGTTGAACATCCTCACTTTTCTGCTCTACTAGTAATCAACAAAATTATTAGCAGACATAAGCTTAGAACATCCTCATTAAATCCAACAGAATCTGAGAGGTACATTAAACAAAATAAAGTTTATTGTATTCAGGGAAACCAAACCCATTTTGAAATCTTTGAAATGAATTTGCGTAGGATTTTTATTTTAAAAATACTTAACAAGCTTTTTTTCCCTCTGCATGATATCAATCTTCTTTTTACTTCTCTGGGGAAAAAAAAGAGACACATTTTGACTGTCAGTTCATGCATAAGAGAGTCAAATCACCAAACACAGAGCAAAGAAATGGATTCAAATATATTTGGCAGAAAAATGGTCTGTATCACCCACCTCCCCCATGCTCTTACGGTTGCGAAACCACCTAACCCAGACAAACGGGGAGGGCTGCCTCTCCATGATGAGACACTATCACGGTGACGTCTGGATTGTATTAATTTACTCCAAGTGAATGTTCACTCCCTGACTGAAGCAGAAACAGGGATATGGTAAGATTGTTAACACTTAGCATGGAAAGAAAAGTCTAGAAACCCTCAAAGTCCTCAGTCCTCCTCTGAGAATTCACTGGCAGGTCACAGTAGAATTGCAGGCAGAGTGAAGCAGGGCATATAAGTCTCCTTACTATTGTGTTAGAATTGGGTCCTCTCCCTCTTGCTGATGAATCCTGAAGAAAGAAAAAAAGAAGCGTAACAGCAATGGGACCACACCCTGGTATTTTATTTCACCAGCATTTCATAGCCAGCTTGGGACTGGTGAAAAATAAAATTTCAAGTCAAGTCCAGTAACATTCTGGGTCGTTGTGTGGCAGTTTGTCTTTATACGGCAAATAAATATCAGGGACGTGAAAGCAACATGTCTCTTGTTTTGATTTTTAAGATGACACATGCAAAATAAACCAACATTTTGGTCAGCATGAACTTTATCAGGGTCAATTACTTTGTGTTTCCCCTGGGGAAGTTCAAATAACACATTCATAACTAGACCTTTAGTCTTTGCTATAGATTGTCAGGATTTCCTCAACCTTTGAGCAAATACATGTTTCTCTATCAACCTACCTTATTTTCCTACATACTGACTTAGCACTTAGCAACATGTTTAAGGAGTACAGAGATAGTTAAATTTGTCACCCTAAGAAATAATCTAAGATTGAGCTCTCTCTCTCTTTTTTTTTCTCTTTTTCTCTCATTTGGCTAGACATAAAATTGTAACTAAATTAGTATTTGTTTCTTAGAAGTTTTATGTACATTTCAGGGCTCTCCATAAAAAAGTTAAGGTTTAGGGAACTAAAACCAGCTATCATAGTGCCTATTTTCTAATAGCCAAGATTTATAGAATCAGGTGGCTTGTAATCTAGGCAACAATAAGACCATTTTTCAGTGTCTGAAAAGAACAAATATTCAGAGCTCAGGGAAAACCATCCATACCAAATGGTCAGTCACATAAGAAGGAAGCTATATGATTTTAAATAATAAATCAACTTCAACTATATGGAACAAACAGGCAGCATTTGAAATATGAGGACGTATTATAATATCAGCATTATCACTGTTGTTGTCAGCACTGTAATTTATTAATCATAAGGCTCTTGGGTACAATTCAAGGTGCTGGGCATGAGAACATTAAATGATGGTCTGGTCTTTATCCTATAAAGACATTTAATTAGGAAGATGAGATGTACCTATAGACAGGCAGGCATACGTTGTCAACAAATGATACAGTCACACAATGCTGTGGGAATTCATAATAACGAAAATAAGGAGATATGACTTGAGTTTGACCTTGAAGAGAATAAAGAAGGGGTGAGAAAATTCTAGGAACACTCAAGAACATTCTCTCTAAGCAGAGAACAAAGTTTTGGAGGCCAAAATGAGAAAAACAAATTAGGGAGACAAGAAAAAACTCATTTTGACTGGTGAGGGAAGTCAGTAGAGACTAGAGGAACCATGTGGGTAGAGTGCCCTCAAGAATAAACTGTGGATTACTGGGGTGATTGTTTAGCAGGAAATGGAGATGCATACTCAAAGGTACTGGAATTATGTGTACCAGAGTTAAAGGAATATGGATACAAAAGAAGTGGGTCAGAATCACAGAAATGATACCACTGGCTAGATCTTGGGTGACTTTTCTTTTAAAAAAAACATTTATTTATTTATTTATACAAGCACTGGGTATGGTCAGAAGTGCAGGAGGGTGAGAGAATTCACCAGAGCCAGAGAGGGGAACAGAACAGGTAGACTGACGAAATACACTGCTGAGGGGAGCAGCGTGCATGGCAGGAGAGGTCTGTCGCACCATGTGGGACCTTCGCTGGCCGCCGGGGATGGAACTGGCGCTGCAGAGGCTGCGGGCAGCTTCTCAGCCCAGCACTCAACCACTGCACCACCAGGGGAGGCCCTTGGGTGACTTTTATTTATCTTTTCTGTCTTGATTTCACCTGGGCTCACTCATGTCATTTAACACAGAAGCTTGCAACCCATGTTTCTTCTTGTAGTCTGAGGGCTCTTTTTAAATCAGATTTATTTTTATTTATTTATGCATGTAAGAACTGGGGTGTAGGCCAGAGGTGTGGGTGGTGAGAATATTACCAGAGACAGAGTGGGGAGCAGAATAGGCATATTTACCGAAATATACAGCTGAGAGGAGCAGTGGGCCAGACAGGAGAGGTCTGCTGTGTGATATATGGCTTAGCTCCCTGGCCGGGGTTCAAACTCATGCCTCAGTGGCTGGTAATAGTTTGATAGCACTGAGACTTTAACCCCTGTGCCACCAGAGAGGCCCTAGTCTGAGGGCTCTTTTTATGGAAAAGAATCATTTTTTTTTGTTTTGGTATTTCTAGTTTGTATCACATTGATTAATACATATGACACACTCAGTGACCATTTGCTAAATAAATGATGGATTGTGTGAATTAGCAATTAAATAGGGCAATTCTAGCCATTAAATATTCTTGCTCAGTGGAACTAGAATCCCGGTTTTCATGTAGACATGAAATAGAATAGCTTTGTTTCTCTCTGTGCCATGTTTCCCACATCTTATCTGTCACCAAATTTTTTTTTTATTTTTAATTTTTATACAAGAGCTGGGGTACAGGCCAGAGGTGCAGGAGGGTGAGAAGTTTCACCAGAGACAGAGCGGGGAACAGAACAGGCAGACGACAGAAATACACTGCTGAGGGGAGCAGCGGGTGAGGCAGGAGAGGTCTGCTGCACCATGTGGGATTCTCGCCGGTGCCCGGGATCAAACCCACACTGCTGAGGCTGCGGCCAGCTTCACAGCACGGCGCTCAACCCACTGCGCCACCAGGGGAGGCCCTGTTACCAAATCTTGTAACCAAAAGTCACATCATATATCTGTCCTCTCTTTATCATAGTAATTGTTGATCTCCTAATTCCGGATTCTTTTTTTTTCTTTATATCTCCTGGACTGTTACTTTTATAATCACTGTATTAGAAGTTACCCCAAAACTTATTTCTATAAAAACTACAAACATTTTATTCTAATAATGATCTTGTGGGTAAGATATTTGAGAAAGGCTTTGGTGGGAAGTTTTTCCTCATAGTCTTTCACACAGTTACAATGAGATATCAGTGGGGGCTTTAGTTATCCAAAGATATACCAAATTGGACATTCAAAATAACACACTCACATGGTTGACTGAGTTTCCCTGGCAACTCAGCTTTTGCTGACAACTGGACCATCGATACATTGCCTCTCCAGCTAACTAAATTTCATACATGTTTGCTTGCTTTCCACAGAACAAAGCATCCCCAGGGAACCAGACTGAATCTAAATAACCTCCTTTTATGAGTTAGTCTGGGAAGTCTCATAGCATTCTTCTGCCTTTCTCTATTTTTTTATGTTATCACAAGCATGTCCTTACTAAGAGGAGGCAGCAAAGACACATCTCTGGATGGGAGAACTGTCCAAGAATATTGGAGTCATATTTAAGAATGTGCACATTGTCTGTGACGACATTATCCTATGTTGACTTATTCAGCAGCCTATTCTATTCTTATTTACACTGTATGTCACCATTGCCTTTATGTTCACCTCCCTAATGCAATTTTAACAGTGATATGTCCCTCAAAGATACAGTTATGTGGTAGAATTGGAAATAACAGCCTCAAAGAACAATGACCAAACAAATTAAACATGATTATCGTTGGCAAAGAAGTTTTCCTGAAATGGCAAAATTAGTGGTTATCTAGGACTTTCGGGGTTTGTCATAATATTGGGGCAAATAGTTGATCACAACAATTGAGTGAGCTCTGCAGAAAAGCCAAATAAGTGTCCATGAGTCAAGGATAAATAGCTACATGGAAAGAAAGGAACATTCAGCTCAATGTACAGATGTTTTGTCATTGTAACTGCCAACTAGGCAGATATTGTGAAACAAGCTTCATGTACTAGCTTTCATAGAATTGGAGGCATTGGGTTTCCAGGAAAGGGAACATGTGAAATTAATAGCCTTATGTGAAGACTGGAGTAAGCTGTGGCAGTTTCAGATATAAAGTGATGTCCCTTGTGTTTCACTTTGGTAATGTCAGGTTTTTAAATTGTCTCCTGTCTGGTAATTTTTGGACATAGATTTGTATTGTCACTACTATCATCCATTTCCCTAGCAACTAATAGAAATCTGTGAAAGTGCACGGTAAATTAGACATACTCAGTAGGTGTTAATTTCCCTTCTTGTTCATCATTTAATTTGTTAATTTGAAAGGACACGGAAGATAATATAGGTAGATAGGGCTGAACTTCTGTGTTAGCACTCTGTACCTACTCAACCACTACTAATTTTTTTTTTTCAACCACAGTGCCAATTCATTTTTATTCGTTGATTTTTTTTTAAATTATAAATTTTATTTTTATATTCCCCATACAATTGCAACCCCCCCATTCTGACCCCAATCCCTCCCCTCCCGCCACCCCACCCCCCAAAAAGTGTCTCTGGTTCATAGTTTTTTGTTGATTTTGATTTTCACTTTCTTATAGTTATTCATTTTCCTGGTCGCTTATTTAAGTTTTCTAGATTCCTGCTATGAGTGAGTTACCACTACTAATTTTTGCATATAAATAGATATATACACATATAATATTCCTCTAGATATCCACATAGCTGACTAGCTCACTTCCATTAAGTTTTTTCTCACAGGCCTTCCCGATGGCTCAGTGGTTGAGCGCTGGGCTGCAAAGCTGCCCACAGTCTCTGCAGCGCCGGTTCGATCCTCGGCCACCAGGCAAGGGTCCCACATGGCGCGCAGACCTCTCCTGCCGCCCGCTGTTCCCCTCAGCAGTGTACTTCATAGGTCTGCCTTGTTCTGTGTTCCCCGCTCTGGCTCTGGTGAATTCTCTCACCCTCCCGCACCTCTGACTATACCCAGTGCTTGCATAAATAAATAAATAAATCTTTTTAAAAAAAAAAAGCTTTTTTCTCAAATGTCATCTTGTCAATGACACCTACCTCAACCACCATGTTATCAAATTGCAGATTGCTTTTTTAGCTTCATTCCTAGTACTGTTCTCCAGTCTCCTAGCCCAATTCTATTTTTTCATAACCTTTAGCATGTCCTTATAGTATTTATTACCTCTTTCTTATGGTTATTATTTATTGCTTGTTTCTCTCTAAAGAAAGTAAACTTTATAAGAGGATGGATCACTGTCTTTTGCTGACTTCTATTTTCTAAGTCTCTAGAACGTGCCTGGTATATAGCATGTACTCAATAAATATCAGTAAATTTTTCCCTCCTCCAACAGCGTAAAGCCTGAGCTTAAGGAATGTATATCAACTGTCACTAAAGGTTATGACTAGAGGGCCTCCCTGGTGGCACAGCGGTTGAGCACTGGGTTGCAAAGCTGCCCGCAGCATCTGCAGCACCGGTTCGATCCCCGGCTGCTCCCCGGCCACTGGAGGAGGGTCCCGCATGGCGCGCAGACCTCTCCTGCCGCCCGCTGCTCCCCTCAGCAATGTACTTCGGTCCTTCTGCCTGCTCTGCTCCCCGCTCTGGCTCTGGTGAATTCTCTCACCCTCCCGTGCTTCTGACTGTACCCAGTGCTTGTATAAATAAATAAATCTTTAAAAAAAAAAAAGATCATGACTAGAAAATAGAAAAGAGTAGAAATTTTGCCCTTTACTTTCTATATGTCACTAATGTTAGAAATGTAAAAACTCTATTTACAATAGCTAAGCTTTGGAAACAACCCAAATGCCCCAAAATAGATGACTGGATCAAGAAGATGTGGTACATATACACCCGGAATATTGCTCAGCATTCAAAAAAGATAAACACATGCAATTTGCAGCAACATGGATGGAGCTGGAAGGGATCATGCTCAGCGAAATAAGCCAGAAAGAAAAAGAAAAATACTGGATGGTCTCACTCATAGCAGGAATCTAGAAAACCTAAATAAGGGACCAGGAAAAAGAATAACTATAAGAAAGAAAATATCAAAATCAACAAACAACTATGAACCAGAGACACTCTATGGGGCGTGGGGGGCAGGGAAAGGAGGGATTGGGGTCAAAATAAGGGGGTTGTAATTGTATGGGGAATATAAAAATAAAATTTAAATAAAAAAAGAAATGTGAAAACAGTATTGCTATTTCAAAATTAAATTTTATTGATTTAGCATGTTTTTCTAGAACTGTATAATTTCGGGAGACCTCTTTACAGAATATGAGTGTATGTTTCACCCAACTACCATTCTGCAATCAAACTATCAAATTGACCTCCTTTATCCACTGAACCAATCCAGTGATACCCATCATTCCCTCTGGTAATCACCATATTTTTCAGAGTCTAAGATTTCTTTTTTTTTTTTTTTTTTGCTGTGTAAAACTGTCACTTTTATAATAGCAATGTATGCTGGAAACTAAGGAAATCATTCTTAATTCTACTATTCTAACAAATTCAGTACTCAATTTTCCTGTGAAATTATGGATTTGTAAACATACTTAGATTAAAATACTTTTGCAGCTACTTCTCTTGGAAAATTGATTCTGAAATGCCATTCCAAATTTCTTTTCATCGTGCAAAAAAGTTTCTTGATAGGTGTTTCACTATAAATTAAGGAAAAAAATTAAAATACAGGCTGGGACTTTTGGTGCCATCACTTTTGACATTGTATAATTTCATAGTTTTAGAGGAAACTATACCTTGGGAATACACAAAGGACTTGGAGGTCTCTGTAGGCATATGTATGTGACATATATACACGTGCACTTTTATTTGTAGATTCGTCAGATTATAGGTGTTGTTGTTCATAATTGTTCTTTTTTTATTAAGCAGAGGCAATCTTAAATATAGGAAAAAGAGATAAGTAGTAGATTATTATTATTATTTTTAAAGATTTATTCATTTGTGCTTAGGCCAGAGGGTGAGGGGTAAGAGGATTCACCAGAGACAGTGCAGGGAACAGAACAGGCAGACTGACTGAAATACACTGCTGAGGGCAGCAGCGGGCGAGTCAGGAGAGGTCTGCAGCACCATGTGGGTCAGCTCCCTGGCCGGGGATTGAACTCATGCTGCAGTGGCTGTGGATAGCTTCATAGGTTGTGTCTTAACCCCTGTGCCACCAGGGAGGCCCCAGTAGTAGATTATTTAAGAAGTGACATTTGCAATATATGTTTCTATTGGCTGACCATAGTACCCAGAATAAACAGAAATAAGAAATTATCTGTAAGACTGTTAGGATTAATGCATGTTTTCTGGGAGAGTTAGCACTGAAACATAACAATTACATTTCATCTAATCATTTAAATAGCTGTTTCCTAACGTGGTCTTGAAACAATAGATCAAAAGGAAGTACTTTTTATGGGGTGAGGTGAAGACAATGGGGGGAAATGTTAAGAGAGTGAACTGGGGGCAGAGAGGGTGAGGCAGGAGGGACAACCGTGGGGGAGCCCGGAGGCTAAAAGCCATTGGCAGTAAGGGGTTTGGTACGGGACCTCAAAATAAATCTCCAGCTTGATTATTGCCCCGACCAATAGCAAAGAGAATGGCATCTCTTTCATCTAATCATTCATTCACTCCACAGTATTTCATTGAACATATATTGTGTAAGAAACACAGAGGTAGGCAAAGCGTGCATTTGTAGATTAAGACGTAGCATGGGCCTTTGAAAGAGACTGCATTGGAAATTCAATGAGGTCAAGTGTCTGTTGCTTCCTGCCCCAGAACAGCCCTTGTCAAGCTCACTTGGAGCTTTCCCTTCATTTCCTGAAGGGACCCAGCCAGTCCCAGAGCTGCCAGAAGCACACAGCAGTTTACACAATCCAGCTCCAGGCTGCTGGAGCCGCTCACGTGCCCAGCTGCTTGGACAGCGACACAGAAGCAGCTGTGCAAAGCCCACAGGCCACCCAGGAGCTCTCCTGGGATGGGAGAAGCCAGAGCTACAGCCCACCTGGCTACTGCAGGACATGGAGAGGTCAAGCTGGGAAGAGCCTGGAGTTGATAAACCATCACCTCCAATACCGAGCAATGCAGATCAGAGCTTTGGGCATGGGTTCTGGAGCCCGTCAACAGTGCTGTGAGCTAAGGCTGGCATCCGACTTCTTGATTTCAGCTGGTTGGCCTGGGGATGCTGGCAAATACAAAACTTAGTTCAAGTGGAAACTATATATCTTAACATCTATGTGATAGTATATGAGTTACTTAACCTCTCTGGGGGCCAGTGCCAGAGATTTACTATGGAAAGTAGGCATAGGAATGAAACCAGTCTCATAGGAGTAAAGAAGAAAATGTATGGCAAGTAAGTACTACGTTTTCTAGACTATGTGAGGATCAATACAATTGACTGCATTGACCCTTATTTTTGTTGCTTTGTAAAAAACGTCAGTTTCCATACCTGGTTTCTTATTCTCCTGATTTATTCTAATATTATTAATCACCTACTTCTTGTTGGACATGTTGCAGGATATCAGAGTATACAAAGGGGAAAGGGATCAAACACCTTAACGCTAAGAGCTCTCAGACCCTCAAGGGGAAGAAGAAAGGTATCCATGATTATTGTGCACTTACTATGGGTTGAGCTCTCAAATGGCATCATATGTAGGCTTATCAGGTACTCATAGCAACCTTAGAAGTAGGTAAATACTGTTGCCAGTTCATAGATGAGGATTTGAGCCTTGCCGTCCGCTAGTGAGTGGTGTGGCACAGTCCACTGCAGGTGTACAAACCAGAAGGACCTAACAGAAAACCACTTTGTTACCTGGCCTGACCTCACAAGCTACTCTAGCCTTACATTATTTTAGTAAAAAATGCAAATAATAGCTAGCTCATTCATTTTTTCTGAAGATTAAATGGAATGAAATACCCAGTAGTTTGCCCAACCTCCAACACATAGATGGCGCAAAATAATGTCATTACATCCTGAGAATTGATATTAGAATGTCAAGGTTGAGTCTAAAATTGTAAGACATCCTCTCCTGTTAAAATAAATTTAAGGAAATGGGCTAAAGGAAAATTTATGTAGATAAGCATTGAATCAATTTTAGAATTGAGTGTTTTCTGTAACTTAAGTATATATTCTTGCCTTTTGAGCTCAGTTTTAATTTCTGACAAGTGGGAAAAGTGATGTCTGTGCTAATCAGGACATGTTCGATTCCTCTGCCAAACAAATCCAAGACACAGCGACTTACAAAAGACAGAAACTTACTTCTCTCTCTCTCTTATGGACTAGAGTATAAATGAATGGCCCAGGCTGAACCCCTGGGCTCCACACCACTGGAAAACCAGGCCAAAGCTGGACCCATATCAGGTTTCTGCCCATGAGAAGCCCAAGAAGAGGACAAGTGGAAGGCAAACAAGATGCTTGAAACAAATAACATGGAAGTTGGAAGAACAACTTAAAGGACTCCATTAAGCTGCAAAGGGGCCTGAGGAATGGAGTGTCTTGCTGGACAGTCACCTGCCAGTAGAGCTCTATGATCTATGCAAGGCAAATTGAGAAAAGAGAAAAAGTACTTATGTATAAGGAAATACAATGCTGATGTTAAGTTCTAGTAAATACATCTTGCGTCTCCAATAATTTGGTTGGTTTTCCTTGTATGTGTGCTAGAATGAGTTGACTGGTAAGGTTATGGACAAGGCAATTCTTTACTTATATGGCAGGTACCATGTTAAGACACAGCTTGAACAGAAATCCAGGAGTACACCTTCTTCCTTGTTCCTGCAGATGCAATTACTTTTCCCTCCTCTGTTTTTAGCAATCATTGTTTTATTAAAAAAAAAAATCTCTCTAGGGCCTCCCTGGTGGCGCAGCGGTTGAGCTCTGGGTTGTGAAGCTGCCCGCAAGCCTCTGCAGCGCCAGTTGGATCCCTGGCCACCGGGTGAGGGTCCCACATGGTGCGCAGACCTCTCCTGCCGCCCGCTGCTCCCCTCAGCAGTGTATCATCAGTCTGCCTGTCCTGTTTCCCTCTCTGGCTCTGGTGAATTCACTCACCCTTCCGCGCTTCTGACTGTACCCAGTGCTTGTATAAATAAATAAATAAATCTTTAAAAAAATAAAAATAAAGATAAATCTTAGTATATGCCTATGTCCTTCCCTAAAAGCTATTCTTCATATTGGTAAGGATACTATTATATACCTTAATAACCCAAGGGCCTTAGCAGTGAGTGTACACATATCAGATTGGTATTGAATAAATGAATAGGTACAAATATAGCAATATCAATATATTTATAATATACCTATATATTATACATTATATAGAGAGGTATATTAGATATAAACATATATGCTAAGAAATTTACAATTTCTATTTCTTAAATGGTATTGTTCTAATTTGTTGAGTTCATTTTGGGAGGAGTTATTAGATGACTGGATGGTGAAGGGATAGACAACCTCTTCTCAATGTATGCTTTAAATACATTCAAATGTGTTTATTCCCATATTGGGCTTATTCTTAATATCCTAAGTTATCTAAAACCATTTAGCTATTTACACAGCAAATAGTGATACTTGGGCTACTTCTGGTCCAAGATATATTGCTCGTTATGTTATGAAAGTTTTTAATAACAGATACTTTTTCCTTCTTTTAAATATCTGCACCATTTGTCTTCATTGCCAGCTGTCTTTCAAAGGTTTGTAATTCAAGTAAAGTTTGCAGGAAGCTTCTTCTCTTCCTGAAGCAGTTTCTGAGAAGTTTAAAGGGGTTTCTCTCCACTTTCAACAAAATAAGGTTGTTGGTTGATTTATTGCAACTTCCTCTCTTTTCCTGAAATCTCGATCTCTATTAAAAAAAAAAAAAACCAACTATGCCTGTTTTTGATTTTCACTTCCCTGGCAAGTTGTCTTACTTTTTCTTTCCTTTCATTTTTCAGAAATGTTATCTTTACCTTACTCCTGCTTTCTCCCTCCTGAGGCACCACTGCTTTGGACCTCTTTGTCCAAAAGTTCTGCTTTTGTTTTCTCAGCTATAATGCAATGAAATGTCTTCCTTTAAATGTTCTGACCTGAACCCAATAAGCTTTAGCATAAGCTCAACCTGATGTGTGTTATCATTTTATAGATCCAGGAAAGTTGATGTATTAACAATTTATTTATAGTGATCTGTATATTTTACTAACACAGCTAAGAGTACTTAGAATGTCTTTTAACAGTTTCGAAGGAGACATTTTATTTATTTATTTATTTTTAATTTATTAATATGTTTTTTATTTTTTTTAAGGTCATAAACATATTAAGATTTTATTTTATTTTTTTAATAATAAATTTTATTTTTATATTCCCCATACAATTGCAGCCCCCCCATTCTGACCCCAATCCCTCCCCTCCCACCCCCGCCCCCCTAAAAGTGTCTCTGGTTCGTAGTTTTTTGTTGATTTTGATTTTCACTTTCTTATAGTTATTCGTTTTCCTGGTCCCTTATTTAAGTTTTCTAGGTTCCTGCTATGAGTGAGACCATCCGGTATTTTTCTTTTTCTTTTTGGCTTATTTCACTGAGCATGATCCCTTCCAGTGCCATCCATGTTGCTGCAAATTGCATGTGTTTATCTTTTTTGAATGCTGAGTAATATTCCATGGTGTATATGTACCACATCTTCTTGATCCAGTCATCTATTTTTGGGCATTTGGATTGTTTCCAAAGCTTAGCTATCGTAAACAGTGCTGCTATAAACATAGGGGTGCAGGTGTTCTTTGGAATTGATGCTTCTGTGTCACGAAGGAGACATTTTAAATTGGCAAAAATTATTGGATTTGGTGAATGCTTAATGTTTTAAGTTATCGTGAACTTAAAACAACTTGGTTTTATTTATTCTGAACTAAACTATTTCCCAATCAAATATATGCCACTTAACAAAGCCCCCCCCATACTGTTTCTATGTGTATGTACAGCTCTTAATCCATTGCTAGAACCTAAAATTACTCTGCACAACCTGTATACTCAAAAACAGCCTGCTGAAAGGAAAATATTTCTTTACTCGCTAACTTAGCAATCCACCATGTGACCAACATTATATTAAACCCTGAAATACTGGCCAGAAAAGTCAATAAAACAGAGTGTTTTTCCCAAATGCCCAAAAATAGATTACTGGATCAAGAAGATGTGGTACATATACACAATGGAATATTACTCAGCAATCAAAAACGATAAACGCATGCAGTTTGCAGCACCATGGACGGAGCTAGAATGGATGGATCATGTTCAGCGAAATAAGTCAGAAAGAAAAAGAAAAATACCGGATGGTCTCACTCATAGCAGGAATTTAGAAAACCTAAATAAGGGACCAGGAAAAAGACTAATTAATACAAAGTAAAAAATCAAAATCAACAAGCAACTATAAACCCTCTAGAGACACACTACGGAGGGGGGGTGGGGGAAGGGGTAGGGAGAGGAAGGACTAGGGTCAAAATAAGGGGGTGTGCAATTGTATGGGGAATATAACCAAAATGAAAATGCATACATTGTGCAAAAATGAAAAATGATGTAAGAATTATATAAAATAAAATATTAAAAAGGAAAAAGGAAAAAAAATAAAACAGAGTGTTTGCTTTCAAGTACTTCATGATCTAATTGGGAGAAGGGAGATAATTATAACCATTGTGATAAATTGCTGATAAAAGTGTTAAAGTGAACAGATCCTAGATTTAGCTGGTATAAAAATGCATCTTGATCAAGGGGACAATACTTCAAGAAGAAATAACACTCATTAACATATACTCACCAAACGAAGGAGCACCAAAATATATCAGACAACTGTTGTCCTCTCTGAAAACAGACATCAGAGAAAACACATACGTAGTGGGAGACTTCAACACACCACTATCAACAATGGATAGATCAACAAGACAAAAAATAAGTAAAGAAACCAAAGCTCTAAATAAGGACCTAGAGCAATTAGGCTTAACAGACATCTATAGAACACTAAACCCCAAAAAAACGGAGTACACATTTTTCTCAAACGCACACGGATCATTCTCCAGGATCGATCACATACTGGGGCACAAGACAAACATCAACAGATACACCAAGATTGAAATCATATCAACCATCTTTTCTGACCATGAAGGCATCAAACTAGAAATAAACCATAAAAAGAAGGCAAGGAACTTTCCTACCTCATGGAGATTAAAAACCACACTACTGGAAGACCATTGGACTAATGAGGAGATCAAAGAAGAAATTAAAAAATTTTTTGAATTGAACGACAAGGAGGACACTAATATCCTAAATGTATGGGATGCAGCAAAAGCAGTAATAAGAGGAAAATATATAGCAATAGAAGCTCACATCAAGAAACAAGAAAGAACGCAAAGAAACAACCTCATCTCGAAGCTCAAAGATCTAGAAAAAGAACAACAAGAAAACCCCAAAACCAGTAGAAGAAAAGAAATAATAAAAACCAAAGCAGAAATAAATGAAATTGAAACTAAAAAAACAATCCAAAAGATCAATGAAACCAAGAGCTGGTTTTTTGAAAAACTCAATAAAATAGACAAACCCCTAGCCAGGCTCACAAAGGAAAAAAGGGAGAAAGCACAAATAAACAGGATCATCAATGAAAGAGGAGAAATCACAACGGACACAGCAGAAATCAAAAGAATAATCAGTAACTACTATGAACAGTTATATGGAAACAAGTTTAACAATCTAGAGGAGATGGACAAATTCCTACAACTCTACAATCACCCAAAGCTAGATAAAGAAGAAATAGAACACCTAAACAGACCAATTACAATTAGCGAAATTGAAATGGTAATAAAAAACCTCCCAAAAACAAAAGCCCAGGACCTGATGGATTTACAAATGAATTCTACCAAACATTCAGAGACGAATTAGTGCCTATCCTTCACAAACTCTTCCAAAAAATTGAGAAGGAAGGGACAATACCAAACACGTTTTATGAAGCCAACATTACACTAATACCAAAACCGAACAAGGACAACACAAAAAAGGAAAACTACAGGCCAATCTCCCTAATGAACACTGATGCAAAAATCCTCAATAAAATTTTAGCTATCAGAATCCAACAATGTATCCATAAGATAATTCACCACTACCAAGTTGGATTCATTCCAGGGGCACAAGGATGGTTTAACATCCGAAAATCAATCAACGTTATCCAACACATCAACAAAAAGAAATATAAAAACCATATGATAATATCAATAGATGCTGAGAAAGCTTTCGACAAAGTGCAACACCCATTCATGATAAAAGCCCTTGAAATTCTGGGGATACAAGGAACATACCTCAACATCATAAAGGCCATCTATGACAAGCCAACAGCCAGTATCATTCTCAATGGTGAAAAGCTGAAAGCAATTCCATTAAGATCTGGAACAAGACAAGGATGTCCACTCTTACCACTGCTTTTCAATATAATACTGGAAGTCCTAGCCAGAGCAATAAGACAAGAGAAAGACATCCAAGGAATCCAAATAGGAAAAGAAGAAGTCAAACTATCACTATTTGCAGACGATATGATATTATACATAGAGAACCCCAAAAACTCCACAGAAAAGCTAATTCAACTCATCAATCAGTTCAGTAAAGTGGCAGGATACAAAATCAACACGCAAAAGTCAGTAGCCTTCCTATACACAAACAATAAATCTGAAGAAGAAGAAATCAAAAAGACCATCCCTTTTGTTATCGAAACAAAAAAAATCAAATATTTGGGAATAAATCTAACAAAAGAGGTAAAGGACCTATACAAAGAAAACTATAAAACACTGTTAAAAGAAATAGAAGAAGACACAAAGAAATGGAGAGACATCCCCTGCTCATGGATTGGAAGAATAAACATTATTAAAATGGCCATCCTACCAAAAGCAATATACAGATTCAATGCTATTCCAATCAAAATTTCAATGTCATTCTTCAAAGAAATAGAACAATTATTGATGAAATTCATATGGAATCACCAAAAACCCCGAATAGCCAAAGCTCTCCTGAAAAAAAAAGGAGGGAATGGAGGCATCAGACTCCCAGACTTCAAACTATACTACAAAGCCATAATCATCAAAACTGCATGGTATTGGAACAAGAACAGACATACAGACCAATGGAATCGAATAGAAAATCCAGAAATAAACCCACAGATTTATGGTCAACTAATCTTTGACAAAGGAGCAAAGAATATGCATTGGAGCAAAGAAAGTTTGTTCAATAAATGGTGCTGGGAAAACTGGGTCGCTACATGCAAAAGAATGAAGCTTGACCACCACCTCACACCATACACAAAAATCAACTCAAAATGGATTAAAGAACTAGACATAAGACCTGAAACCATAAAATATATAGAAGGAAATATAGGCAAAACACTACGTGATTTGCACATCAAAGACATCTTTACAGACACATCACCCAAAGCAGTGATAGTGAAGGCAAAGATAAACAGCTGGGACTACATCAAATTAAAGAGCTTTTGCACAGCAAAAGAGACAATAACAAAAACAAAGAGAAACCCCACCAACTGGGAGAACATTTTTGCACCCAACACTAATGATAAAGGACTGATCACAAAAATCTGCAAAGAGCTGATGAGACTCAACAACAACAAAGAAAATAATCCAGTCAAAAAATGGGCAGAAGAGCTTAAAAGAAACTTCTCTGAAGAGGAAATGCAAATGGCCAACAGGCATATGAAAAAATGTTCAACATCACTTGTCATCAGGGAAATGCAAATCAAAACTACCATGAGATACCATCTTACACCAGTGAGAATGGCACATATTAAAAAAACTAGCAACAACAAATGTTGGCGAGGGTGTGGAGAAAAAGGAACTCTTCTGCACTGTTGGTGGGAGTGCAAACTGGTCCAACCACTGTGGAAAGCTGTATGGAGATTTCTGGACCTACTAAACATAGAGCTTCCATATGATCCAGCAATTCCACTCCTAGGTATTTACCCAAAGGACACAGAAACATCAATTCCAAAGAACACCTGCACCCCTATGTTTATAGCAGCACTGTTTACAATAGCTAAGCTTTGGAAACAACCCAAATGCCCAAAAATAGATGACTGGATCAAGAAGATGTGGTACATATATACCATGGAATATTACTCAGCATTCAAAAAAGATAAACACATGCAATTTGCAGCAACATGGATGGCGCTGGAAGGGATCATGCTCAGCGAAATAAGCCAAAAAGAAAAAGAAAAATACCGGATGGTCTCACTCATAGCAGGAATCTAGAAAACTTAAATAAGGGACCAGGAAATTGAATAACTATAAGAAAGTGAAAATCAAAATCAACAAAAAACTATGAACCAGAGACACTTTTAGGGGGGCGGGGGTGGGAGGGGAGGGATTGGGGTCAGAATGGGGGGGCTGCAATTGTATGGGGAATATAACAATAAAATTTATTAAAAAAAAAAAAGAAATAAATCTTTTAAGATGAAAAAAAAAAAAATAAAAATGCATCTTGAACTGTGTGTTGAATGTTTTAAAAGACAAATAATATTTTTCCAGGAAAAGAGAGAAAGGATGGAATTGCAGATATCTGAGAATCTAAACACTATAAAAAATAAAAACAGTATATTTTAATGTAATTAAAATCATTATAAATATTAAATAATCACACCATTATGATAAATGAAGTTTGTCTTGTTGACTTGCATAATATGGTGCAGGTACTGTGATACATGAAGCAACAAATAAATGCCCAGAGTTGACATCAGAGCTTTTGTTGCTGAATCCAGGTCTTCCATACCTTAGAAAATGTATGCCTTTCCTTGATAGGTTGTGTGTGAATGCAGAGAATTCACATAGCTTGTTGCTGTGGAATTAAAGATGCTTGTAATGACCTCTGCCTATTTATCTCTCTTTATACCAAAGCCATGGACACTGAAGTCAGACAATTCCCAGCAAAGTCAAGAAAAGTCCCGGAATATCTAGCTCAGGGAATTAAATGAGATAATTATCTGTATTACTCAGAGTTCTCCAGAAAAACAGAACCAAGGGGATATGTATATGTGTATATATACACACACAGACACACACATAGATGAAGAGTTACAAGGCATTGACTTATGCAACTGCTGTGATTAATATGTCCCAAGATTTGCAGGGCGAGTTGGCCAGTAGGAGCCCCAGGAATGTCAGTGATGTATATTCCATCCTATGCCAGTCTGAGGACCAGTTCCAAGGCTGGCAGGCTCTAGAGCAAGGAAGAACTGATGCTTTACTTCAAATCTTATGCAGCTGGAATACTCATGGTCCTCTGAGGCTCTGTCCTCAGGGATGCCACCTCCATATGCTCACACTCTGCCCCCGAGATCTGGGCTAGCCCTCACCAAGATACTGGTCATGGTTTGCAGGAATTCTGAAACCTCAAACTAATGTAGAACTTTTCTTTTCTTCTTTTGGTAGGTGTAGTCCTGTAAATTCAAGTTATCAAAAAATGCTTTTAAGTTTAGGATGAAGGAAAGAAGGCTGGTATCAAAATATTTTGATAAAAATATTTGACTATATAAAAGCCTAGTGTGGCATAGGTTTTTGAAAGAAACTTGTAAAGCATTTACCATAGCTTAAACTTTTCCTCAATTAAATCCTTATACTTGTGCACATATATTCCATTTTCAGACTAGTTCTGCAAATTCTATTCAAGCAAACACAAAAGGGTGGATGCTTCTGAATAAATAAATTGCATTTATAAATGATCTACAATCTAATAAACTTCCAGTTATAGTCAATTACTATGTATGTTGTATAACAAATACCTTCTATTTTAGTTACTAATAAAGGCTACACAAGTAAAAAAAAAAACACCCAAATTTTCTATTTTGTTCTATGCAGTCTTCAACTGATTAGATGATCCCCACACCCAGTAGGACAGCAGTCTGCTCTATTCAGTCTGCAGATTCAATTGTTTATCTCATATTCACAAAAAGAAAGATCCAGACTAATATTTGACCCATTATCTAAGCATGCTGTGATTGGGTAAAGTTGACAGGTAAAACCACAAATTTAAAGTTCTTGCACAATGATGATAGGATTTTATAAAAGAGAAAATAATTAAAAGATAAGTGAAGCCATGATAAAAACAAATACAAATACTTGTTTTAACCTTTCCTTCATAGGAAACTGAGAAAAAATATACTACCTACACAAAAATAATTATTCTTGTAGAATCTTAGGGTCATTTTGGGAGAATAAGATAGAAAAGTGAGACTGAGGAACTGATTTCAGAAATTTACTATAAAGTAAAAAGTTTTGACATTGTTTTCCCAGGAGTGGGATGGCACACAATCAACCACAGCAAACCACAGAATGAGAAAATCAGCTTGTGGCCAACCCAAAGGACAACTTTCAAACCACATGCTGGGAACCCATTAAGGCATAATTCTAGATGCAACCCAACGTGGAAATGAAGGGAGAGAACCGTGTGCAATGTTGTGTTTCTCAGAAGACTCATATACTCAACAACACCTGTAAGAAAACAGGTAAGGGTATCAAAAGCATGGAGGACTATTACAACTTACTTTTCCTCAGGAGAAATAAAGGGAACTGCTAATAGAAAAGAAGCTCTAGAGAGGAATGTGTCATACATAAGATATGTTTTTCAACAGATCCAATCAGCTGGACTTGAATACATCTGAATGCTCTAAGCAGTGCCTACTGGTGCCCGGCACTATGCTAGTATCACTTCCGATGTATTCCTGTGAAAACATTGTAAAGTATGGGCATCTCTCTTACAAATGAAGATACTGGACCTCAAAGATACTGGACCCTCAAAGGGTCTGAAATTCAAATGCAAATCCTCCCATTCCACAGTTGGAATAGTTCTAAGATTTCTTTAGAGAGACCTTGTGCTGTTCCATGAAACATGACAAATTGAAATGTAGATTTAAAAAGCTCTTTGGAGACTATAAGCTACAAGGTATCTGACGTCCTGCATGCTTGGGTAAAATAAAAATTCATGTCCATATTTTTTAATCTGAATGTGTGTCAAAGTTAAAAAAAAATCTTTCCCCAAGAAAGTAAAACTGTGCCCCTTGTGCTGTCTTGGTGAAAGGGGAAATTTAGTATTTGTGCAGGCAAGGCTTAAAGAGAAGGGGAGGAACTGGCTCCTTGTAATGTATTAAAAACAACAATGAAATAGAGTAAAGTACTTCCTATTCAAAAGAAGAATATGGACATTGGACAGACTTGATTTAAGGGCCAGCTGTGTCATTCACTAGGTAAGGGGCTTTGAGGAGCTATCTAATTTTTCCAAAACTCAATATTCTCATAAGGAAAATAATAAAAGAAATAATCATGAAATGTGCTGTAAGAATTAAGTAAAATAGTTTTTATAACATGCTTAGCCGTACTCAGCATATCATACTAAAAATAAAATGTGCAATGATGATTATAATAACCATTCCTTTTGATTAACTTAATTGACTGTATTATCAGAACAATTGTGTTAATCTTCTTTCTCAGGGAGATTCATCTCAGAACTACTGTGAAAAGATTTTGCTCCATTTAATCTTCTTAAAAAGATGCAACTTTGTCAAAGTATATTAGATATCACACTTTAGATAATCGTATATCTCTTTGGGAAAAAACACTGGGTTATTTTTATAAGGCTAATAAAAAAAAAGAACTTCTAGAAAGGGTAAACAGCTCAGTTTTATAGATTCCAGTCTTCTCCTTAGCAGTGTTTTGTTGAAATAAGCCCTTTTCCCACAGGAAAATCTGTCTGAAAATCCAACTTCTCCCCAGTTACTATTTAATACCATATCCCTTTTTGTGGGTTTACCAAATAAATCATTACTCGACTGCTTACAGAAAATAATGATTGTCTAGAAAAATAACATAATTATAGTGTTAGTAATTATGGTTGACACTTCTTTTTACATTCAGTCCATTTGAAGTAACATATTACTACCTTTATATAACATGCTTCAAGTGACACAATTCTAGAGGTGGAGAATAGTTCAGTTGTTGCCAGGGTTAGTGCTGGATGGTGGTGGGGTTGGGATGGATGGATAGTTCCAAAAGGTCAATATGATGTGGTCCTCATGGTGATGCTGATGGCGTTGTTCTCTTTCTTGACCATGGTGGTGGTTACATGAACCTGTATCTATGATAAAATTGCATACATCTCTCTCTCTCTCTCTCTCTCTCTCTCTCTCTCTCTCTCTCTCTTCTCTCTCTCTCTCTCTCTCTCACTCACACACACACACACACACACACACACACACAGTGAACTTAAAACAACCTGAATAAAATTGATGGATTTGTATCACTGTCAATTATTGGATTGTAATATTGTGCTATAGATTTTGACAGAGTCATTATTGGGGGAAACTGGGTAAAGGATACTTGGCGCTCTGTTATTTTATATACTGCATGTGATTTTACAGTTTTCTTAAAATAAAAAGTTGAATTAGGAAAATATATTCAATGTCTTTTATATACCTTGATGCTGAGGTATATACTCAGAGGTCAATAACCTCCTGAGACAGAGCAGAGAGATTTTTCTAGGCTATTGATGTACATTTTAATAACACTCTGAACTCTCTCCAACCTCCAGATAGAATTTTCTGCCTTTTTAAAAGACCAGTAACTAGTACAGAGCTTCTGAATCTACCACCTTGGGACAAACAAGTTAGCACATGTGGATGTGTTAGATTTGTCATTTGATAAATGAAGAGAAACTTTTTTCCGGGAAAACTATGACTAGTCTGACTGACTACAGTTTCTTGAGCACACCCAGGGGGAAAATGAAGTCATTGTTATCTGATGTGACACCTAGAGCCTGCCTGGTGAGCGTGCCACCAACGACGGCTGTCTACAAGGGGAGTCTGGGATCAATTAAGGCGCCGTGAACTCCTAACCTATATGAACTGTCACGGTTGAGTCCTGGCCCCGCTGTTGAGTTTCCAGAGGTCAATCACAGCTCTCCACAGTCAACAAGGAGCTCCCCTGTTTCTACCTATAATGACGAAGCTTGTCTTTGAAATCCTAAGACTAGAAACTTCCCTTTCCCCTTACTTCTAGAGTAGGGAAGTAAAAGATTAGTTGAGTCTTATTCAAGAATGAACCTCTTTTACCTAGGGCAGTGAATGGCCTGCAATAGGTGCTCAATATATTCTTATCCAATATTAGTTTAAAATTACACTTCAGAGGAGTTCCAGCTTCTGATTTATAAGCCAGAGCAAATGCAATATTGGCCATCAAATTGGTAAATACTTATCTATCAGACATTATCTTTACATATGTAAGTACCCATCATTCTTCTCACATATGCTGTGCAATAGATGGCATTTTAATGGCTATGTAATAAATATGTAATATGTAATAACTGAAACCATTGAGGCACAGGCAGGTTGAACAGCATCCACAGTCACATAGTTGTTAAGTGGCACAACTGAACGCAAATATCAGCAGAGCAATCTCAGTGGTTAGGCGACCAGCTTGTTCTGCCTCCGGTTATTTAGTAGACACCAGTATGTATTCATTCATTCATTAGATATAAGTATGTATTAAAAAATGAAGGTATCCATTTTGGTTTGGAGCTTAACCAAAATCTCACATAAAATTTCAAAAAGTGCCCCACAGCTCTTTTAATGTTTATAAAACTCCTATGAATTGGAAGTGATCAGTTAAATGAGAAAATGGGATCAACCTGGTTAAGTAGCTTGAAAGGATACCTCACTTAGTGAGTCCTGAACTTTGTCTCTTTAGTTTCACCTGTACCCCACTCTTGGGGTACTGCTGAATCGTGCTTTTCAGGGTCAACCTTACATCAGCAAAATTTTTAATTCAGTTTTAAGATCTGACTATGATTAACTACACTAATTAAGCTTGCTGAAGTATAATTTGCTCATCTATAATATAAAGTTAGTAATAAAACTTGTACTTTCTGTCTCAATAGGTTGAGATGAAAAAGAAATGAGAGAATGTAGAAGAAAAGCTTTTGTTAACTGTAAACTCATAGGCACATTTATGTTACCATGATGGTTATTATTTTTCAGAATCATTTTTACTTCCAGAAAACAATGCCCACATGGGAAGCTTGTTGGATTATAATTTGGGAGCACTATATATTCAAGTTTGAATTTGCTTATTTATTTTTTCACTCATTTATTCAATAAGTGGGTTTTGAACATCTCATATATGAAATGGCCACAGTAGACCCTGTAGGAAATGCATGGTTATAGTACCTTGCATATATGTTACCTGTCAAACTGTAGCTGTACAGAAACTATGCCTTATTCACCATTACTCCATCCCAGCCCTATATATAGTCCTAGTGGCTGCTAAACCTCATGTTTTTTCTTTAGAAGTTTATGAAAGGTGTTAAAAGATAAATATACAGAAAATACATGTTATAAGCCAAAATAGCTGTGCAGTCTATAGATACATCATTGAGGAGATGAGTAAACAGAAACTTGGTTGGATTAGAATTGTCCAGTTGATTTATAGATGAAGTGGGATTTATGCTAGATAATAAAGACTGTGATATTATTTATTGGAAATTATTAAGAAAAGTGATTTTTTGTTTTGATTTTTTTATTATTTTATTTTATTTTTAAACAATATTTGCTTCCCCCCACCCCCTCAGATTGAGTCCCTATAGAATTTCCTTCCCCAAGGCACCCGTGCACCATCACCACAGTCCTCTGTGCTCCTTCCTTCCCCCTCTGATCCCTCTCCCTCCTCCTCCCCTGCAGGATGTCTCTGATTTATAATTGTCTGTTTTTGCTTTGTTGTGTTTTGTACTGTTACTATTTTTTTTACACTGATGTCTTGTTTGGTTCCCCCATATTCCTGTTATAAGTGAAACCATCTGATATTTTTCTTTTTTCTGGCTTATTTCACTGAACATAATTCCTGCTAGCTCCATCCATGTTGCTGCAAATTGCATGAGTTTATCTTTTTTGATTGCTGAATAATATTCCATTGTGTATATAGACCACATCTTCTTGATCCAGTCATCTATTTTTGGGCATTTGTGTTGTTTCCAGGTTTTACCTAGTGTAAATAGTGCTGCAATAAATATAGGGGTACAGATGTTCTTTTGAATCAATGTATTTGTGTCCTTTGGGTAGATCCCTAGCAGTGGAATTGCTGGGTTGTGTGGTAGCTCCATTTTTAGTAGACTGAGGAACCTCCAGACAGCTTTCCATAGTGGTTGGACCAGTTTGCACTCCCACTAGCAATGTAGGAGAGTTCCTTAAGAAAAGTGATTTTTAATTTAATTTTATCAGTAAGTTCTTTTGTCCAGAAATTAGGTTCTGATTCCTCAAGTTGGGCTGAGGCCATAGAAAGTTTGTTTTTTAAGATGTGAACTTATGAACTATCATAAGGTCATTAAGTTTGAGGTACACTGAAATAGAAAGGTGTGGGCTACCCCCCCACACTTTTTAGATGAATTTATTTTCAATAACAGTTTCATCAGGTTTCATAGGAGCCAGCGGGTCACAGTTTCTCTTGGATTTCCTTATTCAGTGTTAGAATTTTCTTATCCTTCACAAATTTTTCCTAACAACATATCATGTTCTTTCCTCACAACTGTCTAAATAACTTGATTTTGAGGAAGATGTTATGATCTTTGAAGAAAACATAGCTGCTCTACTATCAGAGTTAAGCCTAAGTAATATCTCAATTTCAAATAAGAAAAGACAGATAGGGCCTCCTTGATGGTGCATGGGTTAAAGTCTCAGCACTTTGAAGCTATCACCAGCCTCTACAGCACAAGTTGAATCCCCAACCAGGGAGATACCCACATGGCATGGCAGACCTCTCCTGTCTCACCTGCTGCTCCCCCTACACCTCTGGCCTACACCCCAATTCTTGAGTTCATAAATAAATAAAATATAAATCTTTAAAAAATAAAATACAGATAAACTTCTTCAAAGGAACTTAAAAAATATATACACAAGACTCATAATTTACAAGGTCATTACGTGGTCTGAATATAAAATAGACCAAAAAAAAAGAAAGAAAGAGACCATATCTGTTGAGATCTTGGTTGATTTCACAGTATTGAAAACTTAATGGGCATTGAGTAGTATTTCTTTACAGTTCACCTTATGGCAATATACAAGAATAAAAGAGAATATTAAAGCCCTCCATTCAGAATAGTTTGATGTATTAAATAAAGATATATTGACAAACATTTATTTATTTATTTTTAAAGATTTTTTTATTTATACAAGTACTGGGTACAGTAAGAAGCACGGGAGAGTGAGAGAATTCACCAGAGCTAGAGCGGGGAGCAGAACAGGCAGACTGACAAAATACACTGCTGAGAGGAGCAGCGGGCGGCAGGAGAGGTCTGTGCGCCATGTGGGACCCTCGCCCCATGGCCGGGGATCAAATTGGTGCTGCAGAGGCTGAGGGCAACTTCGCAACCCAGCGCTCAACCGCTGCGCCACCAGGGGAGGCCCTATTGACAAATATTTATACATTTAATTCTTCCATATAATTTTTTCCATCTTTAAATTTCCTACTTTACTTTTTCTATTGAAATAAATAGAAGAGTTTTTCACCTCAGCGCATTTGAAGGCAAGGAAAATACAGAAAACTTTTGATAAAGACTTTCAAATTAGGTAAAAATCACTGAAAAATATAAGAAAGACGACTTAGAGAATTGGGACATTAAAAGTTTCATTTTTCCCTCCCTTTCTTCCCATTCAGTGAAAATAATCTTCCAGAAACTAGATGCATTGGTGGAGGAAGTTTCCAAATATATATAGGTTTAGGTATGCAAGGCTTGTAGTCTGAGTTTGATTCAATCACTTATTAACATTCCATATAAATGATTATAAGTTTCAGAATGGTGCTTATCTTTCCCACTGCCCCGTCTCCTGCCCCAAACATACACACACACACACACACACACCTTTCTAATTAGGCAGTGTGCTAGACTGTGGTTATTCAATATCTCATGGATCTCACAATCTGTACATAAATTCAAAGAATTAAATCAATTGCTGTAATTATAAAGACTATGATAGGGTAATACAGAAAAGTGTATGACTTCATAGTCTACAACAAATTCATGACTTTGCAAAATCATTTAACCTTTGTCTGAATCACATTGTCTCACAACAAGAAAATTCTATGTAGTTATGTTTGAAACTGCTAATGGTGAGGGACTATTTATGAACAAACATAAATGTTTCCTGCTCAATCCAGCAGGTGCTATTTAATACCCACTATATGAAGGCCTTTGAAATTCTTGGCATCTTTGAAAGTAACCACCAATTCTCTGTAAGAGGAAATGTGTTCTCTAGAGCTGTTTTTCCAATAACATTTATTTTAACAATAATCTGCTTAGTCTGCTGTGAAAATACAACTTTGCTGATTAGGCAACCAGCCCAGTCTAACATTGTTTGGAGTTATAATTATAGCTATTTAATTGTTGAACAATCTCATAATAGTTGCAAAAGAATCCCAGTTTGTTTCCGTGTAGCAATTTACAATTTGCTTTCTTCTCTTCATCTATTTTCCCTCTTTAAAGGAGAACTGAGGCTAATCTTTCCTAAAGTCCCGAGATACAATTAAGACTCCTATAAAAGACACTGAAACTAGAAGGCTCCCTTTTGGTTAAAGTAAGGAGCTGTTGCCATGATTTATTTTAATTTGATAAACAGAGAGAGCTGTTCTGTTCTGAGACTTCTTTTCCCCCCACTCAAAAAGTGGGTGTTTATGTACAGCTGTGGGGAATTACTCACAGGAGGTTTAAACAGTGGAAAAAGAAAACATCCTCTTCTCATTTTGGATCCACCCAGCCCACCAAGGTTTACGGACTCAGCCAATGGAAAGATAGATCACCGTTCACTGAAAATTCCCCATGGAAATGGAGACCCAGCCTCCATCCAGACAACTAGGAGACCTGAGGGCTGACAGCAGCATTAGCAGTAACGGGGGATGGCAGGGCAGAATCCTTTGAAGAGACTTTTCTTTAGAGACAGTCTGTAGGTTAGAGACGAACATGAAAAGAGCCACAGAGTCCAGGGTTGTATAAAAATGCACTATGGAGGCAAAAATATGAATTAGACTATGGCTCCCTGCAGGGTTATTAAGCTCCCTCTTAGCCAACAATAAACAAAATTTAGATTTTCTTACTCTTACGTCATACAAAGTTCAGATACAAGATAGGGTGATCTCTTCTGAATCTATCTTCAGTGCAAGTAATCTGTTTCTGTGCATTTCATTTAATGACTTTAGTCTGTGCAAAAATAGAAGCAGAGAATTTAAGTGAGAAAACTTGGTTAAACCATCTCAAGAGTAACTTGTTCAATAACACCTTGATCAGTGGTTACATTTTTTAATAAATCAATCATTAGGTATGCTGTTGAACATCAAGAGTAGAGATTTGTGGGTTATTTTTAAATATACTAAGTATTGAATCACTTGTTAGGACCCATAGGGAAATACAGTTAATGTCATGAGCAGGGTGGATTTTGAGCTTTGAGAATTTGCAGTATTTGTGCTTTCCATTACTTTTAAGTATTCATGACTTTCTGAGAACTAAATCATAGAATAGAGTTCTGAGATTATGTAATAAAAATAAAATTATTCAAGTTAATAAACATATGCATTATTATGAAAGTATAGAATCACATTACAATATATGGCATTACATTTTACCTACTAGAGTTAAAATTATCTTTGTTTGTTTGAATGAAATTCAAGAAAGTGACTTCTATCAAACTATTCTTATGTAGAACTAGCTGTCATGAGGATGTATTTCTAGGAAAAAAATATAAGGAGAGCTTTCCTGTATGTGTGACTAACAAGTTAAGCTTCATTAAATTTCCCTTTAACATTGATTGAATATAGCAGTTCAATGAATAATACAACATAGAATTACTTAAAGCACTAGTATGTTGGCTTTAAACAATTTCTTCAATTGCCGTGAAGATGTCAATTTAGGGACAAAATTCTTAATTCGTCTCTGTATCTGTGCCATATTGAATTCCTGAGTTTTCTTAAAATTCACCACCTCTAATATGCATGTTTTTGTAAATGACATAAGTATAAGCTCAAAAGCTGTCATTCCAAATTAAATTTCTAAATTAACTTTGAATATTGCACCTAATGTAATGACTACATTTATTAATGGTAAACTCAGTTGCTAGGTCATATACACATGATTTGCAATTTGAATATCTCAGATGATTCTTTGGTTGAACAGTTTCCTTGTTGGAAAAATTCTCTCGTGATTAACCAGTTCTTTTCTCCTTAAAATATAACTTTCAAGAACTTCATTATGCCTATTTAACACAAAAGGGTTTTCTTCTTCAGAGTATACATACGTAATCACTAGGTAGAGATGGACAGAATCAAGTGTAATCAGCAATCATGGTTATAAAGACCCCAGAAAGTAGTTAGGATTTCCATAATCCTTCATTTAAAAATAACATACACTTGGTCTTTATTAATGTAATTCATACATTTTTTTAAACAAGAATAGATAAGCAGTGGGAAGCCCATATGACTTAATTGGGGAGCTCATTTATAAAAACCAAAGGTAATCATTATCATGAGAAGATTCAAGAAAATGTTTGCTTTATGTAAATTAGCCCACAGTTCAAGTAGAGAGATGCTTCCAATTTTCTAAAGGGAAATATAATCAAACCTTACATTTCAACTCTTGGGGTTGTAGTAAGAACTAAATGACTTCAAGAGATGATTCTTCCTCCTTCTCTCCCTACCTCCTGTCCAAGCTTCCTTTCATGATAAATTTGTTTTCATATTTTTTTTGTTATATGAGTATATTTGTAAACTTAATCTTCGTAATATAATTGATCTAAAAACTTTAAAAACCCAAATTTTAAAACTACTTCAGAGGTCATCCCTTTAGTGATTTTCCAGAAGTGTGTACCAGAGGTTACCTAGCCTGATGCCATCTTCACGGGTTGAGGCCCAATAAGCCAGAGACATCTCCCACCTCCCCACAGCAGAGTTACTCTTGGGATTATTATAATGCATATGCCACAAGGAAGATTTTCCTTTTAGTGGAGGAAATCTTAGCCTAGTTGGAATACTAACCATAACACTAACTCAGAATATTACAAGGATCCTGGTGTGAAAACATGAGTGATATTCTAGAGCTCTTACACCAGAAAAAATGGACATGTGGCAGAATGAGGACTTTCACAGCACATACAATGCACAAAGCCTTTTACTGCTACACGCCTTCAAAATGCTGATATTCCGGTATATAAGGTAGCTATCATAATGTACCTAGTATATTCTATAATGTCAGGTTTTTTTTCCTTCTGTTTTTAGGAAACTGTAAATTACACTAAGACTCGTATCTTCATCTTTGGAAAAAAATCCACATTCTACCTCAGTGATGTGTGGTCAGACTTAACTCCAATTGTTAAAATTTTGGGTCAAGTCAAAACCAGATTAAGGACCCTGTACATATTTATCAATGCTCGTACCTTAAGAGCTACCCAACAAGTCATTGACATAGAGAAACACATACCATGAAAAGCAAGAAATATGGCCCATCCCCTCCTTTCTGCATATTAGCCACTTGTCACTTCTCGGAACAGTGTTCACATTGCTGAGCTCTGTGGCCACTTTTTACGTGAATCCCAAGTGAAAGACAAAATGATTTAAATACAAGTGTATCATATTACAATTTCTTACCCAAGAAAACTCATGAATTAAACCAAAGCATTTGTAGAACTTATTACAAAACACCAGCAAAATTGGCTTCACTGAAGCTTTCCCCTTGTCTGTTGAGTCAACTGGATGGAGGTCTTTGGGCTTGATGGTGATTCTATTAGCATGGATGGCACGTAAGTGACCATCCATGGAAAAATTCAGGTGCATTTCGCCAGTCTCCAGAAGCCATTAATGACAGCACTCTGACACCTCAAGTCAGTTTTGAAATCCTGGGAGATCTCCCTCCCCAACTGCAGGGAAAGGCTCAGAATCTCCACTGATTTCTAAAAGGCACAAATTTCTCCAAATTCAACTGCCCTGGGCTGATATCTTTGGTGCTTTTCCACCCTGTCAATAGAGGGGGCTCTTTCTGGAGGCTTTGATGGCTGCTCTTTTGGGGGTGCTTTCCCACTGGTTCCATTTCTGTGCAGACCTCTAGGGTCAGATCTTTTACCTGAGACTGAAGTCCTAGATGGCTTTTCCCACCAACTTGCTCCTGCTGCCCCATGAAGAGCCATAGTTCAAGATCAGAGGCCACCTGACTTTTGATGAACAACCAAACTTTCTGCCATCATAATCTTAAATGTCAAGTTGCATTTACTTTTACTACTCTCTCTTTTTTCAGTGATGTTTTATTTTTGGCTTTATTTCAGTCTTACATGTCTACAATGTCATAGGGTCTATCCTACCTGGGATATAATAGCTGCCCAAAAACATCTGCATGAAAATGAGTAAATTTCATGTCTAGTAGTTGTAGAAAATGTATAAAACATCCCCCTCCTTCCTGAAGAAGGGTAGGGAAGAAGGGACGCTGGAATTTCAAGTGCTGTACCTTTCCTTGTTGCCTCAGTGTCTAGACAAAGCCTGCCCTCGGGTTTCTACCTGATGTCAAGCACTTGTAGACCCAATTGTGTCTCCTGCAGTCACCCGCGATGTGCAAAGCTAGAAAAGATAACAGAAGCAAGCCAAATAGAGGTACTCTTTAAACAGAGTTAGCCTCAACTCCATGGTTTTTTTTTTTTTTTTTTTTTTTGGTAAAAAAGTCCATTCATGGCTAGAAAATGAATATTATTTATCCAAAAGGTCGCAGCTGTTGCATTCTCTTGAGAAAACACGAAGACAGACTTATCCATGCCAGGTTTTTCTGATTGCTTAACTTCAATGATTCAGAGATAAAAATCCCAAAATAGGCATTTATAAAGGCAAGGATGTGCGCAAGAAAAGATTCAGAACTCAGAACTGGGGCTGATACTCACTGCTATTAGTTCTCAGTCCACAACCCCCTGAGCTATTTTTCTCTTATTTTGCCAGTTTGCCTAGGTGATAGTTTTGTGTCAGTCAAAACAGTCACAGACGTTTCATGTACCATACACCCTGTTCTGTCTACACTGGAGGCTGTTTCCGAATACTGGAATAATGGAAGCACTGAATCAAATAATGAAGCCAGAAAACGTAAGCTCTCAGATAAAAGATGAAAACAAAAAGCAAGAAGGGAACATACATTTTCCCAGGAATGTCCACATCTCTTCAGAATCCATTTTCAAAGTGGATTTTCATTGAATAGGGTTTGAATCTGCCAACAGGCTGTTAGGATATAATACACTACTCACAATTCTCCAAGAAAGGATCCAAGATGTGCTGTCTTTTCCCACTTTCCCAGAGATGGGTAGCGCCAAGAGGAAGGGGTGAAGGAAAGAGGGTAAAAGATTGTAGGAGTAGGAGAAAACTTGTTGGATTCTATCCAGTCATTTTCAAAGGATAACCTCTTCCAAACAGAGCAAACCTTCAGGGGAGATTATGCAAAGCCCCTGTTTCCCAGCACCCTGAAAACCTGCTACCCCCAGTCATTCAGATCGGAGGATTAAGAAAGCTGGGGGAAATGAAAGCATCTATTTATCACCAGCCCATGTCAGGAATTGCTCTTCTGGGTCGGATCCTATGGCTACACTGGTGGTGTGATCATCTTACTTTTTTTTCCTTTGGAGTAGGGGGAGTGCCTCTGTATTATCTGACAATTCTGTTTATTTTTCCAGCAAGGATGCTTAATTGTGTAACTCCTGGCTGGGTCTCCTTTGCCAAATGATAGAAATCAGAGTTGGAAAAGACCTATTAGGTCATTTTCTCCCAACTCTTGCCAGTGAGAATTTTGCCTCTAAAATGCAAAATGAAGTGTCCACCCCACCCCTAGGGAGATTCGCTCTTACAATCCAATTAATGCACACTGCCAGCATTCTCCCTGACATTCGATTTACATTTTAATATCATTGTTTTTCTTAATTCCATTCACAAATGAAGTGTTGTTGACTTTCTCTTATTGTTTTCAAATTTTAGTCCACTAAGTCCATTTCCTTATTTCTCCCCAAATACACTCATTCATTTTGGTTATTTTTTCCTAGAATCTGTAGTTTACTTGTTCACATTTATTATTCTTTGCACGGCTCTGTATCTCTTTGATTCAAAGATAATGAAGGCTTCTAATTTCTTAACTGGGCACATCTCACTAATGAGCATGTTACACAGTGGAATTAAGCAGAGAACTGAGACACTTTAATGTTTTCATAAAAGTCAGCCTTGCTTCATATTTTGCTTCTATTTTCCACAAGTTTCTGGAAGAGCAATTAGTGGCTTAAGATATTCAGGCAATTTCCAATGCCTCAGCTTTTCAGTTCTGTGTGTGAGTGTTTGCATGTGTCAGATTTTCCTTTGTGGAAATCTGATTCAGATGATCAGATGAGATAAGGTAGAGATAAGAGGTAAGAGGAGCGGAAGAACACCATCATAACGAACTTAGGGGCTGAAGGAACTCATCCTCCCACCAGGCCCAGGGGAACTGTGTTGGACCATCATCGCCCAGGGACACATGTGGTCTACCTCAAGACTTTGCCCTCTTGGGAGTTTATTTCTTCATTCCTAAGACTCTGTCTCTCCCCTTGCCTTGCCTTTCCTCCATCTTGATTCTCTAGCTGTATTATGGTTGGTAGATGGCATTTGCCAGTTCACATGCCTATCAGTCTCTCCAGATCAGCAGATCGAAGGGAGGCGTCCCCGATTCTTCAACTCCTTGTGCAATGAGTTATTCCCTTTAAATTAGGAGGGGACATGAAATGATGGATATCAGTCAAACCAACAGCCACCAATTTAACCTACCAACAGCAATCATAAAACTTCAGTTATCATACTCAGGGTATACCATTCAAAGTACTGGAGACATTGTCTTGTTCTTTGATCATCTCCTTATAGTTTGTGTTTTTGAACAGAAAAAACAAAAGAATTTTATAAAACTGACCCTAAAACAACCCCTAAACTTTTCTTTTTGACTTTCCCCATGTGTGAAAAGGTTGTAATTACATCACACCAAATATCTGAACAGAGCAGACATAATTTAAACAACTGAGCACTTTGCCTTAGAATTTCCGGACATATGAATGCTTAGAACATAAATCAATAATTTATGAATTTATCTTTTCATCTAGATGTTTACTGTCACACTAAGGCATGGATACGATTATGAATCTGGCAAATACTAAACTGTGGTAATTTCCTGCAGATCAGTTAGTCCTTGCATAGTTCCCAAAGCACTGAAGTTGAGATCTATTATTCAGGAAAATTCTATGAGGGTAATAATATAATACCAAGAAAAATAATCTCAAAGTTTTATTCGAAGTCTTTTGCATTCATTAATTCATTGAGTTGCTCAAAAATACACCAAGAAAATCCAGGTATTAATATTTCCATGTAACTCTTGAGGAAACTGAGGCATGAACAGGATCATAATTCAGTCCTGGACACATAGCTAGTACACGATGAAGAAGGAATGATATATTTTTTTTTCCGTTACTGCTGGGTGTGTCAAAATTACCTCAGCATTTCCCAGAAGACTGAGTTCACTTTGACTCTGACTTAGGAGATCAATAGTCATTAGTTTCCTTCTCAAATTTCTCATTTTCAGAACCATGTATTGAAATAGGAAAGACTTGCAACCTTCTGCCCTTTGGAAATAAAGATCATCAATGACTCACTGTCAGCAGGGGAAGCTCTATCCTACTGGTAGTGGATGTTGTCCTGAACACATTCAGTTCTCTTGTCTGGGGTCCCTTTATGCTTTCCACCATAAACATGCATGAGTGACCCATAGGCCCAGAAAATAAAATTAATCTTGTTAATACTATCATCGTCCATTTCAAGTACTTAGCTGATACTATGCAGATACTCTGAATAATGAAGGAATTGCTTTGTGACTTTATTCTGGTTTGCTTCACACCTTTCCCTCCATTTATCTATTTTTTTTTATTTAAACACTTCCTAATTTTTCTTTCATACAGGTAACATTGCATTACAACACTGTCTATGATGTAGAGGAATAAGATCACACCCTTGAGGTGTGTGTTATGTATTAAAGTCAGTCTGAAGAGCTCTTTGGAAACTCAAAGAGCCAGTTCAGGTTCCACTGTCTCTATCTTGCAAAGATCTCAGGTGTTAGCTTTCGAGAATTAGGGACATTTGAAGAAGTCAAAAAAAAAAAAAATCAGAGAGTATTTATGGAGTGAGAAAATTCTGGCTCATTTCTGACCTTGCTGACTTGCTTTGTAATGAATAGTTCTTCTACTTATTCAATTATTTATCCAGCACTAGAGGTGCAATAGAGATGTAGGTGTGATGACAGAATCAGGAGGACATATATTAATGGGAGAAGGTACATTTCTTTTTAATTTTAGAAGGTTCCATTTACACCTCTCTACCTGCAGAGACACACAGTCGTACATCTCGATGGTACCACTCCCTGTCCTCTGAATGGTCCCAGAGTGACCTTTTAGTTATGTAAACAAAGGGCAGTTTTCACTGGGGGCTCAGAATGTCCATAAAAGAACCATTTGTTTATGGGTCATAGGGCTAATTGGAAACTGTCTCTGTGATTCAATGTCAGAGAAACTTCTCATGGTGAACAAGTCCCCCTGATTAGAAGCATTCCATGGCAAGGAGAAACTCCCATGAAGGAACTCTCATGTGTGCTAGTGGCCTGAATTCAGAACCAGGGCCAGAGAAACAAGGGTCACTTTAGCACAGCATGTGTTTGCATTTGGTGGCTATATGGCTAAGCAAATGAAGGTGAAGAATAAGTGATAAACCCATAATAGAGATCTGGGGCAGCAAATGTAGTGGCTTCGTGGGCAAACATCCTTTAGGCTGGACACAACTAACCTTCAATAGTTGTTTCCTGGGGCAGTGAAGGAGACATGTATGGTCGTTCACTTGCTGGAGGTTTGCAGCTTTCTCGTTTTTCCATTTCTGTATAGAGAACCAGACTTCTTAGTAGGGAATAGGCCATACTGTCTTGGATTTTTAAGGATAAGGATGGAGTTAAGGATATTTGAAGGATAAGGATGGAGTTAAGATAGAAACCTCAAGAAGAAGAGAGTAAGCTGCTTATATTAATGGCAGAGTGATGACCAAGAGATTAACTAAAAGATGAGATAAAATTGGAATGATGATAACCACAGACTAGTGAAATTAGGTTTTACTAGTAACATGTAATGGTCTGTCTATGTGGCTTATCAACTAGCTTTCGTTTTGTAATGCTATAGGAACAATCTCCAAATCTCAGTGGATTGTGGTAATTAAGTTCTAGGCTTCACTTAATTCCATGTCAGTTCAGGTCAGCTGGAACTCTGTGACAGTCTGTGATTCTGCACCATATAGTCTATTCATTTTGAGACCTAGACTGAAAGGGTAATAGAAAGTGTTTGGATAATGGTGACCACATCATGTTTCTTAATGCTTCTGCTTACATGGCACATAAGTCATTCTGCACACATCTCATTCATTGGTCAGTAGAAATCAACTGGCCAAGTATGCCTCGGTGGAGTAGTTGGTGTATTTCTCCCACCAGGAGTTCATGGAAATCTCATGGCAAGAGAAACTAACACTTAATCTTACAAGGAAGTTAGCAAATAATGGGAAAGATGATATGAGCTACGGACTGCAGAATATAAGTTCTGGACAACTCAAATTGTCTGTTTTTGTCTTTGCTGCATTGTATTTATGAGAAAGAGAAATAAACCCTTTCAAATTAAAGATATAGCCTCTTGGAGCCTCCCTGGTGGCCTAGGGGTTAAGTGCTATCACCTTTATGGTCTGAGTTCAGTCCCTGGCCAGGGACCTAACCCACATGGCACAGCAGACCTCTCTGTCTCACTCGCTGCTCCCCTCAGCAGTGTATAACAGTAGATCTGCCTGTTCTGCGCCCCACTCTGTCTCTGGTGAATCCTCTCACCCCCTGAACCTCTGGCCTATACCCCAGTTCTACCAGACTCTGCAGGATGTGGTTTGAGAGACATACCAATAGACACTATCTCCATTCTACAGTGGGGTGACTTCAACATCATCATGCATGAGCTGTTCTTTGAGGAGGGTCCTAGATATTTAAAATCTCCATGTATGGTTGCCCTTGTCCATAGTGGTGAGATGAAATGCCCATAGTGTGCTTGCCAATGAAGATGAGGATTAATGGAATGATCATTCCTCACCACAAATTGAAGTGATTCACAAAGGAAATAGTCTTCTCTTTAGTAAATTAACACCATTATTTCCAATCCAATAACTTTTTTTTTACTTATTTTAACCTTTTAAGATTATTGCTCATAAAAGGACATTTGAGGGCCTCTCCTGGTGGCACAGCAGTTGAGCAGGGGGGGGGGTGGCCTGCAAAGCTGCCCACCACCTCTGCAGTGCCGGTTCGATCCCTGGCCGCAGGGGAGGGTCCCACATGGCGCGCAGACCTCTCCTGCCGCGCCCACTGCTTCCCTCAGCAATGTATTGCACCAGTCTGCCTGTTCTGTTCCCCGCTCTGGCTCTGGTGAATTCTCTTACCCTCCCGTGCTTCTGACTGTACCCAGTGCTTGTATAAATAAATAAATAAATCTTTAAAAAAAAGGACATTTGAAAAATTTGTTGCTGATTCCCTGACACCCAGCAAAGTTCTTGGTACATTGTTGGTGGTGAGCAGATTTTTGTTAAAGTAAGTTGAATTGTTCTGCTTTTATTGAGTTATTCTTAATTCTGACCTTCAAAAATGCAAGGACTGTATAGATTCAATAATTAACATAAGTGAGCATTTTGTGTTGGTAAATAAACAAATACTCTAAATGGAGATCAAATAAATACCTTTAATACACTAAGCTAAATTTGTTATGATTATATTGATAGAGATTCTCCATACATTTGAAAATATTTCACAATATTAGCATTAGCTAGAGCTGTGACAAGCCATTAGAAAGTGTTAAGGCTTTAAAAATTTCTATAAACATTCAAAACAAAACTTATCAAATTTTTTCCTCTGCAAAATTTAATGTGTAGGAGAAAACTTGAGTTCTTTATATTCAATAATTATGTGCACATATATGATAAAAATGTGATTATATTATATTCCACTCTTATTAAACTATATTTCTAGTAGACATAATCTTATTGCCTTTTTACCTTTTTTGTAAGCATCTTACCATTCATTGAATAAGAAAAATTTGTATTGACTAGAGCATTTGCTAAAACAATTTCACAAATGTAGGTTCTTGATTTTGGGAAAAAACATAGTAGACTTAGTGATGATAGAGTTCCCAGCTACCACCATCTTTGACATCACTCTATCTCTTTAACTTATATGGTTCTTCTAGTTTTATTTTGAAGAGGCCTCACTAAAACTCTGTACTTACTCTTCACGTCCGTAGAAATTTTATTTCCCAGGATCATATTTTTTTTTTTACCATAGGAAATGACATTTCCCAATGTCAGCAGAAATAATTAGAAATGGAAATGGAGGAAGATAATTCAACATGCAGAAGTACGGGCGTCTGGCTTAGTTAGACTCACTGTCTAGCAAATGATCTGGCACATCTGTCTCCCTTCTGACTCACAGCTACTTCATAGGGCACATCGTTCAAATATGTGTACCAGTAAAATACCCAACTAGTTAATGATTTAAAATACCCACAATTTCATGATATAAATAATTGTGATCTTCATTGTTCAATCTGCAGATAGCCAAAGCCACCTTCTATAAGGTTATGATTGTATTGGATTATAATCTCCATGTTTCTGTTGTTACTATCTCATAGTTACTATTTGCATATGATTTTAAGCAATGAAAAAGTCACTGTATTGAAGTTTTTCATGTCTGTTTTGTTGAGTTTAGGATCTAGATGCATTTGGAGTCTTTAAAAAAACAAAGTTCTGAGTGATATGTAGAGCAATTCTCTCTTGATGGATGATTCAAATATTCAAAACCCCTACACTTCAGAACAAAATAGCCCTCAGCATTTGCTCATTTCTTTTTCTTTTAACCAGAGACCAACTACTGAGCATCTTTGGAGGTAAACCTTTTTCTGGTAAATTGTAGGCTGAAAGCAATTTGTATTTTCATTTCCAGATTATTCAGCATCAGAGCTCCAGTCGCTTTGTATTGATCAATAGGACATATCTGGGAGAGCCCTGGATGTGTCCAACCTTTCGTCACCAGTCCTTTGTGGATTTGCTCTGACAGCATCCATGTGGGCTCCAGAGAAGGCCTGGATTGTCAGAGGATTGTAAATATGAGCCTTGGGCGGGACCCAAGCCTCCAGATGTGGTTGCTTTCATATTCTCAATGTGAATTCAGGGAACTACCCTCCTTTCTGACGGAGATAACAAGGGTCTTTGGCCTCACTGCACAGTCAGAAAAAAGTGGTCATTTGAGTGGGAAAGGCTATAGTCAGCTTTTCCTTCCACCTACTCTGTGGCTAGTAAGTGTGGTAAGCCTGGCCTTTTTACTCTGGTCTACTTGGGGATTCTAAGACCTTTCTAAATACTCACTACTGTGCTAGGTCAGGGATTTTGGCTCCTTTACCTATGATTCTCTGAGAACAAATGAAAGATTTCTGACTATATAAGAAAATTATCTGAGGAAGTAACTTATCAAATGAGTCAGTGAGTGTCTGGGCAGAACTTCCTCTTTCTGATGACTTGTGAATCTGACATGCCGAGGTTTAGTGCCTGGAGGAAGTAGTTCAAATTTAATTCCTCTGGTCATTTTTCCATTTTCAGGCAATGGGTCATTCATTGTGGCTGGCAGCTAGCCAGGCATTTTACTTTTCTGTCTGCACTATTTAAGTGTACTCTTTCTAGGGCACATTTCCTACCTAAAAGGAAAAACAGACAAAATATAAAGACATCTTTAGTCACTTTCTAATAGCTGTGGTACTGAATTCAGTGGGGAACTGGGTGAAATGAGTAGAAAACTACCAAGGGTCAGAAGAATTCTACCTGGCTGTTTCTTTACCTATAAATTACTTTTATTTCCTGTGAAATATGATGTATAAAAAGCCCAAATAAAAAGCCCAAGGAGTAAAAGCAGTAGATAAATTGATGTCTTCATATTGTTTGGTGTGAAAAGGTTTAAATATTTTGAAGTGTTTTAGTTTATTTAGTCTTTGGAATTAAAACAATAAGTCTAATTTTATTGTAATCAGGGTGTTAATAAATACATATCAGTGAATAAATACTTTCTCAGAGTCTCTAGGCTTATTTTATGTTTTTTTAAAGATTGTTCATACAAGAGTTGGGGGTACATGCCAGAGGTGTGGGGGGTGAGAGGATTCACCAGAGACAAAGTGGGGAACAGAATAGGCAGATTGAAATACACTGCTGAGGGGAGCAACGGGTGAGACAGGAGAGGTCTGCTGCGCCATGTGGGTAGCTAGCTCCCTGGCCAGGGATCAAACTCATGCTTCAGAGGCTGCAGATCTCTTCATAGTGCTTGTGCTCAACCCCTTGCACAACCAGGGAGGCCCTAGATTTATTTTAACTATATTTCATTTGTTTAAGAACTAGTTTTCATCTTTTTTTGGTTAGGTCAGCATATTTCATCCTTTTTCCTAGTCAAATACATCTGAATTATATAACACACACTCACCCCCACCATTCTGAGTCATCATGGCAGGGGGGCTTAAAAGGAGGTGATAATGGAAGACAACACTTAAAAGACTGTATCAGAAATGTCTCTGTAGCAGTTTGGAAAAGAAGTTTCCTTGGCCCTATTTTGTGTGAGTTGAGAAGTTTGGAGACTATCAAAATGTTCATTATTCAAGGATGTGCCTAAGCAAATTATAGAATATACATATAATTCTATACATTCTTTGTACTGCTTTTTACTATTAAAATTATGCTTGCAAAGAACTTTTAATGCTATGGAGGAAAGTATATAAATATAAAGGTGATGTAAAAATAGCTATAAAATGAGGATATTTTCTGCCTGATATCACCTGGATAAAGACAAAAGAACAGGAAGAAAATTGGAAAGACGTGTGTTAAAATGATAATAGTAATTCTCTATATTCACTGGCATTATAGGTAGATTTCTGTTTCTTTATGCTTCTCTTTATCCAATGATCTGCAAATAATTGATGTACTTTGATACCAGAATAACACTAAAAATGGAATAAAAGGAAAGAAAAGAGTGCTTGAGGCAGAGTTCGAGCTCATGTTTTTTGTCTCCCCTGTTAAAAAGCTAATATCGGGGCCTCCTCTCAGTTTAAGTAAACAGTGCCAGATAACAGGCGCTCTCGTGACCCTGTAACTTCTTGAATTGTTTCCATCACTCCCTTCTATTAAGCTTCTCCTTCAAGTCAAGTAGACACAGTTCTGCTTTCAATTCAATTTACTTTCATTCCTATAGACGAGAAGAGCTCTCTTATTGGAAGGAGGCTTCAGACATCTCTGGGAGTCCTCCATGTTCTCACAGGCTCATCTTGAACTGTTTTTAGACACTGCCTATTCATTGCATGGGCAAGATACTTAAAGATAGCTTTGTCTGCTTGTTCCCATTGGTTGGCAGATGCCTCAAAAGAGAGACAGAAAAGCTCATCCACTCTTGGACCGTAAGCTAGCCATTCATGGATTGAAGTCACTGGAGGCTGATGTAATGATAGCAACCATTCATGTCGGCAGACAAGAGAACCCTGTATGTAGTACAGAAGACTGGGATGATTTTCACTGGCCATTCCTCACATGGCAAAGACGTTATAGGACTCTGATTGGCTAGGCTTTGACAGAATTTAAAGGGGCACGAGGTGGTCTGAGCTAGTTCAGCACTTCCAGATGGTGTGTCTCCTTTCTCTTTCAGTACAAGTAAAATTTCAATTTCTAGTTGCATTGATCTTTGGAATTAAGTGACCAAAACATGTGGAGTGTTATGAAAATAAGTCATAATTTAAAACTCATCAACATGCTGAAAAACAATTATAGTATCTTTGTAAGTGATGAGATCAGTAGCCCCAAATTTGTCTTTTTTCCCATATGAAACCAAAGCCACCATTAATGAAAGGCTACTGGCAAGAGGTGGGTGCTGAGCATTATTTTGTACATCCGGATTAAAAGCTTACAATGTGGTGATTGAAAACATGCTGGTTCTAGAAATTTGGGGCTTAATTCATAAGTTAATAGATGGGAATAGTCTTCTTTTCTTTAGAGTTCAAAATTCCAAGGACAAGCAGTTGTTTTTTTTTGAAGTTTATTCACAAAAAACCTCAGATGAGCTTTTACTGAATGGCTGACTTATGATCACCCCTGGGATCTGTAGACTTACCAAAGAAATACAGAGCACCCGGGATCTCATTACAATCCCTGGTAGGAGTGGACATATTCTTGATTTGAAAGACAATTTTCCAGAGTGTCACTTAGCATTTTGTTATCAACAAAGTCCAAAAGAGAATTGAATACTGATTAGACAGTGCATTTAGTGTATAAACCAAGTATGAGTAGTCTTAAGTAGTACCTGATAAATTCTTTCAGAGATGGGGAATTTCAACTTTAGTTGTCTAGCTATTGTCTAATCTCTGTTTTTTACTCAATAGCTGAACTGAACTCGCACACAATTTTCTTGAGATCATGATGACATACGAGCTTCTCCAACTTCTGTTTTATTTGCCTTTTAGCTTGATTTTGTTGTTTGGCCTCATTGAAGGTAGTGGTGTGACTGACAGATAATCGGGTGTATTTAAATAACTGGAGACACTCTAATTCATCTTTCTCTCACTTCCAGCGATCTTTGCTCTCCCATTTAAATCCCTCTGTGGGAAGAAGTAACAATAAAAGCAATTGAAACAAGAACTATAACAAATCCATCTGAGGATAAAAAGAGAATTTAATAAATTTCCATCCATTCTTTAGACAGACAGACAGGTAGATAAGAGAAATCAAAAGGGAACATTAACTTCTAGCAGGGACCTTCTCTATCTTGATCTACAATAAGTCTTCATCACCTGGAACAGTACATAAAGGCACACAGTGAACACTCAATGAATATTTACCTGAATGACTTGTTCAAGTTTGCACAGCATCTTAATTCAGAAGCAAAGTTTACTACTACTCAATAGAGTACTCATTGCATGGATTATAGTCAGGCATAGTCACGGTGATTAATTGACAGACCGAATAAGGTCACGTTCAGTTATGTAATATCAAATATGCAAATGCCTATGTCTATAGTACTTTAGCTCCAGTTCTTCTCAGTGATTAGCTGGAGTCTGCTTGCTAGAAGAGAAGCCTGGGTAGTGATTCACGTGATGACTCAGCAGCTATTTAATCTGACCTCCCTTCACCCACCTTGTGTCTGGAAGTCTACTTGGTCAGCCAGTCCTAGGCCTTCATCTCGCGTGTCAAATGTATTCACGCTTAACCTTATGTTTCCCTTCAGTTGCTAGTAACTCTCAGTTAAATTCACTTGTTTTTTTATCCATACATTGCAGATTTTTTTCCAAATGTTACTTGCTTCTCAGTATTTTCAGACCACTGAAAAAGTCTGTATTTTTCTACTCTGTTTAGTGCAACAGTCCAGAATCCATGTGGTTCTTTTTAGAAAGAAAGAAAATAAATACAATTTTTTTCATATTTAAAGATGTCATTTTAAACTCTAATTTTATGGTTGCATATCCTCCTCATATGTTGAAAATGTGATTCTTAGTGACATGAACTTACTTGCTTTATATATATGTGTGTGTGTGTGTGTGTGTGTTTGTTTCAAAGTAGCATTATCTATGTGATCACTAACAGTGAGATTATTGAGTACAATGTATGACTCCTTTGTTATATTTTTTGTCCTTTAGATATACTTCATCAGAGACGTAGAGTCAAAATATTGTCTTTATATAAACATTGTGAATATTTTATTTGATTATATGACTAATTTTACACAAAGTAGGTGGATTTCATTTTTTCTTTTAGCTTTTAGAGATAGCTTTAAAATTGCTTTGAGATAACTTTTTTGGTGTGAATTTTGTTTCATTTAGCTACTAAAATATTCCCATGGCTTCTGAGTTGTAAAACAAGATTACTTTAGAGTAGTATGTCTTTCTCTCTACATCCTTTTTCTATTTTCTACCTTCTCTGGTAGGTTACCATTTTTATTAAGTTTTGGCTTATTCCACCACTGCTTCCTTTTGAAAATGAAAACAAATACATATCTCTATCTCTATGTCTAGTTCCTCTTACATAAAAGTTATTATATAATGCACATAGCTTTACATCTTTTGGGTTTTCTCTTAAAGGTATATACTTGTCAAAAGACAATAAAAATATAAATCTTATTGTTTTATATGCCAGGGTATTTTAGCATAGTCATGTGTCATGCTATATTCAATGTGAATAAGTGATACTTGCTGATGGGCTTGTGAGTGATTTCCATTTTTTTTTAAGATTTTTTTTTTTAAATTTATACAATAGCTGGGGTACAGTCCAGAGGCATGGGTGGGTGAGAGGATTCACCAGAGACAGAATGGGGAGCAGAACAGGCAGACTGACTGAAATATACTGCTGAGGGGAGCAGCTCGCGAGACGGGAGAGGTCTGCCAGGCCATGTGGGAATCTCCCTGGCTGGCCTGGAATCAAACCAGCACTGCAGAGGCTGTGGACAGCTTCACAGCTCTGCGCTTAACCCACTGTGCCACCGGGGAGGCCCTGATTTCCATTTTTTGCAAATAGTGTTGCAACTGCAGTGTGTATTTCTGGGCAGGCATCCTTTCATAGGTTTCTCAAAGCATTTATGGGATAGGTTTTAAGAAGTGGAAATTCTGCATTTTGTTTTCAGTAGCTTTTATATTGTTATTTGGGTCTTCCAAAATTAGATATCTGCAAATAGAATTTGCTTTACCTTACCTTTTATGTCTATTTGCTTTTGTAATCTGTGTTAGCTAATTCTTCCAATGCAATATTAAATTGTAGAGGACATAATGGGCACCTCTGGCTTGTTCCATGATCAGTATCTAACACAGCTTTGGAAGCTGTCTTGTAAAACTGAAAGAACACTGGCTTTGGTACCAAATAGGCTTTGTCTTTCAATTATGCTTCTACCATTTCCTGACTGTGTGTCTTTAGGCAAAGAACTTAACCTATCTGAATTTTAGTTTTCTCATCTGTAAAATAGATATCATATGATAACTTTTATTTTACTTTCTTTGTGAAAATTAATTGCAATGATTCATGCAAAGACATGGTAGGTAAAAAAATACTTGCTCTTTTTTTTTTCCTTTTATTTGTGGACAATCTTTCATTGAGTGCTCTATCACCTAGGATTCCTGAAGAATTCAAGAGGAAGTAGAAAAGCCCAAACTGAAGAAACTGCAGCACTCATAATCACTGAGACCAGTGTAGGATGCAGGTGGAGACAAAACACCCTGAACTGAAACGTCTAGGTAGCACGCAGGAGGTCCATCACTTCAAGCAGCAAATAGGTGTATCCCGCTCAAAGGGAAAATTTAACTGCTATCTCCGCAGCGCTCTCTGGTGGTGAGTAGGTTGCTCTAATTGAAAATACTGGCTCATGAAACAGAATATTAATAAAAATAACCAGTGTTTAGTGATCACTTTTCATTTTCCAGGCACTTTGTCAAATAATTTACATGCATTCTTCCATTTAATTCAAACAAACTCCTATGAGATATGCATATGTTAACTTTCTCTTCAAAGGAGGATATTGGTACCTACAGGGGTTAATTAACTTAACCCAGATCACATAGCTAATTACTGGGGATGCTGGAATTTTATGCCACACATGTTTAACTCTTACCCACTACATTCTAGTTATTTCCCACCATAAACCAGATAGGTTTGTTTCTTATTTGTTATAGCTCTACAGTTATGCATAACAGTGTAGACTATGAACAAAACACTAGATTCGGAAGGGTTCTTACAAATCATCTATCCCTCACCAAGATTTGACAAATGAGTAATGAAGGCCCAGAAAAAGATCTACACACACATCTAGTTATTGAACAATCTGAGCTAAATCCCAGGGTCCCCAGACTCCTAATTTCTGTTCTTTTGATTGCACAAATACTGCCTGACCGTATTTGGTTTAATTTGTCTCTCTCAATTGTTTGGTATTTCCCCAGGAGAGTAAGGCCAGCCCTAACCTATACTTACAATAGAAAGAGGAGTGGGGGAGGGGTGGCGGGGAAATAATCTACCAAATCTGACAACTCATTAGCTACACTTTATTAAAGAGATTTAATTGCTTGCTTTATATACTATGTTCAGCTTTCTTCTCTGGTAGCAAATATCAATTAAATTCTAACAGCAAATCATCTTACTACAGTTGACAAATAATCCTTTTCAGGAGAATTGCCCTCAGTGACTCACCACAGGCAAAATTTACAATTCTTTCAGCCGCAGTTCTTTGCTGCTGTTTCCTTCAACATCGGATGTGACAGCCCTGCCAGGACAAGAAACAGGCTTGCCCTTTGAGGGCATTTTCCCATATAATGAGGTGGCTCCTGCAGAAATCACAGTGCCCGTGGTGACAGGGCACTAGACCTCCTGAGTGCTGACCATCCGGCTGTCTGTCACTTTCCTAGCTGACCAGCACCCACACAGGTTCTGATTTTGTAGTTAAGTTGTTGACAACAGAACACTAGATTCTCGTAACAGAAGACCAGAGAGACAATTTTATTCCATTTTCAGGTTACTTTTTGCAACAACCAGAGCCCATAAAAATGCTACACATTGCCCACCAGGCCCTGGTCTCTAATCATAACATATATGCAAATACAGTCTCATTCACTAAATGGGTACACTAGGATGACTCAGCTGATTGCCTAGATGGTTATCAAATTCCTCTCTGATCCCTAGAGTATATGCTTCCTTGATATAATCAGTTTTTCCTCATTTGTCATTCTTAACTTGCTCTAAATAACAACATGCTTTTTATACATTTATGAAATAAAGCCATAGACTTCAAAAAATTACAAAAACAATGAATCATTGGCATTAGGTGGTTGTACATAAACTAGAGATAACCATTGATGTCTCTGCAGGAAGCACTATATTTATCCTTTTTGATGTCAGCAGTAGACCTCATAGTTTCAGGGAGCTTGTCTACATACGTACAAGTTTCAGACATCAGTATTTTGTGTACAAAAATAAATGGGAGAAATTTAGATGACTTCTAATTCCTTTTTCAATTATAGCATGCTGTGATTCTAGAAATAACCTTGAGGAGATCACCAGTTGCTAAGTGAACACAAGTAACAATACGATCTACAATAAATCAAGAACTCAGAAATCTGTGCTTGGTCTGTTCTTGTACTCACTCTATTCTGTGTGCATATAAATCATCTATCTGTATCTCCAAATCCTGTCTTATGAGGAACAGTGGAATCTGATGAGGATAGTAGTAAAATGAAGAGAGGACCCAAGCATTACATAATTGGAATCTTCAACTCTAGAAAGGTTGATGAAGGTATGTGATGGCAATGGGACCCAACCCAACTTGCTTATAGGACACTAATAGATATACACTGGGAGAAAAAAGAAAACTCATGTCCATGGAACAAAGTTACCAAGTTGTTTGACAGAATATTCTAATTCACTTTTTAGTGGAATTTGTCTCACTGAAAGTTTCATGTGCTCTGGATGCAGCTTGAACAGAATATTAAATAGGGGATTCAAGTATCATGTCCCTTGTCATCATGCTATTTTGTCGTTCTACAAATCTAGTCTTACTATTTCATTTATGAGGTAATCAATCAAACCTTTCAGAAAAGTTCTCTATTCTTAGAGGAGCTCTACAAGCCAAACAGATTGGTCATGGTCTTATCTTTGGTGATTTGTAATCCCTCCTCTAACTATCCCACATTGCAAAGAAAGAAATTCTTCCCAAAGAGAGTCCCCTTGCAATTAAGTTCCAAAAAACATGAGTCTTCACATCCGCAATCTTTAATTCACTCCTCCTGGGTAGAGTCAAACTTCATCATGCCACTAAAGTGAAGGGGTACCTACCACAGTCAGGAAACTAACTGGAGAAGTATATCTGTCAGAGCCTCTAGCCACCCAGAAGGAGGTCCAAGAATCTTAATCCTTAGTGAACCATGAAACTCCAGGGCAGGCAGCTTACAGCTGGGGATTTGTTTGCCTATGTAAATTCCATCATAAATCACCTCATCCTCAGCTCAAAAGGGGAAGGCGAACGCCAAGGTGCCCCTGCAACATTATTATTGGGTCACAAAGGCTCAGGATTTATGAGGTCAACCCAGCACAGACTGATTCAGTCTTTTATTAAGTTAGTAGTTAGTGACTTTAAGTCCCATTTTTCAGATGAAGAAAGTAAGATTGCAAGTATAATAGACTTTCCTTAGTCTTCAACATTTGCTAAGAACTCTCCATCTGGCACTGTGTTTCTTCTCCAGCCAATCTGTTGCGATCAGTGACTTCAATTCCTGTTAATGTTTCAAAAGTCAGTGGAGGGGGGGGGATGGCCGGTGATATTAGGCTAGTGGATAACCCATCATTGACTTAATCGCTGACTATGTGGTTGTGTATCAGGCTGTTGCTAAATAGTCATAAGACATTCCTCTACTCGCGTAATCAGTTTGCGTTTCCTTGGTGAGGAGTCACAACATGTATTTCTTGACAAAATGCTTTCTGTTTTAAGAATATTGAACGGTCTCTCCCAGCTGGCTCTGAATAGTCATAACATCATAGTGAAGCAAAAGGGAAGGTGATTTTTAAGAGGGATAGGGGTAATCCCAGGGAGGAGAAAGGAGGGAAAAAAAAATGCAGAAGACAACTGTAATTCCCATTCATCACATTATAGCTTTGAATGTGTCTTCATGTGAATACAAATTTACGGATGAATTTAGAGTTGGAAGGTGTGAGTTTTCTGTGTCTGATGCACTCACTAGTTCTGCAGGCTGAGAACTCATTAACTGTCGGTGATGCTGAATCTTCTCTGGTAGAAAACGGGAAAACCACTTGCTCCTCAAGATGTATATAGTCTAGGTGTCCATGATGATTGAATTAAATAAGATGGCATGTGGAAATTCTTCTGAAAATCATCAAGTAACATGTGGAAAAAAGATAATTGTGTGTGTGAAGCTGACCTTGTGGTGGCAACAAATATTCCTGGTTACCACAGTGAGTCATCCAGTGACAACTCTAGGCTCTGTCACCTCCTTATCCGAGGTCCACCTGAATTATACTCTTTATCACTTTGCAAGGTGTGGCATTGAACTATTTACTTAAATTCCTCAAGGCTCATTTTCACCTTCTGTAAAGTAGGGACAATAATCCTTCTCTATCCCCCAGGGTTTTGGCAAAGAAAAGGCAAGCCAAGAGATGTAAAATCAAATGCTTTGAAACTTGAAACCCATAGTTCGTCCACAATTTCAGGGGATCTTATTTCCAAACATCAGCTCCAGGAAAGTCATGGGGCCTCCTGGTCCTTAGATGGGGAAATGATGTTAGGACAGCAAGCCCCCAAGAACTTCATATTCCATTGCACATGAAGGCAGTTAGGGCAATGAGTAAGATACGGATTCTAGGAATACAGTGTTTGGATTTGAATCCTGACCCTGCCAGTTCCCGGATGTATGGCCAAACTTAGGTGAACATTCACTTCTGTATGTCTGTTTGTCTATTAAATTCGGATAAAAAAATCAACTCATAGGGTTCTGTTAGTGAGTTAATGAGCACACACACACACACACAGAGCTTAGCACAGCATAGCACATGGAGAGCACTCATACTAGCTACTGCTATAAATGACCTCCTTGTAGAACTCAGCCCAATTTGGACCCCAAGCTCCCTTTCTCTAAGATTAGCCTACAGAAAAGATTTGGCTCGAGCAGCAAAACATGGAAAATCATATTAATATTTATCTCTCGGTTTGCCTGCCAAGATTTGCCTCATCTAAGGACACTGCTAGTTCCTGGAGGTTAAAAAACTTATTGTTGCAAATTTCCCTAAACCATTTTGAGTGTTGTCAATTATTAGTTTTTTTGGTATTTTTGTTTTGTTTTGTTTTGTTTTTCCTTGTAAGTAGCCTTTTGGGACACATTAGGGTTCTGGGCCTTTATTACTAGGTTAAAGTGAAAATCAGTTTGAATGAAACCTGAACTAGGTTAAAATGGAAATGAGGAGGTCTGGGACCAAATTCTGCTGCAAATATTGGAACCTATTAGCAAATAACAGAAAATCATATAACCTCCGGGGGAGGCTCGATGGAATCCCAGTTCTCTGTTGCCTTAGGTTCTCCATTGACATCTTGAATGAAAGGGTTACCTGAGACAGGTGTGACCACATTCTCACTAGAATATGAACAGAAAGTTTGGCTGGAGTCCCATGAATTGTTCCAATCAGAAGCTGCAAAGAGAATTTCTTAGAAATTAAGTTTATGGCTCTATTTCTACTGATACAGACATTTGGTCCAACAGACTCTTCAAACTTTACTTCTACAAAAAAGTATGTTTATAATATTTCCAAGCAATTCACATATATTCAACCCTAATGATTTTATTTATTTATTTGTCTTTAAAAAATTATTTATTTATTTATTTTACATCATTTTTCATTTTTAAACAATATTTGCTTCCCCCCCACCCTCAGGTATAGTCCCCATAGAGTTTCCTTCACCAATGCACCTGTGCACCATCACCTCAGTCCCCTGTGCTCCTTCCTCTCTCCCTCTGATCCCTCTCCCACCTCCTTCCCTGCAGGATGTCTCTGATTTATAATTGTCTGTTTTTGCTTTGTTGTGTTTTGTACTGTTATTTTTTTACACTGATGTCTTATTTGGTTCCCTATATTCCTGCTATAAGTGAAACCATCCAATATTTTTCTTTTTCCTTCTGGCTTATTTCACTGAGCATAATCCCTTCTAGCTCCATCCACATTTCTGCAAATGGCATGAGTTTATCTTTTTTGATTGCTGAATAATATTTCATTGTGTATATATACCACATCTTCTTGATCTAGTCATCTATTTTTGAGCATTTGGTCAACCACAATGATTTTAGAAGCATTTATTTCTGTTATCTACTATGCTGTGGCTTCACCAATTAAACCCCTTAATATTAAGTTAATTTATATAATTAATATAATCTTTGCTGCTGATACTTCTGTGGTAGCTTTCTCTGAGCTACTCTGTCTCTTTCTTTGAGTTTTATGATCAAAAGCCTGGGATGTGAATTGCAATTAGACCAAGCAATCGACCTCACAGTACAGATGAGGTGAACATGTGTGAGCATGCACACACATGTACACACACGATACAGGCAGAAGCAATTTGCTAAAGTAAATTACAGACTACAGATCAATTATGGTGGGAATGGCTAATAGATTTTAGAGAATGATAGTGTGTTTGAGATATTGCATCCATGAATTTCTCCAAAACTTTCTTCTGGTTTTATGGTCTAATCATCATCAAAGGACCGCTGTTTGGAATAGATCCAAACTCTCTAGACAACTTCCTCTAACTCAAGAATTGAAGTCATTGTACTCTTTCAGGCACCATTAGCTCCAACCAGACTGTTGCTCGTATAAACCTGATGCCTTCTGAGTTTTGTTTTTTTAAACTTTGTCTCCATTGGTCCTTCTGTCCTGAATGTACTTTCTACTCATTCAGCATACCCACATCTACCCGTACTTCCAATTCTAATTCAAACCTCTTCTTTCAGAACTTTCCGATTCTCCCAACATAAACTCTCACTCTGACATCATTTAAACTGTAGGTTCTCGAAAAAAGTGGATACAGCTGACCCACCTCTCTAGTCATTGTAGCCAAAAATTAGTGCCTTGTTTAGATTACCTAATCAATAATGACTTATGAAAGTCAACTCTTCTTCTTCTCAGGGTTTTGTAATAAATAAATGATGTATATAATGATTTTGCTACATGTGTTGTTTAAATGAAAATTAAGTCTGGTGCCAAGTAAAAATTTGCTGGGGGTTGGTGGTCTTTGGAGTTGAAGGATTTTGGTTTGTACCCAGTCTTTACCATTCCCAGAAGTTAGCCTTGTGCAAGGTAATCAGCTGCCTATATTGAGTTTTCTTCATTACAAAATTAGAATTATAAATAAAGATGTAATATTTTTTTAAAGATTTATTTATTTATTTATACAAGCACTGGGTACAGTCAGAAGCGTGGGAGGGTGAGAGAATTCACCAGAGCCAGAGCGGGGAGCAGAGCAGGCCGAAGGACCGAAGTACACTGCTGAGGGGAGCAGCGGGTGGCAGGAGAGGTCCGTGTACCATGTGGGACCCTCACCGGTGGCAGGGGAGCGAACCAGTGCTGCAGAGGCTGCGGGCAGCTTTGTAGCCCAGCGCTCAGCCACTGTGCCACAGGGGAGGCCCTATCCTCTTGTTTTAAGCAGGGTGTTAGGCCGAAGAAAATGAGGTGAATTAGCATGATATTGAAGACCTCAGAGTCACCTCTAGAGGGGGAAATTATACTGAATCACATCTCCAGAATATCTTTCAACAGGAATGAATCCTGACACTATCAGCTACCAAACAATGTACTTTAAGACAATGGGACTTTATGCCTTCATTTCTCCCACAAAGAGACTGTGAAGGGCAGCTACGTGGTTCCTGTTGTTAAATGGAACCTGAGTGGAAGAAAAGAGGGACCCTTGTTACTGACCTGATAATCAACTTAAAAAAAAAAGGCAGTTAACAAAGTCCAGATGGATATCCGGTAGGGTTTTTACTAAGCTCAAAAATTCTCTCTTTCAAGGTCTTTACAGGTTATACACAATAATAGATACAACTTGAGGAAATGACACCAAGAAAAATTGATCTTATTGTGAAGTAAATTCTATGCAATATTTTAAATTATATGTGAGTATATTTAAAAAAAATTTTTTTTGCAAAATAAATCACTAGGAAAGACCAGAATAGTACTGGTTTGAAGTAACTATGTGCCTTGATCACACGTGGAAAGGGAGTTAACAGCATCTAATAATTATGATTAGATGATCTTTTGGTCTGACCATCTGCCCCAGGAGGTGGCATCTCACAGTGGGAAGCCAGGCAGGACAGATTTAAACGCTGAATCCACCAGGACTAACAGGTAACTAGGCATAATCACCAGCCATGGGAATGATGGTCCTGAGCTCCCTAGTTTGGTTTAGAATGAAGAATGTAGTAAGCTCTCTGATTTTATCTGTGCCCCTCAGTCTTTTCTCAGCTTGGCCAAGAAAAGACTCTGTCAAAGTGCAAACCAAATGATGCTAGTTCACAGCGCGGCCTCCCATCTCCTTCACAGTCAAGCGAACATTCTCACGCTGGCCATGTGCCCTGTCAATGTCCACCATTGTTTTCTCTCGAACTCATCTTGTTTTTCCCCTTGTTCACTATACTCCAGTCATAATGGCCTCCATGGCATTTCTCAACATGCCATGAACCCTCCCAATGGGGAGCTTTACAATTGTTGTTTTCTTTACAGTTTCCCTTTGCTTAGATATCTAAGTGGCACACTTATTCCTAACCTGATGTCTTTACACAACTGTTGCCTTCTTAGTGAAACATTTCTCAGCCAGTCCTTTTGAAATCATTACCTTTCTTCCCCATATGTCCTGTCTCATTCCATGTTGCTCTAACCCCCTTATTAACTCTCATCGCTATTCAACATATTTATATTTTTTATTATTTGTATCTGTCCAGTGGAATGTCAGCTTTAACAGGCAAGGACAATGAATTTTATCAATTGCATTCACTGATTAACTCTTAGTATGTGGAATTAATGCCTAGCGCTTGGCAAATATTCAGTTACTATCTAATGAATGAATGATGGCAATCGTGGATGAATTAATGCTATTAGGCTTCTATAAGACTCATCTCTTCATCTAAGAAATGGAAATAATACCTCCTAGCATGGTCCCACCACAACCTAGTACCTAATTCATAGCAAATCTCTTCTCTTTCATCTCTAGGATCATACAATTATTTTCTATTATCTGTATCCTAAGGATAGAATTAGAAAATAAATTTCTACCTATATCATCCGCAGTCCATTTCCAGCATCCACTAACAAGATTTCATTTTGCAAATTAGTCTGGCAAATAGGTTATTTGTGGTTGGTTTTCACCCTTTGATACACTAGCTGACCATTGACTATGTATCCTTTTTTCTTTCTCCATTTTTTAATGCATATAAACACTGTCTTAGCCAAAAAGCGCCTTTTAAAGATCCTTTGCTTGTTTTAGTGAAATCTAAAATACCACAATTCAAATGCTAAACAGAGACTCAATAAATGTTGGTTTAAACATATATAAAAGATCAGGACCTTAAAAATATTTTTCTCCTTTCAGGAATACAGATGGTTAGGAAGCTCTAGCTGGCTGGTCCCAGGCATGAGTTATTTTCAGGGAAAGTGTGAACCCAGCTAGAAAGCTGCGATTTTACCATATACACCTCCAGGTTGCTTATGTCCCCAAGAGACACTGAACAAAGGCCCCGAGGCCCTGGGGCTTCTATGGTTAGATCTGGCTTTCCACAGAGATCTTTTGGAGACCACATGCAGGCTTCAGTTTATTTATTTAAGCACTCCTCCTGTAGGATCAGACCAGAGAAAAGGGGAGGGAGCTGCCAGATGTGTTAAGGAAGGCAAGTGCCTAGAAAACCTTGGATCGGGTTTCAGCCAGTGAGTACAAAATGCTAAGTGTAATCCAGGGCACTCCAGCTTCCCTTCCCAGGCCACAGAGCCCTGAGGGAAAGGATACTATAACAAATAAAGGTGCCCTTGCAGAGCCTGGGGAGATATTCACAGATTTTCAGGGAACTTTCCAGTCAAGATTCCAAACTAGAATTGAGTAGTGTGTGTGTGTGTGTGTGTGTGTGTGTGTGTGTGTGTATGTGTGTGTGTGTGTGTGTGTGTGTGTGTCCTACATAACAGTGGGTGATGAAAGCAATAGGCTTTATAAGTAAAATCCCAAGCTTTGAGTCCTGAGTGATATTACCCACACTGCTCGGTATGTATGGGGTCTTTTTCATTCTGGCCCAATATGGAAATGAAATAATAATGGCTGTAAACTTTCTTCCTACGCAGCAGTGGGGTTAAGCACAGGCAGAGTAGACACAAAGATGAGTCCTCAGGAAGAGAAATCTTCAAGGTTGTTATTATTAGAAGCACTTTTCTGGATCATATAAAGATTTCAGATATTGGAAAACAGGGAGTGAGTCAAAAAGAAGACTTCTTGAGAGATATATTATTAAAAAGGAAGAACTAGAGATGTGTAAAAACATTGATGATACAATACTGCAAAAGAATTAGCGTTTTTAAATGACTAGCTATAACATGGCTGACCCTGAATGAGATAATTATCTCAACTAATCACAACAGTAATCTTTTTTGGCATGGCAGTTATGTTCCCATTTTATAACTGATAAAACTGAGACTATAACATTATGTTACCTAATAATTCATATGTAGCTAATGTATACAAGAACGAACAACCTTTGTCTAACAACAATTTGTCTGTCTCCAAAGCATGCAATTGAAGTGTTCAATGATCCATGACTTACTAGTTAACAAATATGTACTCAAACCATTTAATCCCGGAGACAGCCGGTTCTTTGAGGTTTGGCATTAAAAAGAAACATCTCAACTAACACCAGACTAGCAAAATGTGGCAACAAAATGGTGGTAGAAGGTGGGTAAAGCAACTCTGGGTCCTTTTCCCAGCAGGAGAAGACCAAGGTAGATATTTTCCTTCCCAGACAGAACCAGCAAATCAGTCGAAATCTCATCAGCACTATCCACCTCATAGAGGTGACCAAGGGAAATGACATCTCAGCCCCCGACCAAGCAGTTAATGAGGTCCCTCCTAGCCCAGGGTTGGTACCAGCAGGGAGCACACAGGAGCCCCACCAGCACCAGGCAGTCTGGAGAAGAGTTTTACTGACCCATGCAATTCCTCCACCTCCAAATTAGCCATATGAGGTCTAAGGATACACATTGTGTCCACATAGACAGCTCCAGTAAAAAATCAATCCCAGTATCCCCTAGAAGAACAGAATAACTCCTCATGGCTCTGAAAGTTAAGTTGGCCTTGGAGCTGCGGCCCACAGAAGTAGATAGGATCTGTTTGCTAAACCTAAACAGAGCGATTGTCTGGAAAAACAAAAAAAAAAATTGAAATAGGATCCAGTGTCCTAATGTAATATCCAAAACGTGCAGGATGTTATTTGCAGTCACTCTGTTAGGGGGAAAAGGATGTCCCAAAGCTAATTCCATATAGGCTTTGTGGACTCCACCCCCACCCCAGGTCAAAGCCAAAGACACTGGGAACTCCAAATCCCATCACCACCAAAGGGAAGGTGGCTGGGACCTGAGGGTGGGGTTAAGCAGCCAGGTGGATACAAAAGGCAGACACGTGGGCTTTGGGGCTCTCTCCATTTTTGGGCTCTCGGCCAGCTCGCAGCGTCCGGCCAGCTCTGAGAGTGACTTTGGGTTTCCAGGTCCTCGGATCGGGTAGGACGCATTAAAGACTTTATTTCCCTATTTTCTCCCTGAGTTGTACATTTTCCTTATTTCTTTTTCTCTTGTAAATAAACCTTTTATTAACCCATTTGCGTGTGTCTGTAGTAGAGTATTCATAAGTCCCTTTAAAGCGCGCGGGTGAGGACCCACAGCCAGGAACCCGTTTAATATTGGGGTTGCTCTATAACAACTCCTTCTACCATAAAACAGAAAATTAACCACCTGAATGAGAAAAGCAATTTAAAAATGCTAACAGTGAAGTGCATCATATGTTGGACGTCTTCTACAAGGACTTTATCTTATTTTTATTTTTTAACATCATTTTTCTCCCTTCAGGGGTAGTCCCTGTAGTTCTCCCACCACCACAGTGTTTGTGAAATGTCACCATAGTCCCTGGTGCTCTTCCTTCCCCTGTTTTGACCCCATTCTCTCCCCCTCCCTTGCTGTCAGCTTACACGTTTTTGGCAATCATTTTAAACAGCAGATGTAAACTGCTCCAATGAGAAATTTCAAATGCTCTTGACAAGAATGACCAAAAAAAATAGAAAATCTCCTCCAAAGAGACGAGATATAAAAATAACTGAATGTATGATTCAAAAGAGCACCTGTACCCCTATGTTTTTTGCAGCACTATTTACAATAGGTAAAACTTGGAAACAACACAAATGCCCAAAAATGGATGACTGGATCAAGAAGATGTGGTACATATACACCATGGAATATTACTCAGCAATCAAAAAAGATAAACTCATGCCATTTGCAGCAACATGGATGGAGCTAGAAGGAATTATGTTCAGTGAAATGAACCAGAAGGAAAAAGAAAAATATTGCATGGTTTCACTTATAGCAGGAATATAGGGGAACCAAATAAGACATCAGTGTAAAAAAATAGTAATAGTACAAAACACAACAAAGCAAAAACAGACAATTGTAAACCAGAGACATCCTGGAGGGGAGGGATCAGAGGGAGGGAGGGAGGGGCACAGGGGACTGAGGTGATGGTGCACGGGTGCATTGGTGAAGGAAACTCTATGGGGACTACACCTGAGGGGGTGGGGGGAAGCAAATATGTTTAGCAAAATCCTAAAATGTTTAAAAATGAACAATGATGTAAAAAAAAAATTAATAAAAAATAATGTAAATTATAGAACTGAAAAATACAATAAAAATTTGTTAAAATGGCTCATTGGCTGGGGCTGATAGTAGTATGAATATGACAAAGGAAAAAACTGATGGACTGAAAAATGGAGAAAAATAGAATAATAAAAGTAATGCAGACAGAATATAGGGATCTGTAGGATAACAAAGGTCTAATGTTTATACAATCGGTGTCCTGGGAAACAAAGGGAAAGAAGATGGGCTGAAAATTTATTTGAAGAAACAATGACTGACAACTTCCCAAATTTAGCAAAAGATACAAACCTACAGATTTATTTTTTTATTTTTTAAATATTTATTTATTTTTTACATCATTGTTCATTTTTATTTTTTTAATTTATTTTTATATTCCCCATACAATTGCACCCCCCTTATTTTGACCCCAATCCCTCCGTTCCCCGCCCCCCCCATACTTAAACCTACAGATTTAGAAGAGCAGAGCTAACTGCAAATAGGATAAACTCAAAGAATTCTTTACGAAGGGTCATCATAATTAAACTTATGAAAACTGAAGACTTTTCTAGAAAAAAATCTTGAAAGTAACCAGGAAAAAAAAAAAAAAGACTATGAATAAGGGAAAGACCAACTTGATTCTAGACTTTTCATCTGAAACCACTGTGGCCAGAAGAAAATGGAAGACTTTTCAAGTACTGGAAAATATAATTGTCATCACTGAATCCTAAATTCAGTAAGAGAAAATTAGGTGTAGATGTTGGCAACAGCTCCTTCCCCATTGCCACTAGCCCCATGGCTTCTACACTATTCATTAAAATAGAGTCTATAATATACAGTGTGGTCAAAAATGTCTTTGCTTACCCTGGCTCTTTCCTATTAAACTCAAAACCCTGGCTCTTTTCTAATATCTACCCATTAAACGTTAGCTTTCTCTTTTTTTCATCAAGTGTTCAAAACTTTCTCTCTTTGGAGGTTTGGGGAGTATTTTCTCTCTGGCAGATTCTTACCCACCCCACACAAAATGAAACTTCTGCTTAGTTAACTTCACTAATTCTTAATAGCCTATGAGAGAAATATTGCTCTCTTGGACACTGGGTGACAAAACCTCAAAGAGACACAATAACAAACAAATGGTCAGAATTTCTAATAAGGAAGGGCTGGTTGGTATTTGAGCTCAGTTTTCTGATTCCCTAGTCTCTTTTCTTTTTATTGAATAAGACTGTCTCCCTTTCCAACTCTCATATTCAAAAGTCTAAAAAGGCAATGAACTTTTTTTTTTTTATTAAAACTATTTATTAGAGTGTTAGAAATTCAATTGCAAAGCATGATCCTCCTGTCATTTTTGTGCTAACTGGACTTTCTACAGATTTCTAATCTGGATACTGAGCCGAACCACAGTGGTTTGGCCAATCCTTCATTAGTCTCTTGATAATTTCAGCTCATTCTCCTCTCTCTCTGCTCAAGTTTCTGCTCTTTGGCAATTAATCATGCATTTGTTTTGCAACATCTTTTAAATTTCAGTCTGGTATTATTTAACTCTTATTATATTGTTGTTAAAAATTTAAATATATCTCTGATTCCTCCAACTAGGCTATAGATTCTTGGAGTTAAGGGAGAATATTTTACTAGCAATGTGCAACCATTATCATTTGTGTACATATCACATTATAGAAAATTCTTCAACATGCATCCACAATTCACTTTTCACAACAGGTTTGTGAGAACACAGCATATTACTCTTCAGGTAAAGAAATGAAGAGCGAGAAGTAGCTGACTTGTCTACAATCCCATTACTATTTTGCAGCAAAAATAGGTCTTTCTATTTCTGATTTAAGATTTTTTGTTTTTATTTTTTCCAATACACCAAGCTACTTTCACATACTCCCATAGTTGCTCGCACAGGGTCTTGTACACAATAAAGTCTTAATACTTATTTGGGGAAATGATTTTAGGTGTATTTTTCTTTCTTGAAGTAACATTGGTAAACAGTACTATACATGATTTAGGGAAATAGGCTCCTACCTCCTCAGATGTATATAACCACACCACACCCACCAGCAGGGCACAGTCATTTACCCTAGGGCAGTGCGCCCGCCCCTTTGTCCCTTCTTTTACTCACCATCCTCCATCAGCCTTCATTCTGTAGTCATATATCGAGTGTTTGTTTTGGTTTAGTTTTGTCAGTTCCTTTTTTGTTCTTTATGTCCAACATATTAGTGAAATCAGCCAGTATTTGTCTGTTTCCTTCTGACTTATTTCACTTAGCAAAATCCCCTCCAGTTTCATCCATGTTGTCACAAATGGCAAGAGTTTATTTATATATATATAGCTGACTAATATGTATATATGTGTATGTGTATGTGTATAGTGTGTATGTGTGTGTAATTAATCCACTCTTGTCTTAATCCACGCTTATCCTTGGTCACGTAGGTTGTTTTCATAACTTGACTATTGTACATAATGATTTTAGATTTTTTTAAAAGAAACTAAATTAGGTAAAAGAATCATAAGGGTCTTAATGGGCATGACAAATATCTACAGCAAAAGTAAGTAAGTGGACTCACTGCCTGGATTCTTCCAAAATGTTAATGTTTGATGTTGAGAAAACAAAGAATTAGGGCTGATTTAACTGAGATTTTTTCCCTTTTTTGTTTTTGACTACTCATGGCTGTAAGGGCAGAATACAGCTCAAATCTTATAGAAACTGGAAAGTCTGTGTATAAATTAAAGTAACTTTTCTTTCGTTTGTTTTCAAAGTATTACACTTTTTCTGTTTTATGAATACATCTATACCATCCTCACTACCACTGTCCGCTGCATTTTTACACGATTCTCTTGGTATCTGTTTAATTTTTTAATTTTTATTTTGCATCTTTTGTTGTGTTATTTTTTTAATTTCCCCCTTTTAACCTTAATTTGTTTAATTGAAGTAGCATTGCATTACAACATTTTTTAAGTTTCCAGTGTGCGTTATTGAGACTTTATAGGTGTATATATGTGTGTGTGTATGTGTGCATATGTAACTGTAAAATTCCAATTCTACCTTTTATAGTTTTCAATATTGTCAGAACCATGCTCGCCTCTGTGATTATCACAAAAGGGGTAAACAGCTCTCCTTGACCTCAGCTCATGGCCAGTGAGAAGGAGTGTGGAGTCTGTTTGGGAAGTTAGAAACATGTGGTGGCTCAGGGTCCTGGGCAAAAGAGGGTAACAATAATAGTCATTTTTCATTTTCTAGTCCTTGGTGTCTAAAGGGCTTTGGGGAATTTAACAAAATATACACAAGACCCAGTTCTGAAAACAAAGCAACACATCCCCCGGTCTTAACAAAGCAGGGTTAAGGGAAAATAATAAACACTTTCCTTCCTTTGCCACCAACATTACAAACTATCAGCAGTGACACTGGGGACAGAGGAGTCAGAGGTTATGAGAAGGGGACAGAGTGAAACAAGAGAAACTTGCGAAGGAAATAAAGGTGACTAGTCTCCTAATAAATGTTTCTATATGTATGTAGAACATGAGTGTGGCATAAAATGCCACACACATGCACAGTACACATATACACATACCTCCCATCATCAAGTAAAAACACCTTGGAGACATAAACTGGGCATATCAACATGTTAGAAGGAAACAGCTGTCTGCAGCCACAGCAACAGACACTTGATTTGCTTAATAGTTCAAAGATGCTTGCACTATTTATCTAAAAAAAGCATATTATAATAATTTTGTTCCACTACTCTAGATAATACATTGCAAGTATCTTTCAATTACCAAGATAGAATGTGCAGAATGGTACATGTGCTAACCTGTGCATCTTAGGAATGCATATGAATAATTATTTTTTCTCTCCTTGGCAGTGAGACTGTGCATTTTTTAAAAAATTTATTTATTTATTTATTTATACAAGAACTGGGGTACAGGCCAGATGTGCGGGAGGGTGAGAATATTCACCAGAGACAGAGCAGGGAACAGAACAGGCAGACTGACAAAATACACTGCTGAGGGGAGTAGCGGGTGAAACAGGAGAGATCTGCCATGCCATGTGGGACCCTCTCCGGTCGGCCTGCCGGCCGGGATCAAACCAGCACTGCAGAGGCTGTGGACATCTTCACAGTGCTGCACTCAACTGCCTGTGCCACCAGGGGAGGCCCGAGACTGTGCATTTTTAAATTCCTTCCCATGCCTATCTGAATTTAATCTTTGTCTGCCATGATCATTTATTGCTTCTGTCATGAAAATAAATAAATTACTAAAAATCTAACAATGCCAGTAGTTAATGAAAATACATTCACACAGGAATTCCAAGAAACAAAATTGTGTATAGTCACTGTTTAGAAATTTGATAAATTGGGGGTATGCAAAAAGTTTCACAGTTAAAGAGGTGTTTCTTCTTTGAAGAAAAAATATTTTATCAGTATCTTAGTGTCTGCAATGTATGACTAAGTTATTCAGACAGGTATTTCTGCAAATAGTTCACTGGTAAATTCTCACTCTAGATACACCACCTATTTGACTTGAGAATTTGAATTTTGAATTTGAATTTTCTTTTTTTTTTTTTTTTTTTTTTTTTGTTTTTTTTTTTTTTAAAGATTATTTATTCATTTATTTATAGAAGCACTGGGTACAGTCAGAAGCGCAGGAGAATGAGAGAATTCACCAGAGCCAGAGCAGGGAGCAGAGCAGGTAGAAGGACCGAAGTACACTGCTGAGGGGAGCAGCGGGCGGCAGGAGAGGTCTGCACGCCATGTGGGACCCTCCTCAGGTGGCAGGGGAGCAGCCGGGGATCGAACTGGCGCCGCGGAGGCTGCGGGCAGCTTCGCAACCCAGCGCTCAACCGCTGCGCCACCGGGGAGGCCCTTGAATTTGAATTTTCACTGACTATAATATATTTCACAATTTGAAAAATGGGGCTAATAATAGCACCTTACTTATTTGAGATTACTGAGTATTAAGTGAGACAATCCACATGAAAAATTCTGGGTACAGCGCCTGGCAAACTGTAATCACTTACTAAGTAACTAGCTGGTATTAGCTGGCTTCAAAATGGTCTATGGAGTGGCATAGACCTCCTCAGATGTGGTAGCATTGCCAATCAGCCTGGAAGGAGGAGTAGGGTTCTGCTGCATCATTTAAGAGTGATTCTAGGGCCTCCCCGGCGCAGCGGGTTGAGCACAGCACTGTGAAGCTGTCTGCAGCCTCTGCAGCACGGGTTCGATTCCCAGCCAGCCAGGGAGATTCCCACATGGCGAAGCAGACCTCTCCTGACTCGCCTGCTGCTCCCCTCAGCAGTGTACTCAGTAGGTCCGCCCATTCTGCTCCCCGCTCTGTCTCTGGTGAATCCTCTCACCCTCCCGTGCCTCTGGCCTGTATCCCAGCTCTTGTATAAATAAATAAAATCTTTAAAAAGAAAAAGCCTTTAAAAAAAAAAAGTGATTCTAATAGAAGGAATTTCTGGTAGTATCCTTGCTCATCGTGGATGATATTGGACACTTTTCCTTAGCTGCAGCAATAATCTCCATGCACACTGGCTCTATTGGCTCATGGACTCAAACATCAGTAGAGCACTTGAAAAGGGCATTAAAAATTATTCAGGTATCTATTAAGATTCTGCTGCCAGACACCTTGATGTGCACAAAGCCTGAGCTCTTCCAGAGAACACTGTGACTGACTTCATGGCTCTATGTGTGTCTCTGTGTGTGTGTATTGAAAAAAAGTAATTGTAGTTTGGGGCCAAAAGTATGTATATTAGTGGTAGGGCTTTATCCCCATTCATTAAATGTGCACTTATTAAATATTTACTATATGCCAAGTAGCATGCAAAGCAATTGAAAATATGAAGAGGAATAAAATAATCCCATTTCTAAAAGCAAGCAGTGCTATCTCTCTGTTTCTCTCTCTCTCTCTCTCTCTCTCTCTATATATATATATTTATAAATATAGGGGTGTATGTGTGTATATGTATATATATACACTTGATTTCTACATATATATATATATGATGGTGGGACACATATAATATGCAACATAAATGTATAATAAATGTACATTTGTACATTTATTCCATACCCCGTTATTGTTCCTTTAAGTTGTGGCTAGGCAAGTTCTCAATACCTTGACCCTGAGCTGGATCTTGTGGTGTGCAGATAAATTGAGTCTCTTGGATTAGAAAAGCCCTTTTTGTAGTGCATGCCAATTTCCATGGTGTAAATATTTCCATGGTAGCTGATTCACATCTTCCATCTTTGTGTCACTGACGTAGAGTTAACACACTATATGCATAGTCTGTTCTTGCTGGATGGCACTGGCCACTGCAGCACATCACCAGGTGGCTTATGCATATAAATGAAGGATGAAGGCATCACTTAAAAAATCATGTGATGGCATAGAAAAGAAATTGACCCCAATAAGAACTAGAGATATATGAAAATAGCTTTTATATAGAACAATTAGAACTTTCCACTTTTCTGCTTAAAATACTACTACTTACCAATGAGCTTAAGCTAAAGTCCAAAATCCTTACCAAGGTCTACACTGGCCTGCATCTCCCATGACCTGACCCTCTCCTTTTATTGGACTGTTAGATTCATGCAATTTTATAAAATGACATCAGCTCTTTTCTGACCTAAGTCTTTGAATGAGCTTCTCCTTCTGTCTGGAATGCTCCCCTGTTCCCCTCCCTGCCCTGGGGATATTCAATAACTCAGATTCATTTTTGAGTCTCTGAGAAAATGATTCTTCCTTAGAAAGAATTCAGAGTCTCTGTCTCTCTGTCTCTCTGTTAGGTCATGTCTCCTGTTACATGCGCTCATGAGATGCTCTAAGCTTCCCATAGCACTTACAGCAATTCTAATTCAGCAATTGATTTTAAATTTCTCTGTCTCCCTCTCCAAAAATGTAAGTTGACAGGGACCATCTCTGTCTCGGTTACTGTCAAATCCTAACCTGTAAATTTCATTAATAACTGATGCAGCAACAAAGGAATGAACAGGAGTCTGTTAAAAGCAGGAGTCTGTTAAAACAGGAGTCTGTTAAAGTCTCAAATTGATCAGTACAGATTCTCAGCCAATCCACACCATTCTCTTCCATCCCAACATTCCCTTCGAAAGAAAAAGATTTATTTGCATATTCATTCTGCCACAGAGTGATTAAGGGAAAGTAAGTTTCCAAACCTAAACTAGTCATTTTGACTCTGTTAAGCTCATAGAAAAAGCAAGTCAAACAAGTAACTAAACTTTCCTTTGTGATCATAGCAGTGATTGGTAGATATTTTATTTCTAAATTATTTGCCGTCTCTAAGAATCTTATACCCACTGGTTCTGCAGTGGTTTAACCAGAGATAGTGTCATTCCTTACAGAGTCCACATACCCTTGTCTCGTCAAATCAATCAGCTCAGTAAACAGAGGTCTCAGCTGTCTGAAAATGTTTTACTGCACCTCTTACTTCTCAATGTCAAGGAAGAGGTGCCCATCCCTCTAGGGATGGTGCATGATGGAGTTGGCATGGGCGAGGAAAACCAGTAAGTTCTTTGAAAGCTGTAAAGACTTTTAGGGAAATCTGAGTCCTCTGAGACCCTCATCCCAAGGTCCTCCAGCAGTTTTTTTGGCTCTAGGTCAAAACAAGGAAATGGGAATTCTCTAGGCAGAATATTAAGAGGGTGTCAAGTTTCACCTGAGCACTAGAGAACCTTCTCCCTCAGCACATGTGGGTTTCCACACACTTCAGTTCAACACCCTTGGAGGCAAATTGAAATATTTTTTCTATTAACCTCTTCCTCTTCACCCCTTGTGACTTGATATTTCCTTCCTAGGATGATTTTCTCCTATGGACTTAGAATTTGGATTTGAATTGCTAGTGTTGACTAACCAGGTGCTGTTTTTCCTTTCTTCAGCTTTGTTTCAAAGCTGTCTCCTATTTCCCCAGCTACAGGGTGCTTCTTCAAGCCACGTGCCTTTCTCTGCTCCTCACTGTATTTACAGCTTCCTCCAACCACTTCCTTCATCTCTATAATCTCATTCACTCTTCTTGCATTACTGCTTGAGAACTGAGCTTTCATTTCCGGAGCTGGAAGTATGGTTTCAATTAGAAGCCTGTTTTCCCCCTGGTCCTCACATACTGGCTTTCAATATCCCAGTCTACTTTTCACTACTGTCTTCCTCTGGCCACAGTTTGCCTTGTTAAAGCATAATGATCTCACCTTCTCTTTAATGACTTGACCCCATTTTTCCCCTGAACCATATTACATTATAGGCGAGATTATTTATGGTTTTTTTTTTCTTGCCTCTGTGACAAGCGTCAGGCTGTCTGTTTCCCCCCTGCACTGGGTCAGAAAGCACAGACCATGTGCTTAGCACATCCTAAGTTCATTCTTCCTTTCAGAATGATTCCTTCCAGAGCCCTATAGAAGTCCTCTAATCTACATCTATTGAAGTGATGAAGACAATTTTGCCAAGAATGTCAACCATATTAGAATGTCAGCCATATTGGATTTGTCATCCAATTTCTATTTTTAGCTTAGAAAGGAAAATAAAATGTTGAGTCTTTTATTTAGTAAATAGAGGACATGGGGACTGTGCTTGCTTCTTATGATACCTGGACTGTGCAGAAAGTAGATTAGACAATGGGGAGAAAAGGATGCTTATCTGTTGCACATGGCGACACCCAGGACAGAGCTTCTAACATGCTTATCTTTTCACTCCTATTGTCTAGCCCTGACTGTTTTTGTTGCTGCTGTTCTATTATCTGGCATGTTTTCTCAGCTATTTCTTTCAGTCTTTTTATTAATTTTGAAAAAATGTGACTGTCATGTTTTTTCAGGAATTAAGATTTTATCAGAGTTCTTGTTTACTCCTGGCATATTTTTCCCATTTCATTAATGTAATATATGCGGTTGAGATATGAGCTATAATTTTAATAAATTCTGAATTCTTTCTAACAAAAGTGTAGAGGTGAATTATGGGGACAGAATATTCATGATGCAATATATAACCTATTTGGTTATTAATATAGTCAATAAATCATTGTGAGCAATTAAAACTTTCCTATAAGCTTATTATCTGGATGATTCTCTGTGTGCTATGGAGTAAAAAGATATAGAAAGTCTGATTTTCTTAAAGGGAAAGAGGTAGAAAACATGAAATGTGAAGTAAGCATGTGTAGGTGATACCTCTTGGGCAAGGTAAGGATGTCATCATCTAGATAGAGGAGGTGAGCCTAATGTTAGGATTGGGGAAGCATATATCAAACTTTGGCTTGGGCCATCCTTAAATATTGGTTTAATTTAAATTGTCATTGACCAGTTCCACAGCCAAATCCACCTCCTCATGACTTACTCCACATTGGTGTCATATGGGTCGCTTGGAAAAAAAATCAACTTTGTAATGAACGTTATTTCCCCAGAATCTGGGATTGCACTGCAGTTTCTCTCTTGAGCCAACTTTCCTATGTCACTTTGTTGAATGCATTTTTTAGACCTTCTTTGCAGTGAGGAGAAATTGTTTTAATAATTTTTTTTCCCAATCTGGGTTACCTTAGATGTGAAACCTGTGCTCCTCAGAGTGATGACAGTTTCCTATGTGAGACTCACTCAGTCATGGCAGTGCTTCCTGGAGGACTCCCACTGTGTCATCCTAGCCTGGGTCTTCTGCCAAAAACAGGACTTCCTTAAGTTTGTCTTCAATAATTCTCACATTCTGGAATCTACTCTTAAGTCTATTGATTATTGCTATATTCCTGAAAATGTGTTTCATTTGCCTCTAATACTTGATTTAATCCAACTCAGAATTTTAGTTTGATGGTAACTGCTTTTGCCCTATGGGAGGGGGAATGCCTTAATTTATATAGGAACACATTTAACTTTAAGTTTCCTTTAAAATTTTTCCCATCTATTTTTGGTAAAATATTTCAATACATAGATTTGAAAACAGTGGGGCATTTTTGCATTGTTGTCAAGATAAAATTTTCTTCATTGTGTAACAGAGTGAGCTCAATAAAAAGGGGAGGTTCCAGGTTCCCTGCCCCAACTAATGAAGGTTGGAACTGTGAGGGGAGCAGAAGCCAAAAAGGGCTTCGAGAAGGAACTTGGAGGAGACACTTGGAGCAGAGGGACATGTGAAGAAGGCCTACTTGCTTCTTAGAGGAACATGGAAGGAGACATGTGGAGTTGACACGTGCAGATACACTTGGAAGAGACATGGGCAAGAGATCCATAGGGAGGCTGACAATGGCAGTTGTTACCTTGATTTGTACTTTGGTTTTGCTTCTCTTTACAGACTTGCTTGGCCCCTTCTGCCTCTTTCCCATGGTTCCCGGCCAAAAGGTGCCTTAGACTTGTGACAAGTTTTCAGACCGTAGTGGTCCTGCTTTGTGCCCACCCTGTGGGGCTGAACATTTACCCACGAGGGGATGGGTAATTTTGGATATTTCATTGGGAAACTATATTCTTTCTCTTCTCCTGTTTTGCACATTAATCCTACTGAACTTTCATAATAGAGAATGCCTTGTCTTTATGTGGAAGATGGCAGAACCCATTTATAGCATACAAGTTTGGGGGTCCTGGGGTATCTGTCCCTCAGTCTGCATACTAACAAGTGCTCCAACTACTTCGTATTATCTTGAAACCAAATTATTCCATAATTTGGAATGATTTTAATGACATGCTAATGTCTGCTCATTAGGGTTTCTTATAAAAAATGTCATAATTAAAGATGAAAAGTGTTATAAAAAATTAAACCTGAATAAGTCACTAAGTCACTTTTTATAGTATCCTTAAGCCATGAAATTATGTTTGAAAAAAAAAAGCTATATAGTTATGTAAAGAATAAGGCAGATTTTAACAGTATTAAGAAAGGACATTCTAGGCACAGGAAACTATCAACAAAGGCAGGAAAGGGAGCTAAAATAATGCAATGCCTTTAGGGATATTGGCTAAAACTGCTACTATTATCTGAAAATTGTAATGGCTATTTTAGTCAATACAGCTGAAGGCACTGAATTATTTCCCTACCTTTGCTGCTTCATAGAAACCAGTAAAGCTTTGGGGGAAGGGGGTAGTACTATTATTACTTCATCTGCAAGAAGGTTTAGATACGCATTTTTAAATGGCTATGAGAAAAAGGTTCAGAGAAAGCTTCGAAGAGAGAAATATAGTTGGCTCTTGATCCCTTTGTTCTGCATTGGCAGATTTGAACAACCTTGGTGAAATATGCAGACTCTATAGTTAGGGCTACAATGGTGTGTTTATATTGAACATGTACAGGCTTCTTATTCTTGTCATTATTTCCCTAAATAAGGCAGCATAGCAACTATTTACATAACATTTACGTTGCATTAGGTATTTAAGTAATCTAGCGATAATTTAAAATATATAGGAAGATGTGAGTACTTGACTGCACTATTTTATATAAAGGACTTAAGCATCTGTGGATTTCGGTAGCTGCAGGGGGTCCTGGAGTGAATCTCCTGTTGTGCCCAAGATCAGCAGACTCGGTGAGCATAGCCTCCAAGAACCCAAAGACAGCCGATACAAACACAAAAGGGAGTTTATTACAGACTCGAGCCTGGGCTCAGGGCACCTATCGACGCAGCAGCAGATATCGAGCGCCCTGAACAAAGGAAGCAGGGGTCTTTTATAGGGTTAAATCATGCTGGCAGTTACTCATTGGCTACAAGGATGCGTTCTTCAACTCTGCCCGGCTATCATTCTAAGCTTACTGGCCCGGCCGAGATGCAGCTCCAATTACGGCAAGTTCACCCTCATTGGTGACCAGAGGGTGAGAGTGGAGTGAAGGGCAAAACTGTCGAAACTATCTCTGGAATGCAGTCGTCATTCCCGGGACAGCAAAACCTAAAATTCTAAAATGGCAGTTACACACAAAATGACAAAGCAATGGCTAAGAATACTTATGCCTTGCTCCACATCTCCCATGGAGTCCAAAAGACAAGTATATAACCTATGACAAACATAAATTTAAAACTCTAAAAATAATACCTAGAATGCAAACATCTAGAAGAGACAGAATCTATGTTGTAGCTGATAAAAGCTGTTCAGATTATGCTTGATATGAAAAAAAAAAAATCAGCAAGTAGATTTTTTAGAAAGCAGAAATATCTTCCTTTTTTTATTCATTAATGCCATCTCCCCTCACCTTCTTACTAACAAAATTCTGGTTATAGGAGAAAATTGTACATTCTTCAAGCATGTTCTCATTATCTCTAGCTTCCTAGGTGGGTACCAATTAGTTGAATCCGGTTGTACTGCTTCCATGTGTGGGTGGGAGAGTGACATTGGCACCCAACCATTCTAGAGGGAAAATCTAACACTCCATTCATAAAGGAATTTCTCTCTTGCTCACTTCACTCCACCTCTCTCTGTTTCTCTGCCTCTGTCTCTATTTCTATTCCTGCCTCCACCCCCAGTCCCAGTCTCATTCAAACATGGAGGCATAGAACTTGTACTGTTGCTGGAAACCATTTTAAGGAAATGAGCAGAAACCACCTTAACAAGCTATTAATTATATAAGCAATAGATTGGGAAGCTATAAAGAACAAGCAGCCAGGTAAACATTGTTGAGCTTTAAATGAACAAATCTTGAAGCCTGATCTACCTTCATGATGTCATGCAGTTTGAGTTGGAATTTCTGTGACATTCAGCCAGGAGCATCTAAACTGATATACTCTGTATAGGGATATGTTCACTGAATGATCACCTTTTGGAGAATGATCACCAAATAGGAACAAGTAGAATATATATGAATAGGTGAAAATTACAACTCTGGATCTAGTAGGGTGACAATTTTAGAGAATAAGGGTATTTGGATTGAGTTTGAGCTTTTTGCATTTTGGAGTATAGGCAACATTTACTGATGTGTTATCAAAAATGTCATGGCAGGGCCTCCCTTGTGGTACAAGGGGTTAAGTCTCAGCATTATGAACCTACCCACAGCCACTGCAGCACCAGTTCCATCTCCGGTCAGGGAGCTGACTCACATGTCTCACCCGCTGCTCCCCTCGGCAATGTATTTCAATGGATCTGGGCCTCCCTGGAGGCACAAGGGGTTAAGCACTGCACTATGAAGCAATCCGCAGCCTCTGCAGCACAAGTTCAATCCCCAGCTGGCCAGGAAGCAACCCACATGGCACAGCAGACATCTCCTGTCTTGCCTGCTGCTCCCCTCAGCGGTGTATTTCCTTCAGTCTGCCTGTTCTGCTCCCTATTCTGTCTCTGGTGAAGTCTCTCAACCTCCACACCTCTGGCCTGTACCCCAGTTCTTGTATGCAGAAATAAATTTAAAAAAAATGTCATGCCAGTGTAGTCCAAAATTACTGCAGAAAATCTTAGAAATCTTAGAGACGTATAGACTCTGGATAGTATAGACATCATATATCTCAGGGGAAAATGCCTAAAATGAAAAATAATGCAGATGATTTTGTGTGTGCTTCTAAAGTGGAGAAGTGATGGTCATCATGATCTCACACAAATATGTATCTTTTTTTTTTTTTTTTTTTAAATATTAAATTTTATTTTTATATTCCCCCATACAATTGCAAACGCCCCATTCTGACCCCAATCCTTCCCCTCCCGCCCCCCACCCCCCAAAAAGTGTCTCTGGTTCATAGTTTTTTTGTTGATTTTGATTTTCACTTTCTTATATTCATTTTCCTGGTCCCTTATTTAAGTTTTCTAGATTCCTGCTATGAGTGAGACCATCCGGTATTTTTCTTTTTCTTTTTGGCTTATTTCGCTGAGCATGATCCCTTCCAGTGCCATCCATGTTGCTGCAAATTGCATGTGTTTATCTTTTTTGAATGCTGAGTAATATTCCATGGTATATATGTACCACATCTTCTTGATCCAGTCATCTATTTTTGGGCATTTGGGTTGTTTCCAACAAATATGTATCTTAAGTCAGGCCAAATTTACTTCATTTCCTTTCATGAGAAGTTTAACAAACAGAAAAGATGAATTTCATAAGCAATATATCTGAATTTCACCAAGGAATTTGGCAAAGGCTTACATGGTTTCTTGGCAGTCGAGGCAGAGAAAATAAAGATGATACTACAGGAAAAGTCACTGCTGTTTTAAAAACTTATAATCAATGAATTTTTATTATTGCATAAGTGCCACCTGGAGGGAGTTCTAATCAGCATCTCTCAAACAACAAATCTCATTGATATTTTGTATAAATAATGAAAATGAAGATCTAGGAGTTGTCCTTATCAAGATTATTAGCACCCTCAAGTTGGTTAAAAGGACTAACTTATGATTCAAAAATGAGATCGTTTTGATTTTAAAAATGACCTCATGGGCTTTAATGATCATTTTTCCATGACCACCGATATTTATTTACTAGCAATATGTTTTTTTTTTTTTTTTTTTTTTTTTATAGAGGCATGTTTTATTTATTTATTTTGTTTGTTTGTTTGTTTTGTTTATACATGCACTGGGTACAGTCAGAAGCACGGGAGGGTGAGAGAATTCACCAGAGCCAGAGCGGGGAGCAGAGCAGGCAGAAGGACCGAAGTACACTGCTGAGGGGAGCAGCGGGTGGCAGGAGAGGTCTGCGCACCATGTGGGATCCTCCGCCGGTGGCCGGGGAGCAGCCGGGGATCGAACCGGCGCCGCAGAGGCCGCGGGCAGCTTCGCAACCCAGCGCTCAACCGCTGCGCCACCGGGGAGGCCCACTAGCAATATGTTTTTAACTCCCACTAAAAAGGAAAGCATATCGACTTCCCAAGAGTAAGAAATCCAAGATACATAGCCAGTATGGAAATACAGTATATAGATGTGTGTGTATCTGTGTGTCTATTTGTGCAAAAACCTCTAAAAAGTACACATGCACATAGGTGAGGAATTGCCAGGTAAAAAATACAATCAGTAAGATTTTTTTTTAAAGATTTATTTATTTATTAAATAAATAAATCCTAAAAAAAAAAAAAAAGAAAGGAAAAAAAAAGATTTATTTATTTATTTATACAAGCACTGGGTATAGTCAGAAGCTCAGGAGGGTGAGAGAATTCACCAGAGCCGGAGTGGGGAACAGAACAGGCAGACTGACGAAATACACTGCTGAGGGGAGCAGCGGGCAGCAGGAGAAGTCTGCGCACCATGTGGGACCCTCGCCAGTGGCCAGGGCTGTGGGCAGCTTCGCAGCCCAGCGCTCAACCACTGCGCCACCGGGGAGGCCCGATCAGTAAGATTTTTAAGCTCAGTAATTGACCAATGTTCTCTACCTTTTTTTTTTTTTAAGATTAATTTATTTATGCATACAAGAGCTGGGGTACAGGCCAGAGATGCAGAAGGTGAGAGGATTCACCAGAGACAGAATGGGGAGCAGAACAGGCAGACTGACTGAAATACACTGCTGAGGGTAGCAGCGGGTGCGACAGGAGAGGTCTGCCTCGCCGTGTGGGTTGCTCCCTGGCCGGCTGGGAATCGAATTTGTGCTGCAGAGGCGGCGGATTGCTTCATAGTGCGGTGCTTAGCCCCTTGCGCCACCAGGGAGGCCCTGTTCTGTACCTTTTAGGCCTGGAGTAAAGAGAAAATTTGAAATGAAGACAATGACTGTAATACTATTGTGTTTATCCCTTCTCCTGTGAAGAACTAACTTGATTATGAGGGGGACATTATTTTAAAATTATGGAACAATTGGGAATGTGGTTTGTTTGATCATGTGGAATTATATTGTCCTCTTCTAAAATAATTATTTGTACTTTGAAAGTATGTGTGTGTAATACTTTGTACTTTGTGTGTGTAATTACTTGTATTTTGAAATATGTGTGTATGTTTCAAAATTATGCATTAATCACCTGTAATAGTAGATATGTGCCTCTCACATGTTGGTATGCTCACGAAGGATGGTTGAGATTAACATGCCCATATGCACCCTTGTAAGGGCAGGAAGGAAAACGGAGCAGGATCTCTATGATCCCATGCAGACCAGGTAAAGGAGGAGAGAGTCCTGGAGACCTCGATGGGTTTTCAGGCTTTTATTGGGATTTACCAGGTACATGGCAGGCAGGGGTGCTGGGGGGCCGGAAGGCTGGAAGGCCTCCCAGGCCCCAGCAAATCTTCACTCTGTCTGGGCTCACCGGCATTTTCTCGTGGCCTTGCTTCTCTGCTCTCTTGTGGTTCTCTCTCTCAGCTTCTCTGCTTCTGCTGGCATTCCCCAGGATGCCGCCCCTAAAAGCCCAGTCTCAGCCCAGGTGAATCCCATCTACCTATGCCCACACCCTACTCCAGGTGCCCGCCATCAGGCATGCATTCGGGACCACAGGGTTCCGTCATCTGTCCTAATGGCGGGAGGGCAGAAAAGCCTGACACTTTTTACCTTACCCTACAACCCTAAATTCAAAATGTCAAATATTTCTCTCTCTCCCTCTCTCTCTCTCTTTCTCCTTCTTCTGTCTCCCTCCCTCTCTCTCATTCCCTTAGTAAATAAACCTTTATTTACTTGTTCAAAAAAAACAACCCACAAAATTTCAATTATCACCACTGATTTCCTGTTGGAGTCACTGAAGCATTATTTTAACAAGAATAAATCAAGACTTGGTGGAGAAAGAGAGGCAGGCAGAATAGCTCCTGGTCTAAAAACAACCCCTCAGTCTAGATGTTAGTTTTCCCAAAAGATGGGAAAGATGCGTGAAAAGGCAATAAGTGGATATTAGAAAAAAGCAGCAGCTGAAGGGGTAGGAGGCACTGTGTCCATGAGTCTCTCCCTCTGAAATAGGTCAGCTCTCTCCTGTCCCCTTCCTTTCTGGACACTGAAACCTCATGGTTCTCCTATGGTTTCAAATTATTTGTTCTTGTGCCTCCCCTGGTGGCGCAGTGGTTGAGCGCTGGGCTGTGAAGCTGCCCGCAGCCTCTGCAGTGCCAGTTCGATCCCCGGCCACCAGGTGAGGGTCCCACATGGCACACAGATCTCTCCTGCCGTGCCCACTGCTCCCCTCAGCAGTGTATTTCGTCAGTCTGCCTGCTCTGCTCCCTGCTCTGGCTCTGGTGAATTCTCTCACCCTCCCGTGCTTCTGACTGTACCCAGTGCTTGTATAAATAAATAAATAAATATTAAAAAAACCCCAAAAAACAAATGACTTACTTGTTCTTCCACATTTCAAAGCTTGGAATATCTTGAACGTCTGTATTAGAGCAAGGTAACTCTTAAGGGATTTGGAGGGACCCTATACCCTTAGGGGTGAAATGGCCTGTAAGACCTCCTGGGCTGAGTGCAAACCACAGTGCTTTCTCCCCTCTCTACTCCCCAGTACACGGGGTCAAGTAGCTCAGTGAGGGACCTTGGGACTGAATTCTGCCCCTGATGATCTGAGTAAGGGACTATTGGGAGCAGGTGGGGCAGGGCAGCCATTTTGGTGGCCTTTAAAGGGGTCCATGCACATGACTTGGCCCCCTTTTGTGTAGTGGCAGCTGCGCACGAAGGCAGCAGTCCCACCCAGGGCAGGGAGAGCTCCAGACTGCAATGGTGACAGACTTCTGCGGCACCCTGCCAGTTCCTAGAGTTGCAACTCCACCTTGCACCCTCAGGCAACAACTGGACACTCTCCTTCCACCCTGTTGGTTAAAACAAACTGTTCTTTCCCTTCATCAGAGACCCTTTTGTTTGCATTTGTGGCAACAAGTGTCCAGACCCAGAGAGTTTTGACCCAATGACAACTTTTATTTTTTTTAAAGATTTATTTATTTATGCATACAAGAACTGGGGTGCAGACCAGAGATGTGGGAGGGTGAGAGGATTCACCAGAGACAGAGCGGGGAGTAGACAGATAGAAGGACCAAAAACACCACTGAGGGGAGCAGCAGGCGAGACAGGAGAGGTCTGCGGCACCATGTGGGTATCTCCCTGGTCGGCCTGGGATGGAACCCATGCTGCAGAGGCTTCGGATAGCTTCATAGCGCTGTGCTCAACCCACTGCACCACCGGGGAGGCCCTCAATGAGAACTTTTAGGCCCTTTGCCAGGTAACAATGGGAGAATAAGGGCCTCCCGGATGGTGCAAGGGGTTAAGCACCGCACTATGAAGCAATCCGCAGCCTCTGCAGCACGAGTTCAATCCCCAGCCAGTGAGGGAGCAACCCACATGGTGCGGCAGACCTCTCCTGACTCGCCCACTGCTCCCCTCAGCAGCAGTGTGCTTTGGTCAATCTGCCTGTTCTGTTCCCCACTCTGTCTTTGGTGAATCCTCACAACCCCCGCATCTCTGGCCTGTACCCCAGCTCTGTATGCATAAATAAATAAATCTTAAAAAAAAACAATGGCAGAATAAAATTGCTTATTAAAATTATGTGTATGCCTTTATAGATGTATAAGTGGATCATGAAGAATATTCCAATTGACATTTGAAAAGAGTTATCTCTGCAGGAAGTGATTACAGAAGACTTTGATGTTTGGCTTTTATTTTACTCTATATTTGGTATTGTTTGAAATTTTAGTAATAAGAGTGTACAGATTTTATAATTTAACAAGAGTATGAATTTGAATTAATTTTAATTCCCAAATGTAGCTGAAAATTTAAACTAAAATATTATTTGGTTGAGTATCCTGTATATAAAAGGGGTAAAAAATTTCTCATGAGCTCGTCTGAGCTTATTTTGAGTGTTTTATTTTTATTTAATCTTGATTTCAGTGATGAGGTGAACACTCAGAAAGACAGTTTATGTCCGTGGTTGACTACAGGAACCCACGTTGCTGTGTGTGCTCCATGGAGAACTAGAAAGGGCAGTCTCCATGTTTTGTAGCCTGGGAAAAGGGCAGGCAGACTTTTATTTATTTTTTCAATATAATTTATTTATTTATATATATTTTACATCATTGTTCATTTTTGAACAATGTTTGCTTTCTCTTCTTAGGTGTAGTTTTTGTAGAACTCCCACCAATTCACCCGTGCACCATCACCACAGTCCCTTGTGCTCTTCCCGCCCCTGTTTTGATTCCTCTCCCTTCCCCTCCCCTGCAGAATGTCTCTGATTTATAGCTGCCTGCTAATTTTGCAGGCAGACTGTTTTAGCTTTCAAGAGGCTTCCAAAATTTGCTGATGTTGAATGATGGCAATTAATTAAAAATATTAAAAATCAGTATGTGGGTTTAACCCTCACTTCACTGTGACCATTGATTAGAAATGAAGGTGGTCGTGAGAATAAAGGTTCTAGGAGCTAGTTCATAGGTGGAGTAGGTATTCAGAATGTATTTATTAAGTAAATGAATTAGTGAATGAGTATGCAGAGTTTCCTCCTCAGAAATTCAGAAGGAAAACTGAAATGCTTAGAAAGGACATGGGTTGTTGTTAACACTAAACTTTTCCACCTTATTTACAGAAGCTTCATGCAACCTATTAATAATCCGGAAGAGGGGCCCCTGCTCTGTATGGAAGCCTCACTATCTCTAAGCTCTTTCCAAAGATAAGATGGGGTGAGTCTTTATCTGGGCCATTAGGGAGGATAAGATAATGCTCTACTTGTTTTGTCTTTCAGGAAGTTGATGTAAATTGAGAGCAGAGACCATTGAGGGTACACTGTGGGAATTTTTTTTAAATGACCTTGTTTTTGAAGAATGTTGGATTTCTAATTCTCCACTAGAAAACCCAAATATATGCATATTTTAGTAGCTAAACAAGAATGTAAAAATACGCTCCTGAATCTCTTCACATTTCTCATTTTAACAGAATTTTAAAATGTGTGGTATGTTTGCTATGATTTTAAAACTTTAGGTAAAGAAGATGCTAGATTATTGTTGTATACTTGTCAAGAGTAATACAGCATAAAGCAATAAAGCTTTGTGCAAAAAATTTTATCTTTCAATGAGAACAATACAGATCTCATCGTGGAAGCAAGTAGGGTCCCTTTTGTTAGGGTCTCATATTAAGTGGCAGCAATATGTCAGAGCTGTTTGAAGTGCAGAACTGGAACAGGACCACTTCATCTTTGCAACATCTGTATGATGAAGATATTGTCTTATATCCTATTTCATCTGGGGAAATTGAGGCACAAAGAAGTTAGGCAACTTTTTCAATGTGAGCAAGCTCATCAATGCTGTGAGGTAGGATTTGATCCAAGTAGTCTTGCTCCAACCTGTGCCCTTAACCACCCCACTGTGGCACCTATCAAGTCCAGTTATGCTGATACCTTCAAATAAAACTTTACACTAATTTTGTTTTGGGATAGAAGATGACATAATGCTATATTAAATTTTTCCCTTGTCTTAACATTTTTAGTGATTTTGGATAAAAAACAAAAACTTAACACCAGCAATAGCTAACCCCAAGGCAGGTATTCAGAACATGTTTATTAAGTAAATGAATTAGTGAATTAATATACAAGTGATTAAGTCCCATAATTCACACACACATGCACACATATTTGCAATCTTCGTTTGGCTGAAAGTACCTTTGACCATAAAGTCAATGCATGGGTTCAAACAACACATTGCGTGGCAAACAAAAGTTTTCCTGACAACTTTTACTAACGTTTTTCTCATTGAATCATCAAGGATTATTCTGGTTAGATGGTGAAGTGAATATTGGCTGATTGACCCCTTGGTAAGTCTGCAATCCTTTCTTCTTCTCAACAGTTTCTGTTTTCTACAAGAGGGTTTCCATGAAGTTCTAGAAAGGCTGACTCCTAGGTGCAAGGGTGAGATATGTGACCCAGGAATGGGAAATGCATTTATTTGACCACATTGTTTTGGAGTAGGGGCAACACATTCTTTTTTTTTTTAATACAAGAACTGGGGTACAGGTCAGAAGCGCGGGAGGGTGAGAGAATTCACCAGAGCCAGAGCGGGGAGCAGAACAGGCAGACGGACCGAAGACACTGCTGAGGGGAGCAGTGAGCGAGGCAGGAGAGGTCTGTGCACCATGTGGGGTTCTCCCTGGCAGGCGGGGAATCGAACCGGTGCTGCAGAGATTGTGCACAGCTTCACAGCGCGACGCTCAACCGCTGCGAGGGGCAACACATTTTAATGAAGACAAATCTCTGGATATCAGTTACAATGCTGGAGCAAAAGCCCCACATTGGATGAATGGTGGAGTATACTATGTCTGAGGAAAGCTAAGCAGGTGCAACTCTCTTTTGCTTCTATGTGGGAAGCCAGGCCCAGGGCATTAATTAATGAACAGGAGGAAGTCAGTGTATAGAATTGGAGCAACAAGGGAAGCTCAGAAAATTGAGTGACCCCTGATGACTGTGGAACAGCAGTGAAGATACACCTTATATCTTATAGTCTCATTTCACATGCATGAACGAGTACATTCTTTATTTCAAAATTTTAGTTTTAATTACTATTATAAAATATAGCAAACATTCAGAAAATAATTTCACTAATGTTTCAATTATTAGTCCAGACTTAATCAACAGTGTTTTGCCCTGTTTGCCTCAGGACTTTTAAAGCATAATAAAAACAATGACCAAAAAATTGAAGCTATTGGTGTATACTTTCCCAATGTAATTCCCTTCGCTTACCCCATTTTCAAACTTTGTCATATTATTTTCTCTAGAACTTTCAAAGATGTAGAAACAATTATAGAATTAATTGGATGCATCTCTCTATCCCATTCCATTTTCTTATTCTTTTTACAAAGTTAACTACTATGCCAAAATGTGTAACATTCCTCTCTGTTTTAAGTTTTAATAATTTGTTATATATGCCTCAATTGTAGTAACAATTTTGTACTCTTTATGTGTTTTCTTATGGCATAAATCATACCTATCATATAATATCATACTCTTTTTTAACTCAATATGATATCTATCATAATTTTCAAAATTATCCAGTGTCCATACTTTTTCTCCTTTTCTGCAACTTGTTAAATAATGATAAAAGTCTCTATTTCTTTTTTTCTTTGCTATTTTGAAAGCTGTATTTCTATTCTCTTTGGGTAAGCCTCAAATGTTTGACATACATGCTTAGCTATGTAATTTTCTAATGGAGTCTAAAATTATTAAGTACTCTGGTTTACTCTTGAGCAAGACAAAGATCTTGCCATGCTTCAAATATTACATAATTCTTCTTCTTCTTCCTTGGTATAACTTTCAAAATTTTAGTTCACTTCAAAAAAAAGATGAAACATTATTCTCTCTGAACAAGTGGTTTCAAAAAAGCTAGCAAATTGAATAATCAGATTGGTTACAGAGAAACAGGTCTTATATAGGATTCTCTTTCCAGCTCTTTTTTCTTCATTCGGTATAATCTCAACTCTTATAGCCTGTATCTCCTTCCCGCCTTCAAAATGCTTTCACTGATCATGTGAAAGTGATCAATGATGAGCCCACATGTGAAATTCTTCTCTACTTATGACTTCAACATTCATTTGACTGTTACTCATAAATTTTCCTCTAGTATCTTATAACCCTGGCTTTTAATGAAACTCTTCATTGTCATATTGGTAGTTTTCTATTTTTCTTTAAGTAGGTATTGCATTTCTTGAGGAAGAGAAGCATAGTCTCATAATTCTTTGTAACCCCCTATTGGGGCTTTCCCAAAGTAGGTGCTCAATCAGTGCTCTTTGATTATCTATCAGTAAGTGAAGCATTCCCATAAGGGTTGAAACCCAAGATTCTGTGCATGGGCATTCTGGACCCATGGTGCTCGCCATGCATCATGGAGACGGGCAGCACGCTGTGGGGCATGGAGAGAAATATCTCCAACTATGACAGCACTTTACCCCAACACCTTGACTCTGCTGTTTTCAATTCCGTTTCTCTGAACTCCCGAACATATGGAGATAGTTAAACCTCTAGTGCGGGGCAAGAAGAAACTGAGAACCACCAAGCAGTAAGATGGGGAAAAAAACGCACATAACTCTCAGCACAGAAACTGACAATGACCAAACTTTCAGGTATGTTTGAATAAGGAGTAGCTTAGCAAGGATGGCTTCTGCTTTGTTGTCATTTTGTCAGTGGGTACCTGCCAGTTTGTGTGTGTGTGCATGTGTAGAAAGGGGGACATAGATGCAATATCGTACACTGTACATTAGAAGGCAATATGATGTAGAAATTGGAATAAGACATACGTGGGTTCTAATTTACCTGCTTTGTGACCAGGGAAAATTACTTAAATTTTTGGAGTATCAACTTCCTTGTCTGGAAATAGGTATAAAAATATTCAGTTACTAAGAATATTTTTAAAAAGTAGAAAAGATACACTGCATGAAATAAATGTTGGCTAATACATTAGATAGTACATGTTGACATATCTGTGTTCTACCTGGCTGCATGTAACAATTTATAAATTTGCTATCATTATGTTTTATTATTTCACTTTTTTTTAAACTTTTATTTTTTTAAAGATTTATTTATTTATGCATACAAGAGCTGGCATACAGGCCAGAGATGCAGGGGGTGAGAGCACTCACCAGAGACAGAGTGGGGAACCAGAACAGGCAGATTTTCCAAAGTTCACTGCTGCTGAGGGGAGCAGTGGATGAGTCAGGAGAGGTCTGCTGCACCATGTGGGTAGCTCCCTGGCTCCCTGGCTGGGAATCGAACTCGTGCTGCAGAGGCTGCAGAGAGCTTCATAGTGCGGTGCTTAACCCTTTGCACCATCAGGGAGGTCCTATTATATCACTTTTTGATACTATTCTTTTATTATATTTACCACATCAATGTTGATATAATCCATTGTGTATCTGTGTCACTATCTTAAATTCTTGCTTCTAGAATAGTGCTATCCAACTGAAATATTATGTGAGCCACAAATTAGGGTCATAGAGAAAATATCAGACTATCTTAGAATCACATTTAAAGAGTGAAAGTAATAAATAAATTAATTTTGATAATATATTTTTAACATACCCAAAATTTTATTTCACAGTGCAATCATCATATATGAACAAAGGTAACACAATCTGTGAACAAAGGTAACAAAATGTAATCAATATAAGCAATGTTTAATATACTTTTTATAATAAATTATAAAAATCCAGACTATTTAATGCTCACAATATGTAAACACATGTATCTACACAAGATCTAGAGGACAGAACATCACATGCCATTCCTTTGTCATGTATTTTAAATAATGGATTTAATTAATAACATAATTTGACAGTAGAAGAAAATTTCATGAATATTAAAGGATAGGAAAAATTTAAATAAGAAAAATATGGTATTTTGAGACTGAGTTATAACTTTCATACACTTAGAGTTATACCTTGAGTTATAACTTTCATACACTTAGAAGGACTAACTTGTGGTGCTGATATAATATTTTCCAGTAGAGGGCACAGATCTTACCTGTTACTAGACAATGAAAGCTTAATGGAACAAGATAGTCTTTTCAGTTGGGGAAGCCATTCATACCTAGACTCTAGAAATAGAGAACCAATAAGTTTTCTCACGCATACACAATTTCATTGCATTGCTGACCCAAACAACTTAGCCAGTGGGTGTGGAGGAGAGTGGGCAGGGGCTGTATTTCTTAAAGATATTTAAACTATCTTGATAAAAGTCTGTTTCACAGATGGACTACTTCAAGTAGTATTCTCAAACCCCACTAGGCCAGCAGTCCACAGAGGAAGTGCATAGGTCTACCCACATCCATGTTTTCCTAGACATCATTTCATTTGTTGTCTTCTAAATTCCATAAATATTTTGATCTAAGCCTCTTTGTCAGTGCCTCTGTATTGACAAAGAATTTTTTAATCTCCATTGCTTTCTCCTACTCTCTTCCCTCTTTTATTGTTTCTTGGCATTCCTTATAAAAGCACACAGAGGGAAATGGAGAATACATGGGATTCAGACATTTTTCAGAGGTGGGAAGACTGTATTGTAAAGTTCTGAGATTTTTTGGAGTAAGCATGCCAGAATTTATGCGTTCACTTGCAAGCTGTTTTCCAGTGTGGTATTCTTGAAAGGATCTTACTTATTCTCACAAAATTGCCCCATTGAAAATATTTCTGTGACTTCAAATGGCACACAGAGGTATCATTAGCTTGTAAACTTATAAACAACCAGCAAATTAGTCAATTTATTAGCACGTCTTGTGTTCTTTCTGAAGCACTGCATGACTTAATTTAACAATTCATATTTATTTGTAAGATGTAAATGCAGATAACTTTTGCCTGTTTTCAAAATAATAATTACAAAGAAAATCATTTTCAAAGGCATGGAAGCCACTTTCCAAAAACTGGTGAGCAACATTAGTATGATTAGAATAAGGAGCCAGTCATTCTCATAAGAGAACTATTCTTCTCAAGGGAAGGATTCAGTTGCCACTATACGACAGTTAGACTCATTTCTAAGTAACTTTTAGTTTAAAAAAAAAAAAGAGACTCTGTAAATGATCTCATTATTTGTACTTATCACTGTCTTCTGACAAACACTGTGACCCAGAGAATGGGCTAAGCCTTCATATTTCATATATTAGCACAAATGACTATGTTGTTATTAAAAGCAAACCTTGCTGTCTAGTAGGTCTTACACAGATGGCAAGTCTGAATTCTCCTCTGTGTATTTACGGATCCTTTACCACCTGATTCTGAGACTGTGGGTTTTAATCTACCTCCACCCATGTTACTTCCTACCCAAGCTAGAGCTTGTTTGTTTTTTTGAAATTTCTTTTTTGCTCAACTCAACACCCATTGATTGAGCAGTCACTTTGCCAATAGGGATTCTCAGGATGAATACCACACTGTTGGAGAGCACAGGGGCTTAGAGTTGGTTAGGGAGTCAGTTCATTTTAACTTTTCATAGTCATTGCAGTTATGTGTCACTTAAAGATGATTGCTGAGAAATGGTTCATTAGGCAATTTCCTCATTATGTGAACATTGTGGTATGTGATTACATTAATCTATACGGGGCCTCCCCGGTGGCGCAGCGGTTGAGCGCTGGGTTGCGAAGCTGCCCGCAGCCTCTGCAGTGCTGGTTCGATCCCCGGCCACTGGGTGAGGGTCCCACATGGCGCACAGACCTCTCCTGCTCCCCTCAGCAGTGTACTTCATCAGTCTGCCTGCTCTGCTCTCTGCTCTGACTCTGGTGAATTCTCTCACCCTTCCACGCTTCTGACTGTACCCAGTGCTTGTATAAATAAATAAATAAATAAATCTTTAAAAAAAATAAATAAATCTATACGTTATAGGCCACTATGGTAAGCTGTATGATGTAGCCTATTGAAAAACACTGAGTCCACGTCCTACATTGTAGACCAAATGTTAGGTGATGCATGACTGTACCGGGGTGAAGGGAGGTGGTATTTTCTATAGAAAGACATCATTTATTCACCAACTAATACCAGTGTTTTTGTATTCTTCAGGTAAATGCCTAGGAATAGAATTCCTGGGTCATATGCTAGATGTATTTTTATTATTTTGCAGAAACTCCTTGCTGTTTTCCATAGTGGCTGGAACAGTCTACATTTCCATCAACAGTGTATGAAGGTTATTTTATCTCAATGCTCCCACCCAAATTTGTGGCCTCCAGATAGTTTGATATGGGCCATTCTCATTAGAGTTAGGTGGTACTGGGCCTCCCTGGTGGCACAGCGGTTGAGCGCTGGACTGCGAAGCTGCCCACAGCCTCTGCAGCACTGGTTCTATCCCCGGCCACCAGCGAGGGTCCCACGTGACGTGCAGACCTCTCCTGCCGCCTGTGGCTCCCCTCAGCGGTGTACTTCGTTAGTCTGCCTGTTTTGTTCCCCACTCTTGCTCTGGTGAATTCTCTCACCCTCCCGCACTTCTGACTGTACCCAGTGCTTGTATAAATAAATAAATAAATCTTAAAAAAAAGAGTAAGGTGGTACCTCATTGTGGTTATGATTTGCATTTCTCTGATGAGAAGAGATATTGAACATTTTTTTCATGTACCCACTGACCATCTCTCTGTTTTCTTTTAGGAAGCATCTATTTAGTTCTCTCAATTTGTTGATTGGGTTCTTTGTTTTCTTTTTGTTGAGTTACATGTGTCCTTTGCAGAATCTGGATGTCAGTAGTCCCTTATGAGATGTATGGTATGCAAATATTTTCTTCCATTCAGAAGGATGTTTTTGGGTTTTAGTGATAGTTTCTTTCCCTGTGCAGACGTGTTTTAGTTTGATTTTTCTCTTAGCTTATTTTTCTTTTGTTTCTCTTGTTGTTGGCCCCAAGTCCCCAAAGATATCACTGAAGCCAGTATTGTGGACTGTTTTGCCTATGTTTTCGTCTGTGTTTTTTCTGGCTTCCGGTCTTACATTCAAGTCTGTATTTTGAGTTAATTTTTGTGTATGGCATGAGATAGTGGTCTAGTTTCTACTTGGAATTTATAAAGACCTGCAACAGATAATAGTCACTGAGGTGAAAAAAGAAATTATGCAATTCACTAGTCTTTTTTTCAGTTTGGTTTGATATGCATTATTTATTTTTTTTTAAGATTTATTTTTTATTTACACAAGAACTGGGGTACAGGCCAGAGGTGCAGGAGGGTGAGAGGATTCACCAGAGACAGAGCAGGGAGCAGAACAGGCAGACGGACCGTAAACACCGCTGAGGGGAGCAGCAGGCAAGACAGTGTTGGTCTACTATGCCATGTGGGAATCTCCTTGGCCTGCCGGGGATAGAACCCGTGCGGCAGAGGCTGCAGACAGCTTCACAGCGGTGTGCTCAACCCGCTGCGCCACTGGGGAGGCCCTAATATGCATTTTTTAGAAGATTTATTTATTTATGCATACAAGAGCTGGGGTACAGGCCAGAGATGCAGGCGGTGAGAGGATTCACCAGAGACAGAGTGGGGAACAGAACAGCGTATTCTGAAATACGCTGCTGAGGGGAGCAGCGGGCGAGGCAGAAGAGGTCTGCCACACCATGTGGATAGATCCCTGGCTGGCCAGGGATCAAACTCGTGCTGCAGAGGCTGTGGATTGTTTCATAGTGCAGTGCTTAACCCCTTATGCCACCAGGGAGGCCCTTGATATGCATTTTAGGAAGGGTCTGTGTCTCTTCTCTGAGAAATGGCAGTTTCTTGTGGCCTTGTCTTCTAAACAATTTATAAATTGCCACATAATTCCATGTTTGCATTCACTAAATCCTGACTTCTTTCTCTCCACCTCGTTTCCATTTCCCCTCTTCTTATGTGCTTCTATGTATGTCTGGATCCTATATTTACCTATTGTGCATAGATTCTTTTTTTTTCAAGTTTTATTGATTTACCATTTGTTTACAGAACTATACATTTTGGGGAGTTGAGCTTCCTACCTTGATGTGTGTTCACACTTCACTTACTCACCACCATCTGGTAACTGTCCATTTTGTGATTGATTTCATATTTTCCAAAAGGTACTAGTTCATCATTTTAATAGCTGAATAGTCTTATATTGAGTGGGTGTATGTATGTGTGTGTGTGGAGGGGGGAGAGTCCGCGGGGGATGTGTGGGTGTACCTTCTTTTTCCAGTTATCTGTCAATGACTATTTAGATCGATTCCATGTCTTGGATATTGGGAATAATGTTGCTTCAAACACAAAGGTGCAGATATTATTCTGTATTAGTGCACAAAGGTCATTATAAGTGAGTCCCTTTCCCAATGATTTAAGCATTATATCAATAGATTACATTCACAAGCATACAAATGGTATTTCTTCATGGAGAAAGAATATTAAATCATTTTCTGGTTATTTGGGTGAGGTTCTGTCCCTCATAACCAGGAAATTCAAATAGTTCAGACTCTATAGGGTTTTGCTTTAAAGAAGCACTATTCACAAACTATACCAATTCCATGTATCACTTATGTTCTTTGTAAGACATTAAAATATATCCAATTCATAACCTCAGCAACACTTCTCATATCTTATTTTCTCTTCTCCCCAATGTTGTCATACACAGCCCTCAAGAGGTACTCGTTTTGACTTTCCTTACCTCTACACTCAATTTTTTTCCTTCCAGTAAAAGCAGCTATTAGTCTCCTTTTCACTGGATATCTTGGGTGTCTCCACCTCTCTCTCTCTCTCTCTCTCTCTCTCATAGATTCCCTTAGCTCTTCTTCTACCTCCTCATTCTTTAAACTTTTCTGCTTTTAGTTTGATCTGTGTACATCACAAAAGTATAAGAACTTGTTTGATTGACATCAATTCCAAAGAGCACCTGCACCCCTATGTTTATAGCAGCACTGTTTACAATAGCTAAGCTTTGGAAACAGCCCAAATGCCCAAAAATAGATGACTGGATCAAGAAGATGTGGTACATATACACCATGGAATATTACTCAGCAATCAAAAAAGATAAACTCATGCAATTTGCAGCAACATGGATGGCGCTGGAAGGGATCATGCTCAGCGAAATAAGCCAAAAAGAAAAAGAAAAATACCGGATGGTCTCACTCATAGCAGGAATCTAGAAAACTTAAATAAGGGACCAGGAAAATGAATAACTATAAGAAAGTGAAAATCAAAATCAACAAAAAACTATGAACCAGAGACACTTTTTGGGGGGCGGGGGCGGGAGGGGAGGGATTGGGGTCAGAATGGGGGGGCTGCAATTGTATGGGGAATATAAAAATAAAATTTATTATTTAAAAAAAAAGTTAAAAAAAAAAGAACTTGTTTGATTGAGATGGAATCTCAATTGATTTCTGGATGGAATCTTCTGGGTTGAGAAGAGGGTGTTGTGGGTTGGCATTAAGTGGAGCTTTTTCTGGAGGGCTGGATTGCTCAGAAAATTTGCAAACACTCCCATATTATTAATGCCATTATTTTCATGTTCATATTTATAGCTCTTACATACACTGAAATGGAACATTTTCTTAATCCAAGGTAAACTGAACCTAAGTACTTTAAGCAAATCATTGATTTCATAGTGGTTTGACATTAATAAACTCAATGTAACTAGTTCTTATACTTTATTTGCAGCTCCCATCACCATAAATTGATGTCCAAAGGCTTAGAATCTTGCTTTTATTAAAATCAGAATCTGATGTTGTAGGAATGGAAGCTCTTAGATGTGGCTTTGCCCCCAACAATGTTTTCCAAATAATCTGTTGCAAATGTTGAAATGGGGTACCAGTGGGGAGTGTTCTTTAAAAATTTGGGCTATATAGATCTGTGTCTTGGATAACAAACTAATACAATGATATTTACTGTTGGCTCCTCCAGTCTTAAGCTTCCTGGTTTTCAGAAAGGGCTCTGGATGTGTTACAAGTTGGAAAGAGGCAGAAGGAAGAAAAATAAATCTTCTTGTTGACTTGAATTTTCGTTTGTTTTCTAGGAAATATGCCGTGTTAGTTCACATTTTGCTTCATTTTCTCTGAATTTCCAAAACAACTATACTACAGTTTATTTTTTTTTTTTTTTATTTTTTTTTTTTTATAGAGGCATGCTTTATTTATTTGTTTGCTGGTTTGTTTGTTTTTTTGTTTTTGTTTATACATGCACTGGGTACAGTCAGAAGCGCAGGAGGGTGAGAGAATTCACCAGAGCCAGAGCGGGGAGCAGAGCAGGCAGAAGGACCGAAGTACACTGCTGAGGGGAGCAGCGGGCGGCAGGAGAGGTCTGCGCGCCATGTGGGACCCTCCTCCGGTGGCCGGGGAGCAGCCGGGGATCGAACCGGCGCCGCAGAGGCCGCAGGCAGCTTCGCAACCCAGCGCTCAACCACTGCGCCACCGGGGAGGCCCTATACTACAGTTTAAACAATATTTTAGTGTTTGATGATAATCCTGTCCTATTTCTTTTGTTTTATTTGTATCATCTTTGTGACCTTTAATAGCTAATAAGATACAGGAAAAATTTTTTTTAGTAGCGATCCTAGATCTATAATGATTGGGGAAAAATACACAATAATGGCAAATTCTGAGAGAAGTAAGCTAGGATGAATCAAGTACTTTCTATGTTCTGATTATTGTGTAAAATGTTTTAATGTTTTTTTTCTTGAAACCTCACAAAAATAAGTAAGAACCTATTATTCTTATTTTTTAATGAAGATTTTCAATTTGCAGAAGTTTTTTATTTGTCCAACATTACACCGTTAGTAAATAACACAATTGAGGTTTCTGCATTTTTTTCTGCTACCTTATTATTGCATGAAATACTTTTCTTATGTTTATGTACTTATCCACGTAAATATAAATATATATTTTAAAATGTGGTGTACAGTTCAGTATAGATATAAGCTTGTTATTTTATCAACCACTCTCCTCAAAGCTGCTGTGTAAGTTCCCCTGCCTCTACCTCTCAGGATCTCTGACCGTCCTAACTCCTACAATCATAGCTAGTCAGTCTCATTTTTAATCTCAGACTAAACTTTCAGGTTCAAAAATTTTGCTCCCCCCAAGTCTAATCCAATTCTTCCACAGTTAAGCATTGGGAAAAGGGCGTATGGATTATTCCTTATCTCTCACACTTCCATCCCTTCCTCTTCCTTTTTTCCCTTCAATCTCAGTAATGGATTCTCCAGTTTTAGAGAAATAAAAATTCATGAGAGAATGGACTGATTTTGTTCTCCCTTAATTACTCAATGCCTTCCGTATGGCAGGTGTCAAAGTTCAAAAGTCAGAGATTTGGATATGGACTAATCTGCTAGATTGTTTTATTATAAAGAAAGATCACGTTAATAAGACTTTGTCATTTGGAAAAGTCTGGAGAAAAACCACAAGAGAACCAACTTGAAAAATGAATTGCAAAAGTAATAGGGAAAAGCAATAAAGGATGATTTTGATGGAGAAGATACTTTGAGAGTTAGAAATGGAGAGACATGTGAAGTCGATTCTAGGTTGACAATGACATCTGTCTTTCATTTTCCAAGTCCATGTTCATTGAAATTCTCATTCACAACATATGAGCATTTGATGCAGGATTCTGTAATTGCTCAGACTCTTTAAAGAGTTTTGGAATCAAGAAATAATAGGCAAACTCACCATGGGGATTGTGTGTTGAAGGGTAAGGAAGGAATAGAAAGAAAAATAATGAATGCGTGCTTTCATTTAGAATAAAATATGGTGAGTTTTACAAGCCTGTGGGAATTTTATTGTTGAAGAAAGTTTCCCAGTTTCCCAACATACTGAAGTTTAGGTAACGTATCCACTGAGAGCATCAGCCTCTCAATCGCTTTTTGTGTTGTGGCTTATTGTGTGGTCTGCTTGCCTATTAGAATCAGACCTGAAACTTTTATCTCTGGTCATATTTATTCAAAAATTACTTTAAGTGGCTTCAGATTTTTTACTATAAATGTTCATGTTATTTTTCTAATCATTTCAAAGAATATTGTGAAATATTACATTTCTAAAAAAAAAAGTGCTTATAGCAGAATGTCTGTGTAGGTACCTGAGCCTGTGGTAGCAGAAAGGATCACAGCTGCAATGTGAACATATTGTGTCAATCATATTTTTAAAAATATTCAGATTGGAGTAATTTTTGGATATCAATCTCTAGTCTTTCAATTTCAGTTAAGTCTCTGAATAATAATAATAACAACAATAATTATAATTAGATTCAGAATTCATTGATTCCTTCTTCCACTGTTCAAACATAACATCAGTTCCCTAAAATGTGAAATGGTAATTTAGAGAAATTGCCAGATGGTCTCTCTCTCTCTCTCTCTCTCTCTCTCTCTCTCACACACACACACACACACACACACACACACTTACACACACTCATATACAATTACATACACATATTCTTATACATACACATTCACACCTGCTGTGTAAGTTCCCCTATCTCTACACACACACTCCTCTATCTGTGTCTATATGTCTGCTAGGTATGGCCTATCTTCTAAATATAACAATCTTTAGGATGTTTTCCAGATAAGAAAGCCTTTCTAAATTCACATTTGGAAACCATCATACATTTCAACACCAGGTCAGTAATAAGGATGAGTCACAATATAAAGCAGTAGGGAATACATGGGTCCTAGAAGAAAATAGACAAGAGGCCAAAAGAGCTGTGGGACCATCAGCATGTCCTGGCAGAAGCTGGGAGAGTACGTGTAGGGTTAGATTCTGAAGGTGCTTGATCAAGGGAACTGAAAATAAGCTTGAATATTGAGTGTTTATCAAACTGAGAATATACTCTTTATATATAGGATTCAACATCCTGACAAGAACTCCAGGAGATGGAAAAACATACTACAAAGATGGTTCCTACAAGAATGAAGAAAAGAAAGCAGAATCACTGACAGATGATGCAAGAAGGTACAAAATATATCAAAGATATGGGCATACTAAAATAAATATTCTATTTAAGACCAGAGAACTGTGTCCCATGGGAAGACAGAATATACCACTTTACCAAGGCAATAAAAAATGCACCAAAATAATTTAGAGGTTTAATGGTAATATGATTGACAATCAAGATGCTGTTTCAAAACCGAATTCTATAATACAGTGTAGTTGATACAACCCCTTGGCAATAGAGGCCAGAAGGGATTGTTGAACTGTCAGAAGCCAAGTAGACAATATCTGATGGGTGACAGGGGTGCAGTGCCTGACTACAAAGAGCTATAGAGATAGTCAATAGAATGTGGTGTCTCCACCCTAAAATGGAGACAAGGTTACTCCTCAATATGTGCATCATAAAAAAAAAAAAAAAGAGAGGGAGAATTAGGACAATAGCCCCATCACAAAATCATGGTTCTTAGCCCAGATTTTGAAACTGAAGTTGTTTTGGGATTAAAATCTCAACAATTGAAAGAGAAGTTGGATCAATTACTACAAAAAGATTCTGCAATTAGAGGCACGTTTCCATGCTAGTTATTCCAGGTGGAATCTATCTTTCAGGCCCCACATGTCCATGGGGTAATTGTAGGGCAAAGGGAAGCACAGCTGTAACACATACTGCAAATCAGAGGAGCAGAATGAGAGAATTACAACAGTGGCTCATACTGCATGGAGGAAATCCTGTCTTCACGTGTTGTGAGGCTCCTCTGAAAAGGTAAGACGTTGCTTTTCCCCATCCCGAATCAGCTCTCTGAGAGTCACTCCAAATCTCAGTGTTCTCTTGGGCTCTTGGTTATGCCCCCTAGCAGGTTATTACTGGCTAGTTATTACTGGCAACCTCCATAATAACATTTGAGGATGCCATTGGGACCATATCGTAATTGAGAGGTATACCACTTCCAACATCTATTTCTAACTGATGTAGGTGTGAATTTGAGAGTCGAAAGTTGATTTTTTTTTTCACTCTGAGCTTTTTATCCGTGGGAAAATGATTCCCACTCAAGGGTAGTGAACGTCTGTTGGATTTATTTACAATTCATATGCTAGTACCAACATTGATTTCTTTTGTTTTAACTATTGTAGTTGTCCTCACATCTGCTTTCTTCACTTCCTTTCCCCTATGATTCTTTTTTAAAATGAAAGATGGTTAATGATGGCTATTTTGAAATTGAGATATTGTTCTGTAGTAAAAAAGCTGTGTCTCTAAGCTTATCGTTGCTTATCTCGGGAGGTTAATGAGATCTTTTTGTTCCGACACTTTTATAGAACTGTGTCTTGTTACTTTGCCTGGTAGATAGAAAAATGACCCTCTCCCTCTGACAGCCCCGCCCCCCAAGATGTCCATGTCCCAGAATGTGCAGACATTGTATGTTACCTGACAGAACAAAAGAGACTCTGCAGGTGTGATTAAGTTAAAGATTTAAAAGAGAGATTGTCCTGGATTTTCCTTGTGGGCACAATGTAATTGCAGGGGGTCCTTATAAAAGGAAGTACCAGAAGAATCCAGGTCACAGAAAGAGATGTGCCATCATAAGCAGATGGTGAGGTGATACAGGGCCATATTTTCCATCATTCATCATTTTTGTACAATGTATGCTTTCTCCTCTCAGGTGTAGTCCCTGTAGATTTCCCACCACTATTTCACCTGTGTGCTATCAACATAGTCCCTTGTGATTTCCCCTCCCCTGTTTTGATAGCTCTCCCTTCCCCTCCCCTGTGGAATGTGTCGGAATTATAGTTGCCTGTTGATTTTTGTTTTTTATTATAATTATTTGTTTCCTGATGGCTTATTTGGCTCCCTTATATTCCTCCTATACGTGAAACCATTGATATTTTTTCTTTTTCCTTCTGGTTTATTTCACTATTCCAACTCCATCCATGTTGCTGTGAATGGCATGAGTTTATCTTTTTTGATTGCTGAGTAGTAGTCCATTGTGTATGTATACCACATCTTGATCCAGTCATCTATTTTTGGGTATTTGGGTTGTTCTCATATCTTACCTATTGTAAATAGTACTGCAGTAAACATGGGGGCGCAGGTATCCTTTTGAATTAACGTTTTTGTGTTCTTTGGGTAGATTCCTAGGAGTAGAATTGCTGGGTCATGTGGTAGCTCCATTTTTAGTAGTGTGAGCAATCTCCACACAACTTTCCATAGTGGTTGGACCAAAAACTGAGAATTTTAGAACTGCGGCCAGGAAAAAGGGTAAACAGGCTTTGCTGAACAGGTAGGAGTCTCTGTCATAGACAGTGTCTTGCTACGGAAGGGGCTTTCATTCCACAATATGAATATAAGTAGGAAAAACTGGGTAAAATAGGAAATGGACTGCTTGATCTAAATTAACACTTAATACAAATTACACTAAGAAAGGAAGGAAAGCAAAGACCTTCAGCAGAAAAGACTGTAGAACTTTGAGAAACAGAAGATCACTACAAGTGGAACAAAGTGAGGAAGGTAAATGGTGATGTAAGGATGAAATGAAGGCAGGAGTTAAATCACACCAGACTTTGTAGATCATGCTAAAGTTTTTAATCTTGTTATAGTCTGATGAGATTCATTTTAAGAGTGTTATTGACACCAAAGATATACATTGTTGGAATCTCTTTAGACTGCTCCATGCAATGACAGAAGTATTAATGGATATAAGAGGGACATGAGATTGCACAGAAGTTTTGGTGGGAGAAATGTAGCAGTTGAGCGCCAGGTTGCGAAGCTGCCTGCAGCCTTTGCAGCGCCGGTTTGATCCCCGGCTGCTCCCCCGTTTGATCCCCGGCTGACCTCTCCTGCCACCAGCTGCTCTCCTCAGCCATGTACTTCGGTCCTTCTGCCTGTTCTGCTCCCCGCTCTGGCTCTGGTGAATTCTCTCACCCTCCCGCACTTCTGACTGTACCCAGTGCTTGCATAAAAAATAAATAAATAAATAAATAAATAAATAAATAAATAAATAAATCTTAAAAAAAAAAAAAAGGTAAGCTCATTGGAGTCATTGTCCTTCTTAGTTTGGGATCGTACACACACACAAACACACCCCAGAGAACTTTCTTTCTTCTTGTCACTATCATTGATCAAATTACTCCATAGTTTTATTTTAAAGGAACACCTGATAGTCAAGAGAGATGTTGAAAATGTACATCAAACTTAGATGAAAAAGGTTATAGTGACTCAAGGATTGAGTGTCAATTCGAGTTGACTGAGTTATAATGTGTTAAAAAAATTCAAAGCCAAGTTTGAGTGAGGAAGAGTATCATAACTGACTCCTGCTTTGTGACCACGGGCACAGAGATAAAGAAGAGGTGAGAAATATGCCATCTGTTTGTGTTAAGGTGCTATAAGTGGGGCAGAAAGTCTTCTTTCCACTTGACCTCTATTTTTTTTTTTTATTTTTCATTGAATTGGAGAAAGAAGAAAAGGTACAACAAGAGAAAGAACATGCCAAGAGAGGCCACTCAGGCACTTGAGCAGCTATCCAGCAACTGGGAATTATAAAGGAAACATTAGCATAAAAAGAAATGCAATATATAGCCCATGATTCCAAAACCATACTGAATTCCCTGTTCACTTAAGTCATATTCGCATCTGGTCCATATGTGTAATTGGAAATCTCAGAATTGCGTTTTCTTCAAGGAAGATAAAGATGCCAAATTCTTTGCTAAAAGGATTTATTTGTTTGTGGGTAGACATGTGGCTCAATGAGAGTTGTGCCTGGGACTAGGACTTACCACTAGTAAGTGAGAGAAAAACCTCCTTTGTAAGACAGTAGATAAGCTGTTGTAAACTTCCACTTGATTTAGTATCAAATTTATAAATAAAGACTGAAACAAAGCTTAGATGACATAAACTCTATCCAGAGTCTTTTGGGACACTTTATTAAGATAAAAAAAAATAAGGCAAGAGAGAAGTAAAGATTGAAGGTCTAAAAACTCATTACTCAGATTCAGGAGACAACTGCATCCCCAACTTGATGCTTAATTGAATCTCCATGATGCCAAAGCATCCAGATTGTTGGATCACTGGAGATGAAGAGTAAGAATAAGTTGATGAATGGTGGAATTTTTGAGCTGTCATCCAGATGTTTTGACCTAATGATGAACAAATATTGCAGATGATAATAATTTCATTTCAATATGTTACATGAAAACCATTAAAAAGATCACTATTGCATAAAGCCAATAAGAGTATACAGTATTTAGTCTAGCACTCATCCTTATCACCAATTCTGACACCTTTTCACTATGAGCATATTGTTATCTTCATTGTTTCCTTACCTTGGACATGCAGGTGTAGCAGACCCATAATCTGGTGTGGTGGCCACAGTGTGCATTGGTGAATCTGCTGGGAGAGTCAGGGATTCCAGTACATGCTTCTCACCAAAAATATCTAGGGCTCTGATCAAACTGCTGGTTCTCCTTGAACCTCAGTTTTCCTCTTAAATAAAGAATTGAGGGGCCTTAGAATCAATAACTAAATCAGGAATACTTTAGGCAGCAAGTAACAAAAACTAAACTAACAGTAATGTAAACAAATATAAGTTTGTATTTCTTACATAATAAGGAGTGTGGACATGAGTCATCCAACACAGGGCTAGTGCCTCCAAGACATCCTCAGAGACTTAGGGAGGCTACACCCCATTTCTCTCCCTCTGTTCCTAGCTGTTTGCTTTTCACTTCATGGCCATTAAGATGCTAGCAATAGCTTTGAACATTGAGCCTAAATTCAAGGGTAGCAGCAGGAAGGACAAATGGTGCTGCCTCCTTGTGTTACAAATACAATAGATAATTTTAAAGTACAATGAAACCTTATTAGACTTTGTATTATATATTCAGTAACCAGAAATGTGTGACAGTATTTCTAGTTAACAGTGAACGGAGATACTGACCTGGGCATGTTTTCACTCCAAACCAAAAGAGGTGCTACTAGCAAGTAGAAAAAAGGAAATGATTAGCTCATATGTATTGGTTTCTCCCATAGGGATTACTAAGGTCATTTCATGATCAAAATTCTGTGATGGAGAAAGTTAAGATAGATAAGATTTAGTGGAATTGCCATAGTTGTGTTGGGAAATCTTTGTCCACTTCCCATGACTATTTGGAGACTTGCCTGTAACTGAGAACTCTTTGAGTCGTCTTCATTTTTGATTATAAATTCAACTTTAACCAAAACATAAAAAATTACATCATCAAAAGAAGTTGTAATTTATACAAAAAACACCAGGGTAACTTCCAAATCTTTGGAAACATTATCAGCATTACAGGTAGGATTCACGGACTTTGTGAGAAAATTCCTACACTACTTTCAAATAAATAGGTGTCAAGATGCTGCCTTTTATTGACAGCCAGATGCCCATTTTTTTAAGTCTGATTATGTTCATTCTCTTTCTGCCTATCTGAAAATGAGTATAAATATACCTACATGTATCTATACCTACAAACACATGTATCTAGCTTTGCCTTTGCTAGATGACTTTAATCTTCCAAGAGTGTATATATGTATTAAATGACTGAAATTAAAACTAAGAAAGCTATCACTATAGAATTTTGGAAACTAAGCATGTAGAAACAAAACTGAACCAGAGATTTGTAAGGGTTCACATATATGATTCTCTTCTGCTAAAACTGGAATCCAAAACACATTAATATAGGGAATTTTAGGACATCCATCCATTCATTTGCCAACTATTTACGAGCATCTACCACATGCTATGGCAGGCAGGGCTCTAGACTTTGGGGAAAAGAGGGCTAAACAGGTGGAGCAGACTCCAGAAGCTTTTATTTTTGTGAGGATACCAAAGTAAGAAGTCATGCACATTCAGTTCAGATAGAACAATGGATCAGAAAGTGACGGGGAAGGGGGGTATCGGTATGGTGCAATTTGAGGTAGGGTGTTCAAAGAAGGTATTTCAGTGACTTGAGTTAAGGACTTCATGTTCATTTTTTTTCTAGTTAGTCCTGAAAAAACTTTGTTAGCAGAGGGTTGTTTTTTTTTTTTTTTTAAATCTCTCCTCAGGCAATTTACTCTCTTTCTCTATAATTATCAGTGTATACTTTGGGGGAAAACCAGTTTTATGGAATTTGATATATATTCATTTTTGGGGACCCTCTTTAGGCTATAATTGCATAAGAAAATTAGATGTAAATGCAAATATGTATACATATTGGAATACAATCTATTAGAAAAAATACCATACATTAGCATTTTTAATGTGTGTCACACTCCAAAACATGAATTTCCAGATCCTTCTCTAAGAGTGGAGAACAAGTATGGGGTTCGTCAACATGCAGGGTGTTCTAATTAGGATAACAGCTAGCAATTTCCTCTTGAGTAGCCCTCTGTGTTCCTGGTTATCTAGAGAAGTATTCAGAGAAGCCAAATCTGTGTTCATGAGCAATGTGGCATGACAACACAGGGGACAGTATTTTGGCTAGTAAATTTATGCCAAAACCATTTTTTTGCATGGATTTTGCAAAGAGAATATAAATATTCTGTTTTCCTTATATATCAGGCTGGCATTAATTGAACAGAAATATGTCTCTCCTTTGGATCGTAGACTTGCTAATAGAAAGGCAGGAAATATAAAGGTTAATATATTTTTTCTCTGAAGATGTAATTTAAGACTGGATAAGTGCTTTTCTGAAGTCTTGTTTATGCTTATTATCATGTTAGTATAAATGAGGAAAATTAATTGACTTTCTGAAGGAATGTTTTAAAAGCAGCAAACCCCAAAATTGCCTTAGTTTATAGGTTTCCAAATGGAAGACATATTCTTTCCTGGTACCTGACAAGTACTCATCATAAATGCTTACTGCAAGCTGAAAAAGTGTATGAAACTGGAAATGGAAAACAGCAAGCCCAAATATAAACCTTAAACTCTGCAGTAATTAAGTCATGGGAAAAATTATAAAGGTAGTCAAATTAGAAATGAAAATAAATAATCTGTTGCAGAAGAGTGAGCTTCTCCTTCTGATTTAATAATATTGGAAACAGGAACGTTTTATTTAAACAGTTAATATGTGGAAAGTACATAATTCACAATTAAAATGTTAATGCAAATATAAAACAGAACAAAAGAAGAGTGTGATTTCCAATGGAATAAAGCAAGAACATCAAGAGAAGATTATTGATTGATTTAGTCATTCACCAAATATGCTTCGGTGCCAGTGAAAATTATCTTAATTTCTAGAGACAAAATAAAGTGTCAAAATGAGAGAAAGGAACTTAGAATGAATATCCAGGGAAAACTAAGCTTTCACACCCTCTTCTACATTTACCCAGAAACCCAACTGTGAAAACAGTATCTGGTGAACCCAAAACATGGAGGATATGAAGGCAATTAGCTCTTCTCTTTTAAACTGGTGACCTTCTGAGTAGAATTAATTTGTAGTTTTTAGTGTGTTGTGATTCTAAGAATCTCAGAAGAGTGATAAGTCAAAACTAGTATCTGAAGCAGAGACAGAGGACAAGAGCTGTTTTCTCCTGGCCCAGTGTATTGTGCTTTTAATGATCTTTCCTCTATTTCTGTCAATGCAGAGAACACAATTATCATAGAAGAAAACACTCTCAAGTATTTTTCACAGCTACCCAGTACACTCCCTAGTACCTTATAGTTACAGGATTCTTGATCTTCTTCTACTGTAATGTTATTTTTATTGTTACCAGATGTCTGGCCCTGTGCCTTGGGTTACCCAGGTTCACTGGCCCAACAAACAAAACAAAGCTGGAATCATACTGAGTACATACATTTGATGAAATAATGATATGTAAGAGAAATGAGAAGGACAGCGCCAAAAGGGGGAAATCGAAATGTTGTCTTATGAGGGTAGAAACACCAGAGCCAAGAACCTTTAAGAACTAAACTTAGTATTCTAGAGAAAGCTTTAATGTGTGAGCAAATTCCAGTGGCTTCCAGGACAACCAGTGCTTCTACATGATTCACAAAGCTTTGTTTTAATGCACCAGGAGAGGCTCTGACTTTGTAAGCGATGAAATGTACATTCCCCTTCCATCAAAAAAATCTATTGCAGTGGTATTTGTCAAAGTTGGTTTGCATAAAATTGGATCTTTAAGACATTTTTATATTTATGTTAGATTGATCTTGGCAGATGGTGTTTAATCCCCACACTCACTAAATCATGCTGAACAACTTACCTTAGTCATAGACTTTCCTGTGACTCAAATAAAAAAAGAGCTGTGTGTTTAGTAACTTAAGGGGGAGAACTTTCAGATGATCTAACTCACACAGTGGTGAAAGGGCCACCTTTCCTGGATCCTATAAGCTATATTGCTCCTGGCTCCTCCATGATATACTGTTCCTGGCTCCTACATGCTACACCACTCCTCACTCCTGCATGGTGTAATGCTTCTGGCTCCTTCATGGTGTTCTACTCCTGGCTCCTACCTGCTAGAATGCTCCAACTTCCTATACACCGTAAGACTGACCTTGCTCCCTTTGACCTCTTGGGCTCTGCCCCCACAAAACATGACAGACAGGAGCGATGGGGAACACCAAGGGTAATGTCAAAGAAGTGTTACTTGGAGCCAGAAAATCTTGGGGAGAGAGCAGTGCTGCCATGTATGAGGTCTAGGGCCTTGGGAAACCTCCCAAGAACCTTCGGTTCTGTGTTTGGGTCCTCTACAGTGGGCTTTGTCTATCTAGTATGGAGGTGATGATTAAATGAGATGAGGTGAAATGTTCTGTAAATCACATTCTGTAAATTGGAAGTGGCTTACCATTTAAAAATAGTCTTCAGTGTGTGAAAATAACATTTAAATTTGGCATCTGAAACCGAAGTACCTTCACAAAATTCTCTTCATATTTCAATGAATATTTCAAAGCCATTTGAACACATCCTGAATCATATCCTTCAATTTATTTTTATTGACTAGTTTTTGTTATCATAGTCATGTCATTGTCTTTTCAGAGAACACCAGGGACTGAAAAGAAGTGTAAGGTACTCCATCTTTCTACTGAGGTGAGTTTCTAGGGAATACAACTTACAACAAAAGCCAGAATGAAGACATTTGGCTTTCTGGTAACAGGGAACATCTTAGCCAACACCTAAGTGTTTAATACACACTTTTGTGTTTAATACACACTTACGCATGTGTGTGTGTGTGACAAAATAACATTCCCTATGCTATCTTAAATATTTTTAAGTACACAGTTCAGTAGTATTAAGTATATTCATATTGCTGTGCAACAGATCTCTGTAATCTTTTCATCTTGCAAAACTGAAATTCTGTACCCATTAGGCACTAATTTCCCTTCTTCCTTCCCCACAGCCCTTGGCAATTATAGTAGAAGACATGGTAGAAGATGCTCTAAATTATTTAGGAGCTTCTTGGGAAGGCTGGAGAAAATGCTGGCATTAGTTAAGTGAAAGTAGAAGGGGTGGACATAGCCGGGGTCCCCAGAAAGTGTGACTCCAGTGAGGAGGTTTAAGGAACATGTAAGGGAGAAAGACACACCCACCCTAGTTTGGAGGGAGTGCCCAAGTTTCATCTCATAATTCATCATGGTCCCAAATGGATACCTGTATTTTCATGCAGTTCTTATCTTTTTTTTATGACAGCTAATATAAAATCTTTATTCATTTGAATATTTCTTGAGTCCTTATATAGAGGAAAAGGCCCAGGCTACACTAAAATATAAATCTTATCTAATCCATACTCCCTGTTGTCTGTATTTTTTTAGACAAAAGCCTTTTCATGTTGTTAAATCTAGTTCATTCAACAACAATTTATTGTTTCTGGTAACTGTCAGGCCTCGTGAAAGGCATGAAAGGCATGAGAGTGTACAGATAAATAAATTTAAGCTTTTTATTTATATTTATAGCTTCTATTTGTCAGTGTTTTTTCTTTGAGTCAGGCCCAGAGTTTTCATGAACATCTAAAGTTATTATGGCTAGCCAAACTACACATAATGCTTTTATCAATGTCTTACAAGTGGATTTATTGCAGATATGTGTACTTGTTTGGATTCAATAAATACTTGCTGAGCAATTCCATGTGAGGTATGAGTGTACACTAGAAATGTGAAGATTAAGAAGGTCTTCTTTCTCCTTTATTATATGAAAAAACAAATGGCAACACAGAATTTCTAGTGACACATACCAGTTCCATCCCCTTGGATTTAAGTGCCAGGTCTACTCAGTAAACCTGCCTTGATTCCTACTCGGTATGGTATTTCAGAGTGGTGGGTGGGAGTAAGAAGGATCCAGCTGTGCTCAGTATGAACTCAGAATTGGAGCTTTTTAAAGGGGCCTGGATAGGTATTGAGAAGATGGTGAACTCCACACTGCAGTGTTCAAACAGAAGTAATTGCTGCATTGCCTGGTGTATTGAAACTTAGCATTGCAGAAATTTACAGTATAAAAGTTGGAGTAATCTGGGTTTTAGAATCACTCACTTCTGATACATGGTAGTTCCATCCTTTTTGGCTCATTCCTTCATTTGTAGAATGACAAGAATAGCATCTACTCAATTGGTTTACGTGAAATAAGTGTGAAATAATGACATATGGTAACCATTAAATAGATGACAATTATTGTTAAATATCCCTACCTTTTATTTATTTAAATTGAATGTCTTTACACATAAAAATATTTGTCTTTTAGCACAACACTTCCCTTGGGTGAAAGAACAAACTATTGTATTTAAGAATCACTCAGGAACTTGTTCACATGTGCATTCCTGGGTCTCTTACCTTTCTAATCAGAAGGTCGGATGTGGTGCAAATAAATTTATAAATTTAATAGTTCATGGATCTCACTTAAGAAATCCTAACCCAGTATTCTCCATAGGGTGTTTAATATCAGCAATGTGTTATTAACAATATATTAGCAAAAAATGTATCAACTTAATTTTTAATTGTTTTTAAAAATAATTAGGCTAATTAATCTGGTTTGAATTGAAGTAGCATTGCATTATAACAATATATGCTTCAGGTGTGGAATGTCCAGAGTCAGCGTGTACATACTTTATTGTGTTTACCACTGAAAGTCCAAATATATCCTTTATCATATTGTTGTCACCTTTTTTTTCTGATTTCCCTGTTTTATGTGCTTACTTGTGAGTTAGTTTATATGCACACCATTAGGTTCCCATAGTGTAACTCTAAGTGATCAAATGTATTTAAGTCAAGAAGAGGAATAATTACTCCATCTCCTTAGAATATGAAGCGGCTATACTGTAGCAAGTTATACAGTTTGAATTGGGCATATTTTCCACCAACTTTTAAGAGATGAGGAAATTGCATCCCTGAAAAATGAGTCATTTAAAGCTGCATGTTGATTCTGGGGCTTAGCCCACGCCAAGGTTAAGATTTCTGAATCAAGTTTAAAGCATTGGAATGTTCAAACTCCTCTAACTAAGCCAAAGTGACACTGCTGGTTAATTTTGTATTACATATTGAATGCCTATGTCGTAGTGGCCATTGGATGGATTGACAAAGAGAAATTAGGCTAGCTGTTAGAATATCCAACGACTGACTAACCGCAAAAATAGATTCAAGGAAAACAATATCAAGAACTAGAAATACACAATTTAGACTACATTTTAAAGACATATTGTGGGCACAACTCAGAAAACCAAAATGGCAGCTCATCAAAAGCATACTTATTTGAATTTTAGCCACTGAGAAATATCTGGATTCCAAGGTAATCACTCTAAGCACATATGGTTTTTCTTGTTTCTACTCTTTTCTGCTCTCTCCTTAGTTATTGAAGGTAGTCCCTACCAGCCAATCAAGTGTGCAAATACAGCCAGAAACACAGCTAGAAAACACCAGAATCAAGTTTTTCAGATTATTTGGATATAGTTAAAGCAAAAACTATCTCTGACTTACCAAAGGCAATTAGTGCTTCAGCAAAATCCATGATCTCTGCTAAGAAATTGGCTTGATCCATAATAATTTGAAAGCCTGACAGAGACTTAGATACCGATAGAAAGCATGTGTTCTTGCAGATTGTAAAGGTCGTATAAGGATTTTTGATGTGTTTGAAACCAGGAAAAAAGCCTAGGAAATTGAATACTATGAAGAGCCCTTCATTGTTGAAGAGAGAGATTTCAGGTTAAGATATTTTGCTTAATTCAGAAAAATACTTGAAAACCCCACAAATTTTATCCATGTCCTCACTTGAAATAATTTAAGTATCATAAAGGGATAGAGAGGGTGTGGGGAATAGTCAACAAATGTATGTTCTGCTCCTACTGTGTGTTTATTTGAGGATTTATATTAAGCAAAAACAGATCTGTGCCCTTGGGAGCTTACAGCCAAAGGGAAAGGCAGATTCAAAAGGAAATATTTTGAATAAAGTACAAATACGAAGGGAATAGTTGCTGCGGTTGGTATTAGCACACAGAAGACCCATAACCTAGCTCAGAAAGTCAGTGAAGAGTCCCTTGGGAAGCTCTGTGTCAGTAAGAGTTGTTCACTTTACCTCAAATTGTTTTTGTGTATGTGATACAAAGGTAAAATGAAATCACAACATCGATGTTCAGAATAGGAAAGAATCTTTGAGAACATGTATATCCCCAGATGCAGCAAGGTTTAATGCATGAGCCAGTGACAGATGCCAAGACAAATTGAGCCATTACATGGCACGTGAGGTTCCAAACACATTTTCAGTGGTCCCTGAGGGTACCCAGGCTCACTGCTTAGTAATGGACTTTGTTTGATTAAATTTCCATAGCACTATTATGGAAAGCCAATAAAGTTGGTGAGGACAGAATCATTTCTCCCTGCTCTGGGGTAGGCTTCAAATGTTTACTAGGACACTCTGGTTTTTAATGTAATTTACATTAAAATGTAAATTTTAAAATGTAAATTGTCTCTTTTGTCCCCTAAGTATGTTCCTGTCTACAGCCCTCAAAACAACTGACTTCATTCAGCTTCATTTACATATCTATTAAACGCTTCCAAATCTATCAGTCAACAAATAATTCTTTGGTATAGAAAACCTTTGAGGAAAACTTTCATAGTAGCTCAGGATCAATTAAAATATATATATATATATATATATATATACACACACACACATATATATAAGTTCAGTATATTAGTTCTCCAAGGATTATACAAGTGTTCACTAATCGTATTCCTGATTGTACTTGGTATCTGTCTCCAATTAGTGGGAATAAAAGATTCCCTAAGCTTAAATACTGAGGTAGAATAGTTAGGTAAGAAAATGTGCACTTAAGTACATGCGCAGTGACTTTGATATTCACGGTTCATGATTTGGGGTTTGTTGGGTTTTTCATCTTGTTTTCGACTTTGGAAACGGAGAAAAAATTCCCATTTTCAAAACAATGATTAGTTTCATGTTACTGTTGCAATGCATTACCAAAAGCTTCATGACTTAAATCAATACAAATTCATCCTTATATCTGAAAGTCAGAAATCTGAAATGAGCCTTATATAAAAGCAAGGTGTCAGGAGTAGTATTTGTTTCTGAAGATTCCAGAAGGGAATCAATTCCTTTAGGTCAATAATCAGTTATACTCTGTGTTGTCAGGTGAGCCAAACAAAGAGAGATTGTGTAGGTAGACAAATGGAGTGGAAGCAGTTCGGGTGTTAAGATACACACTAAAGAAGGGAGTGGGGAATCAAATTTTTAAAAATCTCTAAAGGAAACCAATGAGGAAGAGGATTAAAAATCCACAAACTATCCACCAATATCTATAAGACCCATTCTCAAACGTAGGAAAATAGGAAAGACACTGATATTTGGTGAGTATTCTATCAGGCATTTGAAACTAACTTGCATTATTTTAATTAATCATTTTGGAAATTCTATGGAGTAATCACATTTATACCCATTTTATAGATGAGGATCCTAAAGAGCAAGTTATGTTGCTGGGGATGATGTTCACATAGCAAACTTGGTGACAGAGAAAGAATTGTAAGTGGAGTCTTTTGTTTCCAATATTTTTTTAGATTGTATTATTTTTTTATTGAGATAACATTGGTATGCAACACCACATATGATTTAGAGGTATAGGTTCAAGCTCTTCAGATGTATTTTACCATTCCCACATCCTCCATCAAGACACCATTGTCTTCTGCACCGTAATTCATTGGGTTCCCTTAAACTCTGCTCCCCTTCCACCCCTTCCTCCTTTGGTAGCCTCAATCCTACAGTCAGATTTTTAAGGTTTGCTTTGGTTTGATTTTGACTGTTCCTTTGGTTTAGTTCAGTATATTCCACACAACAGTGAAATCATCTGGCATTTGTCTTTCTCTTTGCAATTTATTTCAGTATAATCCCCTCCAGTTGCATCTATGTTGTCACAAATGGCAAGACTTCATCTTTTTTCTTTTGTGGATGGATATTCCATTGTGTGTCTATACCCTTTAATACTCCATTATTCTGTTATTGGGTATTTAGCTTCATGGTTTGGTAATTATAAATAGTTCTGCATTGGACATAGGAGTGCATCCATCCCTGTGAAATAGTTTTTGCATCCTTTGGGGAGATATCCAGGAGTGGAATTGCTGGATCATATGATAGCTCTATTTTTAATATTTTGAGGAACTTCCATATTGTTTTCCATAGGGGACTGAACCAGTCTACATTCCTACTGTTATAGGACAGGGAGAGGGGCAGCCCAAGCCCCGCAAACCTGCCTATTCTAAATGGGTTCTGCCATCCGCCGCATCAACACAAAACATAGGAGACTTTAATGGGAAGGAACTTTAATAAAAACTAGGAAACAATACAGGTGAGGCAAAGAGTCTAGTTTCTAAATGAAGCACCCAAAGTTACCCATCCCCTCGTGGGTAAAAGTCCATCCATATGGGAATGGCGCAGAGCAAAGCCCCAAAGCCTGCTAAAAGTCTAAAGCATCTTCCAGTGGGGACCCACAGAAAAGGGTCACAAACAACCGGACAAGCCCGGAAGGAAAAGAGCAAAATCAACATCAAGATAAAAGCTGCCATGGTCACCTCCCCACGGGTCTCACCCACATCTGTGTCACCCAGTCCACGACCAAAAGACAAGCGCAGTTTCTTCACATGTCTCTAGGCTCCATGCGCCTCTTCCAGGTCTCCTGGCTCCATCCTGCTTCCTCCCTCAGTCTCTTCCTGCAGCTTCTTCTTTTGCTGCTCAGCTCCACCCTCCCTTGGGTGGGGCAGGGAACCTCCCCCTTTCCTGGGGACCACCCTGTTGCAATCCCCCCTTTTAATTTTTATTCCACCATATCTATGGTGGCACAGATCTCATGGTGCAATCTTAGGAGACAGTCTTTTTTCAGGGTTACAATGTGTGTAAGAGAAGCAACAATTAGTCAGCAGCATTGTCCATGAATGTCCAGTATGAGTTTCATTACTTAAAAATAGTCCATTATCCAAGCCAAAAGAAAAAATTTGGAGCATTGGCTAAAACAAGATAGCAAATATATCAAAATCACAGGGAAAAAATGTTAAAATGGTTCAACTTATGCAAAAACGAATTTTCTCAACCTTGATCCCAAACTTTAACAGCACAGTAAAAGTTTGCAAATTAAATCTACTTTTAAACCATTTTTCTATTTTTGCATAAAATCACAGGGCAGAAATAACTAACAGCAATTTTTAGCTGGCTTTGTTGAAATACTCCATACAGGATCAGAGCGAACCGGTGGCATCCAGTCGATGTATGCTTCAGGTATAAAGTTGGTCTCATCAGACTCCACCTGGGCTTTCCTCTTCTCGAGGGTACCAGGGCATTTTCGTTGGCCGGGTTGTCCAGTCCTGCCAATGGAGGCAAGCTTCCTCACCTTCTTTGGAGGTCTCTGGAACCCTACAAACAAGGCAAACAGGTTCTCCTCTTCTTGGTTCAGCTCTTTTTAAACTTTCTGGAAGAACTCCACACAAAGCCACACAATCAAACTCACGTCCAATTTTCGTTAAAACAGACAAAATCCCTATGGAAGTTATGCAAAAACAGACTCTGAGATAAGTAGCAAAAATTACTACCACTATTTGTATGCTGTGTTGGTATCAAGGGGAGAGAAAATGTGACAAGTTAGCTTTGCTGGAAAAAAAATTGTAACCTTGACGCAGATCCTGGTTACTCAAAACAAAACAAAACAAAACCTTGTGGATTCAGGACAAAATGCATAAAAAAATTACCAGTATTATGTCAAAGAAACCTTAGTAAATGTCAGGTGTATTTCCAGGTCTATTGAGTCCTTTGTAAGAAAGTTTTACTCTCAACAGTTCCATCAATAGGAATCTGTTGAGACCTTTTCTTCCTATATTTCCAGAAACAATTTTTGTAGATATTAAACAATTGAAGTATACAATATTACAAGGTGACAATCATCATTGACAATTTACATCCATATTGGGTCATGGTGTTACCCATTTTCCTAAGTGACAATGCTTCCCTTCCAGTTTTACTTCATTAGGTAAAAGCCAAATAGAACAAATTCATGTAATGCCTTCCCAGGAGGAAAGGGAGAAACTTCGTGGAGTGTCTCAGGAGCTCTACTGAGGTTCCACAAAATTTCCTTGCATCAGTCAAATGACAGGCTACCAAATTTGTATTTGAATTTAGATTTCTGGGAAGCTTTGCCATAAATATCAGAAAATTAACAGGAACAACAGTATTCAATCTCTATGAAGGCACCGGCTTAGTTCAGTAGCACAACGTTGACAATCAAACCATAACCTTTGTGTTTCCTCATAACTGGAGACTCTTTTTATTTTTCAACATTTATGGGCACCATGTATACCAATTTTTTTAACCTCTGGAGGCCAAGACAGTTAGACACAAGGACATACAGACATACAACATGTAGACAAAGACAGTTTTTTTTTTTTAGTTATGCCACGTAGAATATGTTATGTAACTGCAGTTTTACTCCATAGGCTCAGAAAAAAAAAGTCAAAGTCCAAAAAAAATGTGGCGTGTTGGTGGCAGAAAAATTTCCGGTTGTCATCCTGCAAACCTAAGACTTTAGAAATGGAAAGGAAAAGTTTTATTAATCACAAGAGTTACATGACCTTGTTTATCAACTTAGGGTTTTCAGTGTTGAAGACTTTTTGTTAGAAGTCAATCCTGGGGTATTCTGTACAGCAACTGAAAGAATAAAAGTTAACTTTCAAGCAAAGGAGTCATCTCTTGTTAGCCACCAAGCAGGCACTCCTTGGGTTCCTGGAATAGAACCTGAAAAAGCAAAATCAAAATATCAGTAATTAACTTTCAATTAAAAGGAGTCATCTCCTTACTTCTGTTAGCCACTCTGGGACAGAAGCTGAAAGAGCAGATTAAACATCTAAACACAGATTACACCTCCCCCACACTAGGGAGGGACAACAACAACACAGGTATGAAAACCTGGTATAGGTACATGATGCACCCTAAAGAGTGCTTTCCATAACAGACCTTCCTCAGTAGGAAGCAGAAACTTAGAATCTTGTCTTACACCAGCAATTGAACAAATTCAGGATTCAAAATGGCAAACATGCCCAAAACGAATTGTGTAGACAAAATTCACAGCAGCAAATCCTTTCAGACTCAGACAAAATCTTGTTAATTTTTCTGATCCAGACTTTGCAAAAATTCAAGTTATCTCCAAGAATCCATCAAGGATACCAGAGATTACCAGTTACTGCTTAAGGCTACTCTTTCCTTAACACCCAGGCATACATTTGCTAATTAAAACACCACTGCTCCACAGTTGGCTTGCAAAATCCATCAGGCAAAGAGCAGGAAGTAGCCAAAGACAAAGCAACATACCAAGGAAGAACCATTATTGCCTTTAGAAATGCTAATGAGACAGCAGAGATTGCAAAAAGAAAGAAAAAAAAAGTTCCAAAGTCCTAGCAACAAGAGCACACCAAGTGGCCTCAGACGCCATCTTTGATCTGGCCACATGGTCCTAGGTACTGCCTAATCTTGAGTAAAACTGGCACAGAACAATTTCCACAAAATCAAATGTCTTAGCAAGTCACTACAAACAAATTACATACAGACACACAGATCTTCACAAAGCCCAAGCCAGTTTTTCAACAGCAAATCGACATATGAAACAAACACACCGGAGAAACCAAAAATCACATTTGCGCTTATGGTAGCCAGTGCCATAGGGAAGCCCAATTTCCCCATGGGGCTGACTAACCACGGATGGCTCTGTCCTAAATCACGTTGGACGCCAAATCTGTTATAGGACAGGGAGAGGGGCAGCCCAAGCCCCGCAAACCTGCCTATTCTAAATGGGTTCTGCCATCCGCCGCATCAACACAAAACATAGGAGACTTTAATGGGAAGGAACTTTAATAAAAACTAGGAAACAATACAGGTGAGGCAAAGAGTCTAGTTTCTAAATGAAGCACCCAAAGTTACCCATCCCCTCGTGGGTAAAAGTCCATCCATATGGGAATGGCGCAGAGCAAAGCCCCAAAGCCTGCTAAAAGTCTAAAGCATCTTCCAGTGGGGACCCACAGAAAAGGGTCACAAACAACCGGACAAGCCCGGAAGGAAAAGAGCAAAATCAACATCAAGATAAAAGCTGCCATTGTAACAGGGTGGTCCCCAGGAAAGGGGGAGGTTCCCTGCCCCACCCAAGGAAGGGTGGAGCTGAGTAGGAAGAGGGAAGCTGAAGAAGAGACTGAGGAAGGAAGCAGGATGGAGCCAGAAGGAGACCTGGAGGAGGCGCATGGAGCCTAGAGACACGTAAAGAAACTGCTTGTCTTTTGGTCGTGGACTGGGTGACACAGATGTGGGTGAGACCCGTGGGGAGGTGACAATGGCAGTTTTTATCTTGATGTTGATTTTGCTCTTTTCCTTCCGGGCTTGTCCGGTTGTTTGTGACCCTTTGCTGTGGGTCCCCACTGGAAGATGCTTTAGACTTGTAGCAGGCTTTGGGGCCTTGTTCTGGGCCGATCCCATATGGATGGACTTTTACCCACGAGGGGACGGGTAACTTTGGGTGCTTCATTTAGAAACTAGACTCTTTGCCTTCCCTGTATTGTTTCCTAGTTTTATTAAAGTTCCTTCCCATTAAAGTGTCATATGTTTTGTGTTGATGCGGCGGATGGCAGAACCCATGTAGAATAGGCAGGTTTGCAGGGTTTGGGCTGCCCCTCTCCCTGTCCTATAACACCATGGTCACCTCCCCACGGGTCTCACCCACATCTGTGTCACCCAGTCCACGACCAAAAGACAAGCGCAGTTTCTTCACATGTCTCTAGGCTCCATGCGCCTCTTCCAGGTCTCCTGGCTCCATCCTGCTTCCTCCCTCAGTCTCTTCCTGCAGCTTCTTCTTTTGCTGCTCAGCTCCACCCTCCCTTGGGTGGGGCAGGGAACCTCCCCCTTTCCTGGGGACCACCCTGTTGCACTACCACAAGGGTTCCTTTTTTTTCTACACCTTCACCAATACTTGTTATTGCTGATATTTTTGATATGGGCCATTCTCACAGGCGTAAGGTGGTATTTCGTTGTGGTTTTGATTTGCCAATGTCCTTCTTTAGCTTGCCGTTTTCTTGTGTACCTTGCTGCCTTAGGTTATCTGGAAAAAATGCTTCTGAATTATATTTATTATTTTATATTATACAACAAAGACAATATTTTTCCCAAGATAACTGCAGTGAATTTTTAACTTGTTAAGTATGATAATATGAGGAGTAGATATGGCATGTAAAATAATATGTCCAAAAAACTCGACATGTTTTGCTTCTATTCTCAAAACAAGAACTATTAAAGAATTCAACAAATCAATAATTTGTGCCAAGCACTGTTTCAGGAATTAGAAATCCAATAACAAGCATGGCACCTGGAGTTTCTACCTCAGTAGTGTTCATTGTTTAAGTGGGGAAACTGAAACAACTGATTATATTAAAATTGACAATAAGGAGGGGAGATTATTTATTATGATAAGACAAGTTTGAGTTATAATAATATCTAGAGCAAGGGAGACACCTGGCTTAGTGTGTAGAGGATCAGGCTAACTTCCAGAAGAAATGGTATTTGGACTAAGACACAAAGAATCATTAGCACTTAGCTAGAAGTAAAAAAGTAGGTTAGGGGATATTATCTAATTAATTTTTTACATTTCAAGCATCCTAGTCAAGTACCTGACATGTTTAGGCATTCAATGAGTGTTTGAAAAACCAATTTTCAGAAAAAAATTTTAAACACTGAGAACTATTCATGTCATCAATTAAGAGAGAATATGACAGTATAAAATCTGTAAGGATATTGAGTCTATGATAACAAGACATGTAGCTTTCTTCACTATGTCCTTGTATGAGAGAACTATGAAAGATCTGCTACGAGAAACTCTGAAAATTAAGCATACTTTTATATTTTTAATATATAAAAGAACTGTGGCCATTGAGACATTCTAGAATTTAGGCTCAATAAGACATATTTTACTTCTTAATAAATTTCCAAAGCATACCCAGCACTGAGTCCAGTGTTTAGCTAAAGTTCCTTTGACTTTATAACAGTGTCACCCAATAGAACTTATTGCAATGAAGGAAATGTTTTAAAAATCTGTACAATCCAGTATCGTATCCACTGGCCACATGTATCTATTGAACCCTTGAAAAGTGGCCAGTATGTCTAAGGGGGTGAATTTTTATTTAATTTTAAGACACTTAAATAAAAAAAAATAGCATACTAAACAGCACAGATCCATAGCATGAGGGGGTGAGTGGACATATTTCCAAGGTGAGGCTTAGGTTGAAAAAAATATATTATTGACTTTATTGTTGATATGTGTAATGTTCAGATCAAGGCAGCTATCATGTTCTCCTACAGTAGACTTCAAGGTATCAGAATCAAGGAATTGTAGTACCTGGGTGACAGCACGGTGTTGCAATTGATGATGACAAAGACTTAATGTAGTGCCAGCAAGGACGAAACTCCATACAGATCCTATACTTAGTTCTCTATGGAACAAACTGAAATAAATCATTCCATATATTCTCTATGGAACATATAGAAATAAACATTCCCATATATTCTATATAGGACATATAGAAATCAATATTTTTATATAAACACTTTAAACATTTAGACAGGTCTTTCCATCTCTTTGTTATTTTCCTAACCTGGAAATAAGGATATTAATTACCACAAAACACAGTATATGCTTTGATTAGTTCGGTATCTGGCATGTGTTAAACCCTTTAAGAAAAAGGAGTCAATAATTCTTTCCAGCAACATCTAACTCATTTGGAATAAGAATAGCTTACCTTTAGTCCTCATTTCATATTGAGGATTCATTTCAGGTGCTTTCTTGTACATTGTTGAAACACAATAGGAGTGACTATTAAGACATGGACCTTGAAGAAAGAACAACAACAATTGGTTAATTTCACAACATCCTGAAGTGCCAAAATGGAAAAATATCTGCATTTATCTATTACAAATCTTGACTAAAGTTAAGCTGCTACTAATCCTTGGAACTATTTAGACTTTCCAAAGTGGAGGGAGGATAAAGAAAGAGAAAACCAACAGAGCTCTAGGTAAATCTTTTGCAACTGTTTATAAGACAAAAAAGGAACTCTATAGAAACCAAATATAAACAGCACATGTTATTAAACTCAAAACACATGAAAGAACAAAAGAAAGTCACATATATTTTCTCAGTGTGACAGGGTCTGAGGCAAGTTTTGGGAGAAGTTGAATAAGGCCACAAGAAAGGCCTTCCTACCACTGAGCCCCTTTCAAAGATCATTAAAATATACCCCCTCTCAAAAGATTTTGACTTTTTAATATGGATACTACTCAGAATATATTAAATTATTAAAGCACATACTCACTGTCACGTGTTAACAAGCAACTGTCGCTGCATAGTGTAAATTTGTAATTGGATGATGGAGCTCTTTCTCGCTGAACCCCTTGAAACAGATGGGGTTGTTCTTGAACTTCCTTCTCATGTTAAAGGTTTCATTACAGTTTCATTAAAAAGGATAGTGTTCGTCATTTATTTTGGAATCAGTTTTTATAAAAGCTTGTAGGCCTATATTGCCATCTCCTAGTGTCGAGTAACAAGTGATCACAGACATAGGGGTTTAAAGTTGCACACGCCTACTAGCTCACAGCCCTGACGCAGCTGGGGTCCCACAAGACTGACATCGAGGCAGAACTGCATTCTCTGGACACTTAGGATTCTCTTCCAGGCTCATTCCTGTCGTTGGCACAATTCAGTTTATTGCAATGATGAGACTGAGGTCCCTGCTTATTGTCAGTGAAGGGGCAGCTCAGCTGTGTCAGGCCACCCATATTCCTTCTGACCAGCTCCCCCCACCTGCACACCAGCAGCAAGTGAGTCCAGTTCTCACACTTTGAATCTCTGGCTTCCTTTTTCTACTACTGACCAGAGAAAACTCTGCTTTGAAAGTGTCTGTGATTTGGATCAGGACCTCCCAGGTACTCTTGTTGTCTTACAGCCATATTACATAACACAGTCACCAGAGAGATAGCTCAGCATATTTGCAGCTTCAGGGATTAAGGCACTGAATTAAGGGGAGCTTCTTAGAATTCTATGTACCACACCCCATGTGGGATTCACAGGACGTCTGCTGTTTTATTTAAGAAATAACAGTAGCATGAAAATACTGCCTATACACATTGGTTTTCAGTGATGAACACCTGAAGCTGACATAATGTTAAAATGCAATGTTACTTCATAAAAAGAAGAAACGTAGCAAAAAAAAACCCCAAAATAACTTCCCAAAGAGTTTTCACTCTTGCTTAAATAAGCATTGCGACTCTTGCTTAAATAACACTTTTTCTGTACTATATCACGTCCAGAAAGCTGAAGGGTGGCTTCTGGCACCTCCCTCTTGTTTGGAATATATTCATTTCTTTTCTTTTAAATATATATTTTTTAAGACTTATTTATTTTTATACAAGAGCTAAGGTACAGGCTAGAGGCCCAGGAGGGTGAGAGGATTCATCAGAGCCAGAATGGGGAGCAGAACAGGCAGATGGACGGAAAGCACTGCTGAGGGGAGCAGTGGGCGCAACAGGAGAGGTCTGCTGCGCCACGTGGTAATCTCCCTGGCCAGCCGGGAAGCAAACCCACACTGCAGAGGCTGTGCGTGGCTTCACAGCATGGCACTCAACCTGTTGTGCCACTGGGGAGGCCCTGGAATATATTAATTTAATCAAAACCTATTGGGCCATACTAGAAACCAAGACATGTGCTCTGTTTTCTGCAGAGCAGTTTTCAAAGATAAGGCTTGTGCAGGTTCTGGTTACACAAAGATACACAAACCGCTAAGATAAATATGCTAAGTGTTCTACTATAAGTCTGTGTGAAGAGTCATTCCTTTGTAGTCCTTACTAGGTGAGTAACAGCACCTTGGATACAATGGGAGGGAGTACCGAAAGCATCGATGTTGGAGACTAAAGAATGTTATTGCACATGGGTTTTACCAATTACTTGTTATTAAACCTTAGGATATTTGCTTAACCTTTTAGAGCTTCAATTTATACAAATATTTAGTGGAAATAACTAGACACACTTCTTGTGTTTGTAGGAGGAACGTAAATCACATAGATGAAAGCACACAAGTAGTTCTGGGTGTATTTCTGTTTCTTTTTCCAAGTCTTTGTAGCCTCTACCTCCATGTCAACCAAAAAGTTGAGACAGAAGGTAAAGGAAACAAAAAATTTTATTTTTAGGCTCATGATAGTCAAGAGGAAGATCTTCCCCAGACACTGCCTACAGGTTGACCCTTGATCTTCCATTTGTGGGGTTTGGCTAAGACTTGATGAATGCTGCTACACAAGTTAATTAGAATATAGATATATAGCAATAACTAGTTGCATTTCTTTGTTTTTCAGAAGCCTTCAGGTTATTCAGAGATAATCACCACCTAGTGTGGGCTGGCAAGTACCCTGATATAACAATACACCAATTAACAACACAGATCCTAGAAAGGGGCTTAACAATACTTGGGAAATACTTGTATGTCAGCTATTTCTCTAGAACTCTTGTTTGCACTGATGAGTTACTTATCAGTTTTTTCCTCATAGACATATAAAAAGCTGTATTCCAGACATCAGGTCTGAATGACGCCAAGTTTTAAATTAATGGGGCCTGAATTAATAAGATATTCAACAGTGTACATGTCCTTTCAAGCATTTTTCATTTAGATTCTTTGTGAAATTGCAGAATTCATTCCACAGTGGGCAGGCTCTGCATTGGGCTTAATTGTGAGAATTATGAACTTCCTGTGTTTATAGTAAACATGGGAATTTGAGCTAGCTGGGCTCTTTGTCAATCTCATGATGAGTGACTTTGAAAAGGTGAACAGATCAAAATGTGAGATAAGACCAGGAGAGATGGATCAAGTATCCCAGCTGCTCAAATTTTGTCAGTCTGTAAAGTTCAATAGAAAGGTTATTCACAGTTAACCACAGTGAAGACAAAATAGCTTGTTGGTTCTGGATTGAAAAAGAACCGCACTCAATTAAGGGAAAAATATCATGTTGTCTTTCACTGTTTCCTCTTCCATTCTTAATCATATTCAAAAGAAAACAGAATTCTTAAAAAAGTGTGCAGTATACATGGCATAAACATAAGAGGTCTACTCTTAATCTTTAAGACTCCCTGTAACATTATAGGAAATCCATTGATTTCCTTTGTTCTACTTAATAGATGCACAATAATAAAATTAAGGAAGAACCATTGAAGAAGACACAGATGTTTCCATTATTTTATTACCTGGAGAAGAAAACTAATCTTCCCTTTTTCTTTCCATAGAGAATATTCCATATATATAAAATACATAATATATATGATAATGTATAATACGTGTAATATTGTACAATATCACCATATCTTACATATATTATTTTTAGATATACATATGTATATTTAATTACACATAATATACACTATAGATATATATTATACATATAATATAGAATCTATAAAATAAAATGCATTCTAAAATATATTCTGCTACCACAGGAATTTCTCCCTAATGTTTAAAGTGTTAGTCAAACAGTGTACCATTCATGCCACGTTAACTTTCTCTGAAAACTATTACATCTCTTAGGTAGTGTTGAATTATTCCTTTGGAGTATCTCTTCCATAATGCCATAAGCTCACCTAGGGTATCACTATCTTTACATTTAGAATTCTATCACAAACACATAACCCAGGCCCTTGTTCAGTAAATATTCATTTAAATGATGTGAAATTGCAGTCAGAGTTCAAAGGAATCAATTTATGCATCTGAGCCAATCGGTGAGTCATTCAGTACATAACTACACCTCTGTTGGCTCCTATATGACCAATTTCCAAGCACATTTCTGGGTCTATAAAGGAAAAGAAAAAAAAATGGAAATGTTAACTATAGAAAGTAAGTTGTCTTGGTTGAGGCTGAATTTTAGAGAAAATGTCCAGACTATAGCAGAAGGTGGCTTAGTTGCTCTGTTACCCAAAATTAAATGCATCATTTGTGGCTTATATGCTTCTTCCTTCCTTTTTGCAAACTCACAGACTGACTGCTTCACAGATAGAGCATTTTCCCATGAATGTTAGGACTAGCAAACATAAATGCAAAACATTAAAAATTTCTCTTAGGAACAAAATGCATCATATAACTATTAAAATGTACTAGGTAAATATCCGTGATACAGTTATTTAGTGATACCTCGATATAGACTGTATATGGTAGCCTATCTCCTCATTCCTAAACTATAAGGTAACTGAGTTCTCTAGCTGATAATATCAGCTACAGTTACATGTTAAATATTTTCCTTTAAAGGAAAAAAGTCATGGCATCGGTCTTCAGCTTAACTCTGAAATTTCGACCATGTTTTAAATAATAGCACTTAGCTTTATTTTCTATCCTTCAGAAAAAATTCAGTTATCGATTATTATTCACAAGTTATAACAGTGTGGTCCCAAGGGAAAGGGGATGTTCCCGGTTCCCTGCCCCACCCAAAAAAGAGTAAAGCTGACAGGGAGGACAGAAGCTGGAGAAGTGACAGGAAGAAGAAAGGATGGAGAACAAGAAGACCTGGAGGAGGCACATGGAACAGAGACATGTGAAGAAGCTGCACTTGCTTCTTGGCCTTGGCCTGGTACCAGGGGCTTGGAGGACATGGAAGGAGACATTTGAAACAGACTTTGGTGAGAACCATGTAGGGAAGTTAACAGTGGCAGTATTGGGGTCCTGGGGTCCTCTCATCCTGCCTGCTAACAAAATAGCTGCATTAACTCCTTAGAATTATTAATTAATCTCTATTTTGAAGCTTAAAAAGCAATAGTGATTCAAATAGGTCTGTTTTATATTTCATCCACCTTTCTTTCCAGTATCCTTGCAATAATATGGCAAAAGCTAAGATACTAAGTTATTCCTAAATTAAAATCCCAGACTTTTCAAAATTTAAACTACATATATTTACACTGCATACACATCTTCACTCATTTTCTTTGAGGCAGTAGTTCTTGAGGTAGTTTTCAAAGTTTATATTTCATGTGTTGAACAAGTAAGCATCCATTCACTAAAGACTGAACTTGGTAATTTGTCATATGTTAAAATGAATATGTTTCAATGTTCTAATTTTAATTAATGTTTAAAACCTTTCAATTTTCAACTTTCATTTTCAACCTAATAAGCAACTTTTCAGTACCCAAGAGACACTGCTCATCTAGGGTTACATTAGAAGAGCAGGAATAATAAAAGCTAAAGGAATATTATCCTTTGAAATGAAACAAACAAAAAAGACATCTTTGTCAAAATTTCTGGGTCCTCACAAGGCCTTTTGTTGCCATAATTCAGGAGATGATGAATCTTGTGGTTTCAAAGTCTGTGTGGGAGAACTCATTGACTCCAGAAAGAGGTGCAGTAGAGAAAGAACCTCCTTATCTGTAAATGGCTGGTATTTTGTCAATTCAGGTTGAGAATAGCTCAGGAGCAGCTTCAGAGATATGGGCAGAAAGAAGTGGGCTTATTTTTAGAGGATAATTGTCCTCCAATCAAATAATCCCCCACCCCCCACCTCCACATCCAGAGTTAGGTGGAATGGTAAATTTTGTTCCATAGATTTAGAACTTTGAGAATTTTTTATTTTAAAAGAGTTTTGATTTTTATGAGAATTACCAAAGTTAGCATATTTTTGAGACATTTATATAAGCTTTATTACACAGCTTGTTATGATTGAGCATTGTGGGGGAGGGTTGCAACTGTTTCTCTCTTAACTCAGCCCAACTTCCCAATGCTTATTTTTGAAAATGCCCTACGGACTCTCTAGTCATCAAATATTATTAAAACCCCATGTAAAATAACCAGAACATTTGTATTTAGTTTCTCTCTGGATTATGCAGGGGGGTTCCAAAATAATGCAAAATATATTTGGCTAGCTTGTTTTGCACTTTGTGAACCAAACTTTAAAACAAGTGAATGAAAACCAACAGTTTTCCAATAATATGTGAGCCTAGAACACAGCTGGCTTTGTCAATTATACCACTAATAAAGAAAAGATAGAGAACCAAATGTACAAGGAACGGATCTTCTTTAAAAACAAACAAAATGCTTAAATAGCGAGTGGGATGATCGTAGTCAGAAGAACACTTGTAAAGCAGCATTCTGATGAGTAAGCCTGTGCTTAGGGTCAAGCTCAGGGTCAGGCTCAGGAACTTCAGAGCTGCTCTCACTCCTGTTAGTCACACTCTGCCATGTGACTTGTCTCTTCTAGGACCCACTGTTATTTTTCCAAAGTATAAAACCAGGTAATGGCAGTTTCCATTCATTTATATTCCACCTGTGTTGAGTGCCTATTGTGAACTACACACTTCTGATGCAGTGAAAAAACAATGAAGAAAATAGACAGGTATATCTGTATTTGAGGAGTCTACCTTTTAGTAAGGGTGAAAGAAAAGATAGACATAATAATTAAGCTCAGGTAGAGTGTACTGAAAGAGGAAAATGAGTAATTCTGCAAGACAGAGAGTAATGGGGAAAGAGATTTGACATGGTATAGGTAGAAGAAACCTGTCTCCCTCTCTCCTGGGCATGCCCAGACCATCAACTTTCAGGAAGACACTGAATCTACCTGCCACATCACCCAATCACTGTTCAACTAACTCCTCATATAATTTGCATATCATTGCACCCAATAGACTAGAAACCTAATTTGCATAGCCAATCTGAGTGAGAACTATCCACCTTTCGCCCATACAAACCCCACTGACTGACTTTTACATTTTTGTCAGAATCAATTGACATTTATATATGGGTCTATTGCTAAATATTTTTATCTGTTCCACTAATCTGTTTACACATTTGCTATAATGTCTTGACTGTTAAAAATCTTAAAGAAAATGTCATTAAAGAAAAGGACTGCATGTTATAGTAATATTTAAACCACTGCTCTAAAGAGTAGGAACTGAATAATCCATACCGGGGTCAAGATAGTCCAGGGATAGAGAATGTGAATCTCCTTTTTTGGCCAGGAGGCCGCTGTTCTCTTAAGTAAGAAAACTTTGCTGTCAAATATAGTGTCTTGGTAGAATCAACTCAGAGGTAAACTCTAAGAGCCTGAATTCAAAGTTATTCTTCCACTAAGGGATGGAGTTAGAAGACTGTGTGTGTGATAGGCAGTATGTTAAAGTTAGAGGCAAAGGCCATGGCATATGACCAGTATCCATCATGGGCATCATAGTGGAGAAACAGTGCAGAAATACTGTTTCAGAAATGGAGCAAGGAGATTTGAGACTCTTCGGTGGGCAGTTCACTAATGGCTAAGTCAGTTATGAGAACAGGAAAAAGGAGGAAAAAACCATGGCATTGTTGTTTTGAATGAGTATTTAAAAGGAAATGGAATCACAAATACCGGGCTCTGCAGCTCTCCTGTCTGCCTGTCAGTAAGCAGGTGTTTCTTTTCACAAACCTTTTCCCTTTGCAAAACCCCAGCCGGCCAGGGAGCTACCCACATGGCGTGGCAGACCTCTCCTATCTCACCCACTGCTCCCTGCCTGTTCTGTTCCCCACTCTGTCTCTGGTGAATCCTCTCACCCCCTGCATCTCTGGCCTGTACTCTAGCTCTTGTATGCATCAATAAATAAATATTTTAAAAAACCACAACAACAAAACTGTGGAGACAACTCTTCTGCCCACTGTGACTATGCAGGTGCCTCTTTTTTTTTTCTCCTTTTCCCTAATAAACCTGTCATTTTTAAATGTTATAAAACAAAACTAACAAACACTGGGGTCTGGTGGTTCTTATTCCAGGTTCTCTCCCTTACAACTAATTGTTTGTTTTTTTTTAATCCTCCCAGAAAAAGCCAAGCTAAAAAAGATACACTCTAGAAAGTTTTGTTTAGTTGATTATTAACTATTTAATTGATTTTTAAATAATGTAACACAGTGTATATGATCTAGTCATAGTTCATTTTTTAACCTCCAGTTTTTACATGTAGGGAAACTTTTGAAATGTCCCTTGGCTTCTTTAATCTATTTCTCCATTAGTTATTTAATGGAAACCTTCTGTGAATCATTTGTAAAATTCACTCTCTCAAGCCCTCTGAATGCTTAGATATTAAAATATTGAACATTTCCAATATGGAGAACACCTTCTCCAGGTGGATGGGTAACTTGGTGCTATAGGAAAATTAAACTGGTGACTTTGACTTTATTTCTTTTCTTCAGTCTCCCTGATCAGGCTAGTTCTTGGGTGGCCCAGGGAGAAACTAAACTGAATCAAACTTGAGAATGCATTGTACCCGGCCCTGGGGAAGTGAGTGAAGGCTGACCTGCCGCTTGCTTTGTTTCAACATTCTCACAGCATCAGTCTGTTGGAAGAGAGTGTGGACGAGCAGCCACAGTCAGCAGCTCAGGTTCACAGCATATGCTGAGAATATCGGGGAGGCGGCCCCACCCCTGTGTCCCTCATGAATCCAGGTGTATATGAACTTTGTTCCCTGTTCCCTTATGGATTTCTTCTGTACTTGTCCCTAGGATTATTCCCTTTTCGTCCAAAGCATAACTGCTTGATTCTGTCCTCCCTGCTTAGCCAAACACACTTTCCTTGTGCAGACTAAATTGGAGGGAAGTTCTATTCATCTGTACAAACAAAACAAAAACAAAAGCAGGTTTGCACTCACTTGTGTATTGGAGTACCTGCAGACCTATTCACTCAAGTAACTCTCTCTGCATTCCTATTTAGCACTTTTATCTGGCCACACTTAACGGAAGATGCACCAAAAATAACGTCAGCCTAGAAAACTCATATTGGTATGAGTTACCATACAGATTGTTAAGTGAGTATCACCTTTTCCCATCACCTGCTATTCTTGCCTCTTAAATAAGACCCCATGGGAAATTTACATTCCATTTATTGGCCTGGCTAGCAGGTATTATCCCAGATTTTGCTTAATTAAAACCCCATAGTCAAAGAATCATGCATGAATGCTATCTTTAAATGGAGAGTTATGCTTGGAAGATTTTGTCAGTACTTGCTCTAGTCAGGTCAATGACAGAATTTGTTGACACTTTAATTTCACCTGCCATAAAGCTCACCTTTTAATAATAGTGAACTTGCTGGGAATTTGACAGAAGAATGGCTGTGAATTCCATAGCACATAAGCTTTCAGCATTCATACACAAGGATTCATTACATAAGAGATTTAATCTACTTACAGTCTATCAGAAAATGTTTTATAACAATAAATTAACTCAAATCAACAGTCAATCTTGAGTAGTCTTTCTGTGCCAGGCATTCTACAGTGTCTTGTGGCCAGCACACAGGGGACTATCACGCATGGCCTGTGAGCTTGTGGGGTGGGGCACTTTGGGAGGAGGGTTAACTTTTGACTTTAAATGCTTTCTTCACTTAGATACAGACACATTTCTGAGAGTTTCCTTCTACATTGTTAACTATGTACAAGGCTCACCTCATTGGACGGGGTGGTGGGGGGGTGCACAGGGAGTGTTGCTTTTGCTGTTTCCTCATTATATTTGATCACTGGATTATTTCCAGAGCTCTGTCTCTGTCTGTGTTCACTTTCTTGGTGATGGGATTCAGCAGCAGATCTTTCACTATTCTCTCTAGGTTGAGGATTCCAAGTTTGTGTCTGAAGCCTCAACCTTTTTGCTAAGCCCTAGGCTCATGTCAAAGCATCCAATTTAAGCAAAGGAATGTAATAGATATGTCAAAATCAACATGTTCACAAAAGATCTTCTAGTCTCCCATTATCAAACAAACATGACTATCTTCAACTCTGTATTTAGAAACTCATTGTCATCGCTTGATCAGGTCAGCACTCAACTCCACTGATTCTGTGAAATTCATATCCAATTCATCAAAAGATCCTGAAAGTTCTACCTTAATCATACGGCCAGAATCTAGCCTGTTCTCATCACCTCTACTGCTAACATCACACTTCAAACAACAGAACTATCTCATCTGGATGGCTGCTCCATCTCCAGCTGAGTAGTAGATCAAATTGTTGAAAGCAAGACAGATATTGTCATTTCTCTCCTCCACATAGTTCAGTGATTTATCGATCAGGATAAAGTTCAAAGTTCTTGCAGTGGTCTACAAGATCTCATGTAGTTTTGTTGCATTTCTAATCTCATGTCCTATATCATCTTTACTTCGTTCTCCTCCACATACTTTTAGGACTGTCATATTTTCTTGTTCTGCAAATATGTCTTGGGATCTTGGTGCTCACAATCCCTTGGACTCTCTTTCCACATTTATACTTTGTCCATGAAATAAGTATTGTTTATCAATAAATCATTTTCTGATTAACCTGATTTAAAATGACTATTTTCCTTAAACACCACTACTCTTTTCCTTGATTATTTTTCTCCATAACACTTATCACTATACACTTATGTATATTTTTGCCTCTCCAAAAAAAATCCCATATGGGAAAAGATTTTGTCTATAATATTTAATATATGTACCTCTAGTTCCCAAGCATCAAATAACTGGCATTAGTCAACTTCAATAAATATTCATTGAATATATGAATGAACTATCCTTATCAAACTAGTCCTATACATATCTGTGATTAATCTGGGGGAAGTTAACTTTGTTAACTTTCTGTTTCCTTACTTTCAAAATGATTACTAACATAGCTGGTTAGGTAGGGATTAAACATGGTCACAATGTTTGGAAGACAGTACAGTTGGTGGCAGATGGTAAGGACTTAATATATATTAATACTTATTAGCTCTTATTCATGTTTGTTGATTGACTAGCATAGTGGCTCTCATATGTATGGTAATTGCTCAAAAATGATAATAAGGATGTTCCCAATAAATTTTTGTCTGAATACCTTCTACTTTCCATGACCCATGCTAGCCCTTAAGAATACAGTTATTATTAAGCAGTTCTTTTCCTTAAGGAGAACAGTTTTAAGCGCAGAAATGGAAACAATAAATCATAAATTTCTGTTATGTAAAAAAGTATGTAAATAGTCTAGAACTCACGTGTCAACTGGGGCTCCATGCCAATGAGAACCTAAATAAGATTGCCTTGAAACTTCTATTAAATGCCCTAAAGAAGTCAGTATTTTGACCATGATTCTGCAATCTCAGTTTCTTTCTGTTGGGATCTGGCATTCATCTGTGCTGTCCTCATTTGCCCAAAATCTTTCCAGAATTTTACAGTTGGGTTTTCACAAATGCCAAAAGGAAAAAAAATATGTAAAACCCAATGATATCAAGAGAGAGAATTATATCAAGCAATAGAAAAATTTCTGGTTCCTTTTAAAACTTTCACCTGTACCACGGCAGCGCTGAGTCTCAGAACCATAGCTACTATCTCATCTTTCCTTCTCTCTCTTTGCACCTCAGCTCCCTCCTCTACTTTGCCATTGACTAGAAAGTCAACTTTCTCTATTTTCAGGACAAGTTATTTTTTCCTTATGTCCTATTCACAAAATTAGCTAAACACATCAAGATGTCCACAGCATCAGAACCTGATATTTAGTAGTAACAAAATCCCTTCCTGGGAAAATAGCTGAACTTATACGGAGCAAATGTTATTACTATTATTAAATATCAAATCTATTTTTATAATTAATATGTATTACTTGCTTAATAACACTAGTATTGCTTTTGCCCAGATAAGATCTTAGAGAGATGTATACTAACTTCCCAACTCATTTATAAATTTTTACAATAAATAATTAGGAACAAATCCCTAATCCTGAATCTGTTCATTACTCCCAGCTCATACCGAATATGGCCTCCCAGGGAATAACAAGTAATCATCTTGGTCCTCAGATCTTTCACTGACCTTGCTTGCTTAATTTCCCATCAGTGTTTATACATATGCAACTGATCTCTGTGATGTGTTGTTTATCAAGATGAATTTTCAAATGACCCATGAAGTTTAGTAAAAACAGTGTGAGAAATGTGACTAGTGCCAGGAATAAGCTCTTGCTTAAGAAAATATTCAGAAAACATAAGATAAAGTGAAAAAAAGTATAAATAAAAAAGCAAGTTAATCCATTTTTCTTTGTTTCTCTATGGAGTTAGAAGGAACAAGTGTTTTCCTGCAGTGACACTCAATGGAAGGAAGAACAATTTTGCATTATGTCATTAATCTTTTATTTCGTAATTCTGCTCATCACTTAGCTTTGTTTATATGTATATGTGCATATGTTTTCTATTTTTGAACAAATTAGGCTGAGTAAGCAAGGGGAAAGAGGGAAAGAGGCCATTGCCTGAAAAGGGCAGAGAAAGTTTAACAGGGTAAGTGATACTTGCTTTCTAGAAGATGATGCCTCCCGTCGGCTAAAAATGGGAAAAGGAATCAAGGCAGAAGGAATAGAGATTGCAAAGACATAAAGAGTGAAATGATGGAACTTATGCCTTTAAGTGTGATTTTCAGCTTTGCAGTGATGAGAAAAATAACTTCCTATTGTTATTTGGGTTCCACCAAGAAAAGATCCCAAGGCAAGAATGTTATTTGGCACACAGTTTATTTGGCAGGTGATCCCAGGAAATACATTTAAAGGAATAGAGATAGAGGAGGGAAAGAAGCCAAAAGAAATGTGAGTTATGTAACCATTTATCAATGTGGACAACTGAAACTCAATCCAATTAAGACACCCAGGAAGAAAATGTAGAATAAACTTCAGAGTATACCAAGGCATGGGTTGGCTAGGACATTTATTGACTAATGTCCCTCTCATCACTGGATAAAAACATGAGCTCTGGTGTTCTGACTTGTTTTGTGTGTGAGTCAAGTTTTTTTTTTTTAAAAAAAGATTTATTTATTTATGCACATAACAACTGGGGTACAGGCCAGAGGTGTGGGGGGTGAGAGGATTCACCAGAGACAGAGTGGGAAACAGAACAATCAGACTGATTAAATACACTGCTGAGGGGAGCAGTGGGCGAGACAAGAGAGGTCTGCCATGCCATGTGGGTTGCTCCTTGGCTAGCTGGGGATCGAACTAATGTGCATCTGCTGCAGATTGCTTCATAGTGCTGTGCTTAACCCCTTGCACCACCAGGGAGACCCATGAGTCAAGTGCTTTGAGAAGTGAAAAGAAGTCCTTGGCCAGAGTCTCAGGGTGTAGAAGTAAATTTGAGGTGATATGATTGGGGCACCAACAATTTCTGCCCAATCTATTTCTTTACTCTCTTGAAGCTATTCTCCTGGTCAGCCCCAGCCCCTGCCCCTGCTGTGGACAGTCCTCTGCATTACTTAGGAACATCTCAGTCAGGGCTCCATGATGACTCTTGAATAGAGAGGCTGACATGCTTCTCTCAGCCCCCTGATCACATTGGTCTCTCTCAGGAGAAGAGATGGGGACAGTCCCATAAATGCTAAGCTACCAGCCCACTTAGAGTTGTGATTTGAAAACTCTACCAGGTCCATCTAAAGAGCTGCTCAGTGTTGAAGTAATAAAGTGATCAGATAATTGAAAAATAACTGGAAAATGTACCCCCTCTTTAGAAGAATTCAGAGACTGAGAACTTCCTTTCATTGTGGTATGTGACAGCTCCCTTTTAAACAACCTCTGGTCAAAACATGGCAGCCTAGTCAAAGAATAAGTGTTTTATCTTGTATTCAGAGTTTAAAAATAGGAATAGCAATTTATGATAACTTTCAGATTCTTTTTATTTTTCCTAATTAAAGTGGGTTTGTAAGATCAATGCCCCTTTCCCCTAAACCTTGAGCTGGTGTTAAAAAGCTCAAGGAAGCTTTTGTTTCATGATTAGTTCAAGTTCTTGTCATCTCAAATGCATCTCAAGTTGGCAATTGCTGAAGTAGAGATTGGGAGGTCTGAGTTCAAGTGGTAAGTTGACTTCTTATCACTTCACCTTTCAAAGGTCAAATATTTATAAATGAGAATAAAGGTAGCTACTTCAGGGCCTCCCCTGGTGGCACAGCGGTTGAGCGCTGGGCTGTGAAGCTGCCCACAGCCTCTGCAACTCTGGTTCCATCCCTGGCCACTGGTGAGGGTCCCACATGGTGCTACAGACCTCTCCTGTCTCACCCGCTGCTCCCCTCAGCAGTGTACTTCAGTCCTTCTGCCTGTTCTGCTCTCTGCTCTGGCTCTGGTGAATTCTCTCACCCTTCTGCACTTCTGACTGTACCCAGTGCTTGTATAAATGAATAAATCTTTTAAAAAAAAAAAGGTAGCTACTTCACAAGATAGGAAAAGTAGATGAGGTGGGTTTTTGTGTGTGTGTGTAAAATTAGATAGATAGATAGATAATTTGCTTATTTTTTAAGTTTTTAATTGAAATAACATTGATTTACAACATAGGTCTTGGTGTACATCATTATAAATCAAAATCCTGATATACTACATTACATGCACCAGTAAAACTTTAATACCATCCTTTATTATTTAATTGACTCCCTTTACCCAATTTATCTAGCTCCTTCTCCCTTCCCTTCTGTAGCCACAGTTATGGTCTTATGGTATAAAAGTTTTGTTTTGTTTTATTTATTTCATCTGTTTGTTTTGTTTCTTTGTGTGCCACACATGAGGGATTTATCTTTCTGCACTGACTTATTCCGCTAAACATAATACCCTCCTGGTTGCTGTGGGGGTAGGTGTGGTGTAGTAACATACGTCTGAAGAAAAGTGGGCCTATACTTCTGAGTCATGTACTATTGTAAACCAATGTTACCTCAATAATAAAAAAAAAAAATGAAAAAATAAAAATAATTTTCCTTGCATCTAAAAAGAAAATACCTTCTTAGATCCACCCATATTGTTGCAAATGACAGGATTTTACCTTTTTTATTTTTTTATTTTTAAAGATTTATTTATTTATACAAGAATCCAGGTACAGGCCAGATGTGCGGGAGGATGAGCGGATTCACCAGAGACAGATTGGGGAGCAGAACAGGCAGACTGACGAAACACACTGCTGAGGGGAGCAGCGGGCGAGACAGGAGAGATCTGCCACGCCATGTGGGATTCTCGCTGGCTGGCGGGGATTGAACCTGCGCTGCGGAGGCTGCAGACAGCTTCACAGTGTGGTGCTCAACTGCCTGCATCACCAGGGAGGCCCTTATCTTTTTTTTTAATACCTGAGTAGTTTTCCATTATATGTTCATATGTGTTTGTGTGTGTGTGTACATATACCACAACTTCTTTATCCATTCATCTGTTGTCGGAATGCTAGAACTATCTTCGTTTGCTTAAGTAATTTAACCTTGATAAGGACAGTTACAGAATATTTCAATGGATTGGATTCGATTAGAGAGTCTCAAGTGGGTCATTTGAACATTTGGAGGACACATTTATTTGTTACAGTTGGATGTGGTGCACTACTGGCATGGACTGGGTAGAGGACAGAGATGTTAGTAGATAAAATATAAAGCATAGAACAATGCCCTGCAACAAATAACTATCCCTGTCAAAATGTCAATAGTGGCAAGGTTGAGAAATCCTAAGGTGATCACTGAAAACATGTCTTCACAGTAAGACTCTCCCTACCCAACAGATTTTATTGAAACAATAAATTACACATTTTTTTTTTGAGTACCAGTGACTGCTCATTACAATGGAAGAAAAGTTATAATCTTGACCATGACCTACAGAGCTCAATGTAATCTAGCCTTGGTCTGCTTCTCTAGCCTCATCTCAACTACCCTCATCTGCATTCACTCTGGTCTGGCCATACCAGTCTCAGTGCTTTTCCTTGACCATGGTGAACTCTGTTCCTCTGGGATGTGGATATTTACTGTGCTGTGCTAGAAATCTCCTCCCAAAGGTCTGCTTGTCTTTTTTCATTTAATTTACATCTATGCTCAGATAACATGGAATCTGAGGGATTTTCCCTAACCACCTGATTTTATTTATTTATTATTTATTGTTTTTGTTTTTGTTTTGTTTTTAAGATTTTTTTATTTATTTATACAAGCACTGGGTACAGTCAGAAGCGCGGGAGGGTGAGAGAATTCACCAGAGCCAGAGTGGGGAGCAGAGCAGGCAGAAGGGCCGAAGTACACTGCTGAGGGGAGCAGCGGGCGGCAGGAGAGGTCTGCACACCATGTGGGACCCTCCTCCAGTGGCCGGGGAGCATCTGAGGATCGAACCAGTGCTGCAGAGGCTGCGGGCAGCTTCAAAACCCGACGCTCAATTGCTGCGCCACCGGAGAGGCCCAACCACCTGATTTTAAATGCTACTACGCTTCATGTTCATCCCTCTAGACAGTCTTTTTTATTTCTGTTCACAAATTTGTTCATTCCCAGTACCTGGTATAGATATACAAAATAAATATTTATAAAATGAATTAAAGACGTGGGGTCCTGTGTCAGAGACATAATACAAACAAAATCTAAAGAAAAAAATTATAAGGATTATTCTCATGGAGAAAAAAATAGCAGCTATTTTCAGGTAATTATATCTATAAGGATGGAGTGGTTTCCATTAGGGAGATAGAAAGTTATAGGAAATTATGCAAGATTGCATTTATTTGGGACACTAGTGATTGACAGAATGGTACTTTCTGTCTAAAGTTTTGGTTTGTGTCAGTACAAGTCTCTCCCTCTCTCTCTCCCTCACCCCCTTGTTGTATGCAAGGTGCCCCTGACTCACACTGAGGGCAGGGCAAAATATTTGTTCTGCTTGTGTTCAAGTTCTTGTCCCCAAGGCAAGGATTTGACAGCATTCGTTAATTTCACAATCTTCTGAATCAGTATGATTCATTTGGTGTTTCCTTTTATTTGCCCGTTTTATTAACATGAGCACAATAAGAGCTGCTGATTAATTCTTGAAATACTTCTTAGTGTGTGGTTCATAAAATAGTCCTAAATTATACTAAGTCTCAAAATCAGAATCTCAATCTGGTGAGTTTTTGTATCTTTTCTGGTTATCATTTTTTTTTGTGAGTCAAAAATATATAATTGTCTTCTTTGGCTTCCCTACAGCTATCAAGAGCCAATAATTATCTAGTTTCCTTCTTTAGGTTTAGCCTGACTTTCTGTAACTGCAAGGATGTCTTTTTTTATTCTGAGATCTGTTAGTTTGTCTCTACTCTCAGGCCTGCCAAGAAGAGACATCAGTTTACCTTCTTATAAAACTGAGGTCCTCTAGTTATAAACCAAGATGTTAATTCCAATTTATCTATATTACCCAAATTTTCTAAAATAAACACATATTTCTTTTGCATATAGAAAAATTCATATTTTTTAAAGATTTATTTATTTCTAGAAGAACTGGGGTACAGGCCAGAGGTGCGGGAGGGTGAGAGGATTCACCAGAGACAGAGCAGGGAACAGAACAGTCAGACGGACCAAAAACACTGCTGAGGGGAGCAGTGGGCAAGATAGGAGAGGTCTGCTGTGCCATGTGGGTATCTCCCTGACTGGCCGGGAATCGAACCCACACTGCAGAGGCTGTGGACAGCTTCACAGTGTGGCACTCAACCTGCTGCACAGTGTGGCACTCAACCTGCTGCACCACCGGGGAGGCCCTAGAAAAATTTGTAAAAATAATAAAAAGTAAAGATAATGAGAATACTGGCAGAAGAATGGGAGAAAGTAGTTGCAAAAGACATATCTGATGAAGATTGTTATCCAATATATACAAAGAATATTTAAAATTCAACAATAAAAAAGAACTACCTAATTAAAAAGATGTGCAGAAGACCTAAAGAGACAGCTTACTAAAGACGACATAAAGGTGTTAAAAAAGCACTTGAACAAAAGCTCCACAATGTATGTCATCTAGAAATTGCAGGTTAAAATAATGACACCACTGAATACCTACTAGAGACTAGGCACTGACAACACAAATCTTCTTAAAGACATGAAACATCATGAACTCTCACTCATTGCTTCTGGGAGAGCAAAAGGATACAACTACTTTGGAAAATAGTCTGGCTGTTTCTTATAAAACTCAAAATACTCTTACCCAGCAATTGCACTGTTTAGCATTTACTCAGATAATTTGAAAAGTTGTATTTAATTTAACGGAAAAGTTGAATGGAAAAAACCTACACATGAATGTTTATTGCAACTTGATTCATAAATTTGGAAGCAATCAAGATGTCCAAACTGACTTTACCTCAATTAATATAATTTAAACCAAATTAATATAATTAAATATTCAGTGTTCAACTTTTTAATTATTTCATTAATGATATATATATTTTATTTATTATTTTTTTTTAAATGGACTTTTTTTTTTTTAAAGATTTGTTTTTATTTATTTATACAAGCACTGGGTACAGTCAGAAGCGCGGGAGGGTGAGAGAATCCACCAGAGCCAGAGCGGGGAGCAGAGCAGGCAGAAGGACCGAAGTACACTGCTGAGGGGAGCAGCGGGCGGCAGGAGAGGTCTGCACGCCATGTGGGACCCTCCTCTGGTGGCCGGGGAGCAGCCGGGGATTGAACCGGCGCTGAAGAGGCTGCTGGCAGCTTCACAACCCAGCGCTCAACCACTGCGCCACCGGGGAGGCCCAATGATATATATATTTTAAAAGATTGATTTATTTATGCATATAAGAGCTGGGGTACAGGCCAGAGGTGCGGGGTGGTGAGAGGATTCACCAGAGACAGAGTGGGGAACAGAACAGGCAGACTGACTGAAACATACTGCTAAGGGGAGCAGCGGGCGAGTCAGGAGAGGTCTGCTGCACCAAATGGGTTGCTCCCTGGCCAGTGGGGGCCGGGAATCGAACTCGTGCTGCAGAGGCTGCGAACAGCTTCATGGGTTGCGTCTTAACTCCTTGCGCCACCAGAGAGGCCCTAATGCTATATATTTTTTAAGGTACGTTTGCATCAAGATCCAATTAAAATGTACTCATTATGAAAAAAGAAAAAGATGTTCTTCAGTAGGTGAATGGATAATAAATATTGACTTATCTATACAATAAAATATTATTCAGCATTAAAAAGAAGGGAGTCATCAAGCCATGAAAAGACAGAAAGAAACCAAAGCATATTACTAAGTGAAGGAAACAATCTGCAAAGGCTATAAAACTGTATGATTCCAACTACGTGACATTTTGGAAAAAGAAAAGTGGAGACAATAAAATGATCACTGGCTGGCAGGGATTGGGTGGAGGTGGGAGGGGCGAATAGACAGCACGGATTTTTAAGACAGTAAAACTACTATATAATTCTGTAATGGTTGACGCATGTTGTTATACATCTGCCAAAAAACACAGCACGTATAACACTGAGAATGTATCCTAATGTAAGCCATGGATTTGAGGTGATAATAATGTGTCGGCTCATTTATTTTAGCAAATATACCTCTCCAGTGTGGGATGTTTTTGGTGGGGGAAGAGGAATATGGGAATGCTGTATTTTCCACTTAACTTTGCTATAAACTTAAAATGGCTCTCAAAATTAAGTTCTATTAATAATTAAACATAAAAATAATAAAGAAAAGGTGTAGGTATGTTCTTCTGCCCCTTCCTTCCTCCCGCCTGCCATGCACAGAATTTGGGACAGGAGAGCTACTGTCCACTGAAAATTTTTTTTTAAAGATTTATTTATTTGTGCATACAAGAGCTGGGGCACAGGCCAGAGGTGCGGGGGGTGGGGGGATTCACCAGAGACAGAGTGGGGAACAGAACAGGCAGACCTGCTGAAATCCACTGCTGAGGGGAACAGCGGGCGAGTCAGGAGAGGTCTGCTGCACCATGTGAGTTGCTCCCTAGCCAGCCAGGGGATCGAACTTGTGCTTCAGAGGCTGCAGATTGCTTCATAGTGCGGTGCTTAACCCCTTGCGCAACCAGGGGGGGCCCTGTCCACTGAAATTTAATGCAAAAGGCAATTAGCAAGTGGAAAATATAAGGAAACAGGTTCTGGTAAGAAACTGCAATTGAATAATAAATATGTATCCTGAAGTAGGATGTTTTCACTGGGGTGGTCTGATAGTTGATTAAAAGACTTAATTTTGAAAGTTCTCTTAAATATCAAGCCAATACCCAAAGGTATCTTCAGCTTTTCCTCCATTCTCCTGCCAGTCATGTAGCACATTCCAAATAGAGGCTAAAGACTGAGCTGTTTGATTTTTTACAACCACCGAGTAACAAGCTTTCTTCAAGGATGAATTGTTTTCTGGCTCACTTTCCCCCACAGACTTAGAGTTTGTGCACAGTTGGGATGCAGCTAATGACTCAAAAAAAAAGGTATAATAAAATTTTTCTGTGACATTTTACATATTGCAGATATTTTAGAATAAAGATACATCAATATTTCATGGAAAATAAACATCTACAGAAGAATTTGTACAGTATCTAACCTACTTGATTTGACCCTGAATATTCATTTGTTTTCATTTTTCAACATCACTTTATATGTCCTGTGTCTCATAAATTTTGATTCAACTGCTAGTTCTTATCTCAGCTATGCTTCTGTTTTTAAATATGAAGAAAATCTGTTTTCTGTCTTATAACAGTGATAATTAGGTTTTATTTTTCTGATTCCTCAAGAAAAATGCTTTGTGGTGAGTTTCAATAGGAATTGAGTGCCTGGTTTGAAAAGTAGTGTGTGATTAAGACCCCTCTAATTTCAAACCTGAGGTGTGTGTTTACTTAAGTGTTCAGCTGATTTCCATGAAAAGTGTGTATAGATTTGGGTAACTTGGGATGACCACAGAAGCTCTCTTAGCATTACTACCCCAAGAGGTGCTTTCAAATAATGCTGAATGAAAATGTCTTCTAAGAAGGAGATTTGAATATAAAGTGGCATATAAATTGGTGGCAGAGACATATGGCTCCAGGTACAGATGAGTTTTGTCCAACAACTTTTCCTGGAAATTAATCAAAAGACACACTTTTTGAGATGCTATCTGGCTAACAAAGGTTTTGAGATGATTTCTGGCTACCAAAAATACCAATTAAAACTCTCTAGGATATACACATATTATAATCCAGTCTTTTGAATAATCATGTTGGAATCATATTAGGCTACACTGAATCTAAGGACAATCCGTGTTCCAGAAAGATCAATCTTGTTACCAAAAGTTAGTCTCACATAGCAATGTGTGGACAGACCTGGATTCAAAACCTAATATTGCACCTCATGGTATATCAAGTAATTATATTTTAAGTGTTCATTCAAAAATATCAAATATCTGTTATTTGTATCATTTTTTACCCATTCCCTCTCTCCAAATGGATGTCCTCTTTCAAACTAGGTAGAGGGAAACTTGTAACGGCTTGATAATGGCTGTCAGAATCTTAGCTCATTTTATTCAAGTTTTCCTTCATTTATCCCTTAATTCATCAAACATGTACTCGATGCCTAAGTGGTCCAAGCATCTGGAGTTGCATAGGGAATTATAGTAAATACAAACAAACATTGTGTGTATGTGTGATCTGAAATGTTTACTAGTTGTGGTATGGGAGAAGAAACATACCATTAAAATAAAACATTTGTCTCTTGGGCTAATTTCCAAAATAAGTTTGAAAAAAATATCAATTTTCCATGTTCCCACTTCATGACTGTGTTGAATCAGGAATATAAAGTCACCAGAGATTTGAAGGTAGTATTTTGATTCTCTTATGCAAATTAAATGGAATGTCAAACTTCAAATTATGCCTACTCTCATATCCATACTTTTCTAACATTACCTGAAAAGTATACAACAGCTTGAAATAGACTCTTTTACAAACTAACTCCTTCAGCAAACATTTGTCAACCATTACTTGCCAGGCACAGTGGATAAGTACCTCGGGGTAAGAATACAAAGTTGCCACAGAAGAACTCATTATTTGCATGTAAACAGCAATTAAATATCTTGCACTTCAGTGCCATAGCACAATTGTATAAATCATTCAAGGTAGAGAGGATGCAGAGGCACATCTGGGAGCTGGTGAGGTTAATAGGACCTCAGTGTTCAGAGATTTCCTCGAGAACTTTAAGCTGACATTTAGAAAGGCAAAGAGGGTAGAAAGCAGAGATAGGCCTGTCACAATAAAGGATTAGTGTGTGCTAAGGGACAGAAGGCTCCAACAAAATGTGCCCTGGAAAATATAACCAATTCATGACCACTGGAGCAAAAACTGCAAAGGAGTATTTATGATAAAGTTATTTTTAGATATTTAATTTGAGAAGGAGAACTCCATCTCATTTTGATTCATTTAGTTGAAATTTGCATGGAGCATTTCATATTATCTGTCTCTCCTTCAGTTTGCTACTTTTGTGATCATGTAGTTATGTCAAACACAATAGTGTTTTAGTAAAAAAAAAGTTGGTCAACCTAATTTAGAATTGATAAGTGACTACAAAATAAAATCAGGAGGTCCCTTTGAATTACCTTCCTATGACCATAGCAAGTTTGCCCACGAGTGTGCCCCTTGTGAGCACGTCTCTGCAAGCTTCTCATTTTCTAATAAATTTCTCCATTTCTTCTCTTTCTCCTCTTTCCTGTCTTCTCCCTCCTCTATTTCTCCTCTACCTCCTCCCTTCTCACCTCTTGCTCTTCCTTCCCTCCTTATGCGTGTTCCTCTAGGTCTGTTACTGCACACCAAACCTGGACTTTCATCTGAATGTGTGATTGTAAGTTGATGTCTCCAGAATTCTTTTTTTTTTTTTAAAGATTTATTTATTGATTTATATAAGCACTGGGTAGTGTCAGAAGCACAGGAGGGTGAGAGAATTCACCAGAGCCAGAGCGGGGAGCAGAGCAGGCAGACTGACGAAATACACTGCTGAGGGGAGCAGCGGGCACAGCAGGAGAGGTCTGTGTGCTATGTGGGACCGGGGATCGAACCGGCAGGCGGCCGGGGATCGAACCGGCGCTGCAGAGGCTGCGGGTAGCTTCGCAGCCCAGCGCTCAACCGCTGCGCCTTTGCAGAGGCCCTCCAGAATTCTTTAGAACTCCCTGTGGACATTCCTGGGGATGACTGAGCCAGTGATGTTTCAAACAGTTTCTTTACCCAGTCTCTGGCTACTGCACCTAAATCTGCTATGTAAATCAGGACTATTAACAAGATTTCATTTGAAAAGAGAATTTTTATGATTCCTTCAATTTTAAGTATCACTCATCTTCTGAAGATAAATCAAGGCCAGTAAGAGAAGTGACAATATGAATATTTTGTCACTAGCTAGGTAGAGCTACCTTCAAACTTGGGTCTTCTGATCTCAGACGCCCATTCCATTATGTTGTTACATGCCAGGGTTCTTCCCTGCCTCATTAACCAGCGCAGGGGAAGAAACCCCTGTGTGGGCACTGTAGTGACAAGAGGGTCACCATGTGTTCCATATTTCCCCTCAAGTATAGCCTTAACTGCCTCCTAACCTCCTTTCAGCTTTAATCAGAAATTCTCTGTCCATAATTTTCTATACATAATTCAATTTAGAAGACATTAACTATGAACTGACTTAATTAACTATGCTTAGTCTCAGAGACTTAGGTTGAAATATGTATATAGTCCTTGAAATTGGGTTTCTCATCGACTTCTTTGGGTTGGGGCACAAGACATGCCTACATCTGACTCCTATAAAGGAACTAGACCTGTATTAGAAGCACGTTGGTATGGGATGAATTGTATCAACCTTAAAAGATAGGTTGATGTCCAGACTACCCAGTACATCAGAAAGTGACCTTGTTTGGAAACATGTTGTTTGCAGATGGGATTCATTCAGTTAACATGAAATTATACCACAGTTGAGTGTCCTTATGTGATGGCAGCCATGTGAAGACACAGAGTCACAGAGATCACCATGTGAAGGGGTGGAGACTGGAGTGATATGTCTAAAGACCAAAGATTGCCAGACATTCCTATCAAGTAGGAGAGAGGTATAGACAGATGCACCCTCTGAGCCCTCAGAAAGAACCAAACCAGATTCCAACATTCTAATTGCAAACTTCTAGCCTTCAGAACTATGAAACAAACCTATCATTTTAAGCCACCCAGTTTGTAGTGCTTTGTTATAGCAGCCAGAGGAAGCTGATACACGCGCGTGAAGGTCACAGATGCAGAAGCCCTTGTCAACTGTGCCATGTGCCTGACACATGACTGGGAGTAGGTGACATTTGAATTGAATGCTTAGAAATTAAGTGGGAGTCAACTGGAAGGAAAAGGGAGGATGTACATTCACAACAGAGTAGAAAGTAGGAACAAAGAACAGGATTTGGAGAGGTTTTTTTGGTGTTTGAGCAATGCTGGGAAGTAACAGGGGGGTGCTTGGGGCAAAGACTGCTATAATGCCCTTTTGCAACAAGCAAGTTTACTTGCACCTAGAAAAACTTCTAATTTTCAATCTCTCTCTTACTCTTTTTCTGTGTGTGTGTATGTGTGTGTTTAAATATGTATCTATGCCCAGATGGTTTTTCTTTCTTTCTTTTAATTTCTTTTTAATTATGGCAGCTATTCTGCAAACATGTTTTTGTTTATCTCAAACTAAGTATACAGTTTCAACATATGGAGCATATTTTGTTTTACTTCAGTTTATCTTAAGAAATCAGCTTTCCTAACTCTTGTTGGCAGTGCACCCAAATGATTTCTTATTTTTCATTTACCTCTTTATTTTCTTCCTTCTCTTTCAATTATGATTTATCTCTCTCCCTCCCTCCTGATCACTCTCTTCCTTCCTTTCTCCCCCTTCCTTCCTTCCTTCCCTTCTTTTTCCTTCTGGAATGTCATGAAAGATCTTTCAAGTTGATGAACTAGCTCATTTAGTGGCAGGAACCAATAACTCCTTGGCTTGAGGACAAGTAGTCAACCTAGATAAAATACACAAACTGGAAATAATGTTAATAAACAAGTCAGGGGTATGATTTGCTCTTTCATTTATATTATCATGAACCTGGCATTCAAGCCTCTTCATAAACTGGACCCAAACTACTTTATCAGCCTTAATTTGCATGATGCATTTTCAGACTTCAGTGTATTTGGATCCTTGTTCTTTCTGTCCTTAGAAAACTTAGAATGCTTACCCTCAAGATCCAGCTCAAACAAGCCCCCCCCCCCATTTTGAACACATTTTAACGATGCTCTCTAGCAGATTTAATAATTTTCTCCTCTGGCTAGATCCAGAGTTTTGCATACTCCTCTGTCCTTCCTTGAGTGTGACTTGTAATTTTTCATAATGTCTCCTCCACTAAACTGAGGTCAAAATGATTTCATTGTCCCCACAGCTGCAGCGTTTAGGATAGTGACCCTCCATCAGTCCTCACTGAAGAAACAACCAGGAGAAAATATATTGCCATCCTTCTATAAGCAATAAGAGCTTGTTTTTGAAATCCATGCAAAACTTACTTAAATCATGTGCACACTCTCCAGTTTGAAGAACATTAGAAATGTCAGAAACTGTCATGTAAGGTGGAAAGTCACTTAGAACACTGAAAATAGGGCTGGTGAGACAACTTATCCTTCCTTGGACTTACCCTTTCCATGTAGCAGAAACTAAACATCTAGTGGGCTACAAATATGGTGCAGGGGCCAGTGACATAGTCATGAGTACTTTTGCAGTGACAGACAAAAGGATTTACCCTCATGCCAACTCTAAAAACTGGAGTCAGTTATGCTATGTTGAGAGTTCCTGAGGGTAGGTGTGCTGTAAGTGACCCAGGAGGACTGACAGCAGCATGAAAGGAAGGGGTGGGGCAACATGTGTGATAGATACTTAGAAAGCCCCCTAGAACAGTCTAAGTCTTTCATCTTAAAACCCTGACATATCACTTGATGCATTGAATATGATCTGTAAAGGGTTGTTGAACAAATCAATAATTGTCAAACTTGAAAAATAGCAAGAGTGCAAATTTACCAGTTTCATGGGTCCAGTGCTTTAATTGTGCACCATCCATTACTATGAAGCCTTTTCAATACCTGGTGATACCAGAAACATTTAAAATTATTTTGTGTCACCCTAAATTTAAGCAACTTCATTCCAGCATCGATAATTTTAATAGAGATCTCCTCCACCCCGCCTCCTTTTAAGCACAGAGCAATGCAAATCTGTGCCCTGAATAAGACAAATGGAGCATGGATTCAGCATAGGTTCTGACCAGGTTGGTTATGACTGTTGTTCCCTTCCCTCAACCACTTCCTCCTAACAAGGGACTTGGAAGTAGTAGTGGCAGAAGGTGGGAAGGAAAGAGTGTGGAGAGGATAAAATACATGTGGTGGGTTGTGGATCTAGATAGGAGGTAGGATGGAGGTAGGCATGGGGGGTGGTGGGCCTGGCAAAAGAGAAGGTTAGAGTAGGAGAATCCTAGGACCTACAGCATCCAGGCATCAGCCCCACTGGATCATCCCTGTGATTTTCATGGTGCTCCCACCTAGAGTCCTCACCTTCCTTTCTATGGGACACGCAACAGTTTCTGTCCTGTAGGGCTCAGAGACCTCTCTACACCACAGCACTTTACCCCGTAGAATCACCACACTGGACCAGGTTAGTTGTTTCCCCTGCTTTAGGACTATAGGTTTTGTTACCTGGGAGAAATCCCAACATTTCTGCAAGTGGGTTTCCCCATTCTCATTAGAAAAGGGGTTTTATGAAGGAACTACCACAGATGAGGAAGTATCAACTACAGATGAGGAGGACATTTTTAACAAAATGTCAAATGCTATAGAAACTTGTTTTGATGAGTATTTCATTATTGTTCTCATGATACAATGGAATTTCTTGAATAGGAATTCAACCTCAGGCAGATCAAGGAGCATGCAGTTAATCTGTGGAAAGTTCTAGAAGCCAGCCCCGTGAATTTAATTTAATTTAAGCCAGCCATGTCTACTTTAATTTTTACTTCCCCTCCTCTTTAGAAAACATGTTGACTCTGATAGTAACACTATGTGAATTATAGTTAGGAGTAAGGTTTTTACTACGAAAGGGTAACCTTGCTTATAATATTTATTATTGTTTAAGTAGCTTGTTTTATTTAAATTAGACCAAAATTAAACAGTTTAAATAGAGAATTTGTTTTTATAGTTAGGAGGGAATTTTCGGGTTAAGCATCTCATAGATCTGATTCCCAAGGTCTTGAGTGATAAATTGCTTACATGCTGTCCAGTGGACTGAAGAGGCAGGGCAATGTGCTAGCCCCTGACCCCTCTGGCCCCCTGCACCCCTCAGCCCCCATGATGCCTTTCTTTGACTGAAGGCCAAGTTAATCAAGAGGTAACCATCCTTATAAGCAATATTAAACATTCCAAGCAGCATTTGAGAATGGGCTAATGAACCACCAGTGAGGTCAAGTCAAGGGTCTTGGGAGCTCTTCCAGCACTATTGGAACTATATTCAGCAAGCAACTGTATCCTGAGCAAAAACAAATAGTTTTAATCAGGAAGAAGCTGGGCCCCCATCCCCATCTTTTGCTATGGACAGAGAAGTTGTCTGTAGTCAGTTCTCACTAGAAAGCAAACCTTGGAGGAAGGGGAACTAGAGCCCATGAAGGATCTGTTTGATTTTGACACCAGACCCCACCGGCTACCATCTCATCAATCACACGCTTACCAGTTTCCATCCTCTTCGTCCTCCACTCTCCAGTGGGGAAAACTCTCCTCTGTCCTCAAACCTGTGAGGCAGAGAGGTTTTCTCTGGCTCTGCCCTCTTCAGCCACGCAGCACTTGATTCATGATGAAACAAGCTATGAATGCCTGTTGTCAGTCTGAGCTGGTTTTTGTACAAACAGCCAGGGACTGAGTCTTTAATGCTTCAAAGCACAGTTTCACCCCAATTAAGTTAAGGTAACTTCTGTTGAGAATTGTCTCCTGTTAATGATGAAACAGAAGCTACTCCATAAATCCAATTTCATGCCATGAGAAGATTCTACTCTATGCTAAGATTTTAAGAATAGTTTGGGGGAAATGTTACAGTCTTTTAAATTAAGAAACCAGCAGAATTCCCATAGACCTGAATGGTAAACTACTACTTTCTAATTTACAAATTACTTCCCCTGGCTGGCCTTGCCTCTCTTTGTTTTTAAACCACAGAGCAACCACACTGGTTAGGAAGACTTGGTGGTAGAACTCTGCACACCCCAGCCAGCGCCACTGGCAATGCTCAGAGCCTTGGAAACATCACATTGTTCTCCCACCAGCATCTGGTGTTCTCTCAAGATTTCCCCAGGGAACTCTGCACACCTCTCCCCTTCTATTTACCTAACTTCCTCTTATCCTTCAGTTGCGAACTCAGAGCAAATTTTTCAGGGATGTCTTCCCTGACCATTCCTACTCCCAAAGTTCCTTAGGCACATAAAAAGGAAACACAGAATCGTGTTTCTATTTTTCAGAGTGTTTGGAATCAGTTTCTAGTTATTTGTTTTTCAGTATAATATTTTAATATCTGTCACCCTGTTCAAATGAACACCATTTCTGTGTTTAACTTACTATTATACCAGAGCACATGGCACATAGCAGCTTGATAAATGCGTCAGAATCAAGTGAATGGGCCCCACCTCCTTTGTCAACTGAGAATCTGGAAGCTCAGATCAGTATGACCAAGGTATGTCATGAATAAGGGTTTGAATACAGAGAGACTTGAATTCACATTTTAGCATTGTCATATATTTACTTGGGTGATTTTCTTTGAGTCTCTTCCTCCCCCCCTTTTTATTATTCTCATGTACTAAAAAATAAGAGATTAGTTATAAGTTCTTCAAGAAATAAAGTGTATATGTGCTGGTATAATAAATACACTTCATAAATTCATTCATGTCTTTTAAGTTCATTAGCTGGGCTTCTGATTCTAGTCTATAAAACTATCACTGTGTTGTTCAAAAAAATCAATATTTTTTCTTGCAAGTGGAAAATCTGAAACAAAAGGAAAGTCAGTGCTAAGTGCAATTGTTCCTTTCTTGTCTCCTTTAGCTCTTGGTATAGTGAAGAGAAATAGCAAAATAAAATTTTCAAGGTAATAGAAATGGAGGCAAAATAAATAATATTTATCTAGTTTATCTAAAATCTTCCTATGTGCCTGGGACTATGCTTGTTGCCTTCTCATTTATTCCAATTAATAAGGATTGTTTGAATGACAACTCTGAGATGGAGATGCAAATATTCTAGAGGAAATGAAATGAAAGATTTCTTATGATGACATCAAAGAGTGAGCTCAAAGTGTTTTCACTGGAGCTAAGGAAACAGTCAAGATATAGTCGAAGTTTTTTGAAGAAAAGCCTTATGCAATTAGAAAAAGAAAAGGAAAGGAAAAGGAAGTGGAAAAGAAATAGAGGACAATAAACATCAAATCTCAAGAGATGTTCCACCCAAGTTCTTGACATTTAATCTTATTATGTTGGATATACCAGGCCACCTGAGTTGTTCTGTAACATTATTTTGTGCAATGTAAAATTTATATCCCCAGGATCATGTTCCTAAGCTATTCAAGGCAGAACACAGACCTAGGATATTTATAGAAATTATAGTACTTCTGTAGCAAGGGAATATAAAAATTTTGGACTTCAAGGATTCTATTTCAGGCTAAAGATGAAGGAAGGATATTGGAAATTCTGCACGCATGATTTAATCATTTTATCTTATTCATTTATCCTCAAAACTGTTTCAATACAGCTAGATTAGATGCAATCATTGCACATATTTAAGAATTCAAGTCAAGAGAGCTCTTGGAGAATGCTGAGTAACATGCTGTTTGTGCATGACAACAGGCAGGAACTTGGTGTAGGAGGACCTGGGTACAAATCCAAGATACACCACTTAGAATCTCTCTGGAGTATTAGGGTTAGGAAGTGCAGAGACAGTAATGCCCACATCAGAAGGTAGATATGATTAAATAAGGCTGCAAACTATATATGAGCCACATCTATAGACTTATCCCCATATTGTTGCCTACACTTACTCAATGCATGTTGTTTCTATTTCCTGAAAGTGTTTGTTCTCTTTGATCTTCATTTCCATGATGTGTTTTATTCTTTAACACAAGAGAAAAGATAGAATATCTTTGGCTTAATGGTATGCAGCTGATATGCTGCTAGAAACAAGAAAGTAAATATGCTTTGCTAACTACCTTGGTTCCAGTCTAATCTACAATATACCCTCAGGCCTTCCTGGTGGCACAGTGGGTTGAGCACAGCACTGTGAAGCTGTCCGCAGTCTCTGCAGTGTGAGTTCGATCCCCTGCCAGCCAGGGAGCTACCCACATGGTGAGGCAGACCTCTCCTGTCTTGCCTGCTGCTCCCCTCATCAGTTTACTTAGGTCCTTCTGCCTGTTCTTCTCCCTGCTTTGTCTCTGGTGAATTCTCTCATCCTCCCGCGTCTCTGACCTGTACCACAGTGCTTGTATAAATAAATAAATCTTAAAAACTAATATAAAATATACCCTCATTCCTTCCTCTCCTCTACCTTCGCTTTAGCAACTTTAACAACAAAAATAATTATGCCTTATTCCAAAGCAAGACCCGAGAGCATCCACAAACATCCAAATATGGAAGAAATCTGGAAGGAAAAGGACTCAATACACTGCTCCCCTCAGCAGTGTATTTCAGTCAGTCTGCCTGTTCTGCTCCCCACTCTGTTTCTGGTGAATACTCTCACTCTCCCGTGCCTCCGGCCTATACCCCAGTTCTTGTATAAAAATAAATAACTCTTAAAAAAACAAAAACAAAACCAAACTTCTTTATTAAAAAATAAGAAGTGTCTCAAGAGGGGAGGGATGGACTAAGTGGTGGACTAAGTGATCTTTGGTGATGGACTAAGTGGTCTTTGGTGGTGGACACACGATGGCAACAGTGCTTGAAAGGGGGATCCTTTCCATAGACAAACTGCTGTCCTACTTTTTCTTTGTTTCTTTTAATGTAGCATGTCTTTCATTTTGGCTGCTTTAAGATACCTTATTAATCACTGATTTCAAGGACTTCAATGATGATGGGTCACGTTGTCATTGTCTTCATGTATGTTGCACTTGGTGTTCATGGAACTTCTTGAATAGATGGAGATAGTGTTTTCAACAAATTTGAAATATTTTCAGTTGTTGTCTCCTCTTTCAATTTTCATAGTCCTTCATTATATGAGGTCCAATATATTGAGAACTGTACTGTCACACACTTTGACCAGCTTTCTATATTTTTCTGGTATTAGGTAAATTCTGCCCCTTTTATCCCATGTAGCAAGAAGTAAAGTCACAAACCAAGTCTGGTTTGTAATATCCTTTACTGACTTTGAAAGTCAGTGAACACAGTAGATGCTTTGTTGGTCCAAATGGAAGTTAAATATATGCTTTCAAAATTTTGTTTATTTCAAGTCAGATGTAAAATAGCATGAGCAACAGGAACCAATAGGCAAATAACAATACTGTACTCTGTAATAATTCAATATATTTAATTTTCTTTGCTTCTTCAGAAGTTCAACCCCAAGGAAAAATCATTTGAGAAAACATTGTAAAACACTCCCCTGGTGGAGTGCTGGGCTGCAAGGCTGCCCGCAGCCTCTGTAGCTCTGGTTCGTTCCCCGACCACTGGTGAGGGTCCCACAAAAAAAAAAAAAAAATTGTATGAATTAAATGGTTTAATCTGAAATGAAAATTTAAATTTACAGAATTTTTTTTATGTTTTTCTTCACTTATTCTTTTACAGGAAAATCAGGGTAGCCTACAGTGGCAATCAAGGACAGTGGTAAAGTTTTTTTGCTGAGCCTGGGTGTATGTTTCCTATAACTACTTCCTTTCTTGTGAATATTTGTGATTATCCAACACAAAAAGTGTTATAAAAGATTGTGAAACTTGGCTAAGAAATAGATCAGGCTTCTTTAATGCTAAATCATCCTAACATGTCTTACTGAATTTTGAATTCAAATGTCATACGGCATTCTTGTTATTTAACTTAACATTTGAAGTCTCATGACCTACAGTCCTTCATTACCTAATGACTACCTATACAATGTCCCAACTCACCCCGTTGGGAAGTAGGCCTTCTGTTCTAGTGCCTCCAAGATATTTCCCACAGCAGCGCTTTCACACAAGTTATTTCTTCTACTGCAATATGTTTTACCATGATTATTATATGACTGGCTGCTTCTCAATATTCCAATTTCATCTCAGATATTGTTATTCCCTAGGTAGTCTTCTCAAGTATATTAGTTAATGCGGTTGTCAGAATTCTGAGATGATCCACAATTACCCCTAACCTTGTATAATCCCCTTCCTGTAGAGTGGATGAGATCCTGGTTGTCTTATCACCTCATGATTATGTTATTTTGGATGCAGCAGCGTTTGGATGCATATGTAAAGAAGGTCCTTAAATAGCTGAGTGCAAATTAATCCTAAAATCCAAAGGGCAATTATCCTGGATTCTCTGACCTAATCAAGGTGAGTCCTTTGAAAGCAGGGCTATTTTTTGTCTTTTTGATTTTTTGTGCAAAAAGCAAATGATCATTTTTCAAGAGATTAGAGAGGGATTCAATTGATGTGGATCTGAGTGTGACCTCAAGATACTGAGATAATCTGTGGACAGCAGCCAACAAGGAAACAAGGACCTTAGTCTTTAAATTAAATTCATCAATATGAAAGAGTTTGGAAGCACCAAATTTGACACTAGAACTTCATTTAGCATCCAGATTTCAGTAGATGAGACCTTAAATGGATAGCCCAGTTAACTCTTCCAGACTCCTGACCTAGGAAAACTGATAAACTGTGCTAAATAAGCACAGTTTAAATAAAATTGCTATATTTTTGGCAGGTTTTTTTGGTGCAGAAATAGAAAATGAATACTCTATCACATTGTATTGTTTTATTTTTTTCATAGCTCAAAACTCTTTGAAATTATTTTGCTTCCTTTTTTATTTCAATAGCCCTAGAATACACATTCTTCTAGAAAATTAATTTTGGTTGTCATCCTGCTGGTTGATTCTAACCATTCTGGCAATTTGAGAGAGAGATTGGAGAGATTTATAAATCTGTTTCTATTTTTCTGTTTTTTTAAAAAAAGGAGCTAATATTTCTATATAATATTGAAATTTTCTCAGTGGGACAAAATAATCTTTCTTTGGTATTCTTCAGTTTACTAAATCATTAAATATGAGGGAAAGACTCAAAATTCTTTAAAATGAGAGCGGCACTAAGCCAAAATTTTTCATAAATCAGAGGCATGCAGCTCTGTTATTTTTCAAATAATCCAATTGTTTATGGAAGCCATGCAACATTTCAGTGCAGAATTTTATTTTGCATAATAAGTAATTTTGGGGGAAGGGGGTGGAGTTCACCCTCTGTAGTTATTGTGACCACATGTGATGATGGTGCCAGAACATTCCTCCCCTGTGTGTTTCATGCCCAAAGTGATCCTCATACTTAGGGCTTCCAGCAGATCTGTCTGTTTTGTGAATTCTTGCTATTGTTATCCTGAAAATATAATCAGCAACTGGCTGTGCCAAAGAGGAGAAAGAGTTACATGATTGTCTTTTGCCCTCCTCTGGGAAGAACTTAACTATAGGGGACTCTACATTCACTAAACCAGAAAGCCAAAAAGTATATTGTTTATTATTTTTAAGTCCTTATATTTTCCCATGATAAAATCCTCTGAGAAAAATTCTTAAAGCCTACAACACTGTGGCCGGAGATAGTTGCATTCAAAGTCCTCCAACTAGACAAAGAAGTGTTGCATTTGTTATCATCTTGAATGCGACATCCAAACTGTACTCTTGGGAAAAGTCTAATGTTTGTGGCTATTAGCACCAGTAAACTTATACATGCAATGTCACCTTTAAATCCTAAGTCTTCAAAATTTTGTAAGATTATATTTGATAAATATACCCTGTTTTCAACTCGTCAGTCTTCTTAGTAAAAACCCTTATTTGGCTATTTCCTATACCAAGATATTGTACTCATTGCTGCTATATATTATCTATTGACAACTCAATGGTTATTTTTTTTTAAATAATAAATTTTATTTTTATATTCCCCATACAATTGCAAACCCCCCATTCTGACCCCAATCCTTCCCCTCCCGCCCCCCACCCCCAAAAAGTGTCTCTGGTTCATAGTTTTTTGTTTTGATTTTCACTTTCTTATAGTTATTCATTTTCCTGGTACCTTATTTAAGTTTTCTAGATTCCTGCTATGAGTGAGACCATCCGGTATTTTTCTTTTTCTTTTTGGCTTATTTCGCTGAGCATGATGCCTTCCAGCGCCATCCATGTTGCTGCAAATTGCATGTGTTTATCTTTTTTGAATGCTGAGTAATATTCCATGGTATATATGTACCACATCTTCTTGATCCAGTCATCTATTTTTGGGCATTTGGGTTGTCTCCAAAGCTTAGCTATTGTAAATAGTGCTGCTATAAACATAGGGGTGCAGGTGTTCTTTGGAATTGATGTTTCTGTGTCCTTTGGGTAAATACCTAGGAGTGGAATTGCTGGATCATATGGAAGCTCTATGTTTAGTAGGTCCAGAAATTCCACACAGCTCTCCATAGTAACTCAATGGTTATTATTGTTACTGGTAGCTGAAGCCAAGACTGTTATAAGTGGTGCCCCCTGGATGGGGGTGTTGGTGAGAATGGATAGCCCCAGAGAAAATGGGAAAAGAGTATCCATGGGGGTGGAGACTCTGATAAGAAATATAAGGGACTGCAGAAGCAGTCCCCAGGATTCAGTGTTTGGGAATCAGCATTTGGGATTTTAACGCTTTTTGATATTCAGGGATTCCAAGGTCAGTGATTTCTGCCCCCACCATGTTGATCTTCCAGAAGGTTGTTGTGGGCCTCTGATGAACATGGAGTGTATTTTGGTAGCCAGCCTCAGAGAGGAAAATTTCAGAGGCTTTATAAATAATTGAAATTTTGTGAACAATTGAAACTGTTCCCGTTTTTGTTGCTATTACAGGCTAGCAGGGAAGGTGAAGACCTAGAGCCCGACACCTCACTGAGATGAGTGAGTGTGAGGCATTTCTTGGGTGGTTTGGCCTCTTCAGCTGCTGTTTTAAGTGTCTCTTGTCTGGTGCTGTGCTGGGCATCTTGGCAGCTCTGGGAGCATCTTCTGTTGTGTCTTCTGTTGTCTTTGTGAGTTGGAACCTGGCCTGTGGTCTGGCTGCCACATGCTCCAGGAAGGAAGATGCCATCTTGAGCATGTGGACTATTGTTCGGGAGAGGAGCTCTCTTCCTCAGTGGGAGGAAGACACCATCTTGGGAGCTCTTGTGTTTAGGACTTTAAAACACTGGACACTGCTTTAGGTGAGGTAAACAGCCTTTTTTTGGCCTCAGTGACTCTTTGTTCTTCCCTGGTTTGTTAAATAAATCCCATTATTGTTCTCTGAACCTGAGTAATCTTGCAGTTGTGTGTACAGGTTAAGAACTCAGGCGGTGACTGGTAAGCTATTTGGGCAGTGTCCTTAGCTAATTTTAGTGCCTCTTGCTGCCCTGTGTCATTACCATTTTATGTAAAAAAACATATAGACCAAAATTCACAAATATCTACATGCCGTGATTTGATCTCAGTTTCATTGGATTATAAAGAGGATAAAAATCAGGCCTGTAGGACAGCTAACTTGTAAGTACTCTATTGTTGGTTATACCTTGAAGACCCCAACAGGAAACTATGTGCTGCAGACAACCTCCTGGTATTCTGAAATGGTGGTAATGGATTTTAACAATGGCACTTTAATCTTTAGGTCAGGATAACATTGTTCTTCTAGTAACAGCCATTGTGAGTTTTCTATTCCTTATCTAAAAACAATTTTTGATAAGATAGGAAAATGAAAAGCTTTAGTTGAGAGGAGAGAATTTGAAGAAGGGAGTTAATACTCCCTTCAGAATTTGGGTATAATATGCAAAATAGGAATGAGTAGAAAGAAGAAACTGGAATCAGCCATCAATTTAATTCAAAGATTTGTTACCAAACGCCGGCCTCAGTTTCCCTCAGCCAATAAAAGGAAACTGAGTTTAAGGAAAAGGAAAGTGGTTTCATTTCATTTGTCGACAAATGAAACCGCTTTCCTTTTCCTCAAACTCAGTTTCCTTTTATTGGCTGAGGGAAACTGAGGCCGGCGTTCTGTAACAATTTTGGCGAGCCAGCCAGGAGGTGGATGCCACTTTGGCTCTCCCAACCCCAACTCTGACTTCCAACTGACGGAGCTGTTGCCCGCTGCAGCGCACCAGGGCTCACCTATCTGTGCTGGTCTGTGCTGTCAGAGAGGGGCCTGGGCATCCCGGGTGGCATCCTGACCCTCCTGCTGAGAGGGAGCGCCCTCTCTCCAGGAGGATGAGGGAGAGTCCCAGCAGCTGCTGGAGTTCTTTTTCCTCTGGGGAACTTCCCAAGTCCTCCTCGGGAGAGGCACAGCTCTTCTCTGCACCCTGGATTTACCTTTGAGGAGATGGAAACTGGATGGAAAACCGCGGTCCCCTGGCATTTGGTGTAAGTTCCCCTGGCGTGCACACCAAGACCTTGGCCTTCACACAGTCGGGAGGAATCTGAGTCCCCTCGCGGAGGGAGTTCAGGTCTCCTCATTTGGGAGGGAGTCTATGAGTCTCCCTCAATTTGGAGCGCTCTTTGGTGTGTTAGGCCCGGTTGAGTGGGAATTGGGAAACATTTGGTGTTTTTTAATTGATGTCTATTTGGTATTTGGTATTTGGAGTTTCCCATTTGTTTTTTCTTGGAAGCCAGGGATTTAGTTAAACTTATGAGAGGTGCCGTATTTGTTTCATCTGAAAGCCCCTTGGGGAAAATATTAACTGAGTGGTCGACCTGTAACTACAAACCTATGTCTAAAATGCAGCTCCTAACAGTTTCCCTGCAGGAGCCCAGGAACAACTGATAGTGGGGAACAGACTGATGTTTTTTTGTTAACACAAAAGCCAGGCAATATACTCTCCTTTTTCCACATTGGCCGACTCACCTATGAGTCCCTTTTATCTATGCTCTTCTAAAATCTTACCCTGACATTCCATGTCAATTCAGATGCTTTGGCTTTAGGCAACCTAAGATAACTCTGACTCTTCTAGGACATTGGCAGACGACTGGAAGGACTGGAATTGTTCCAATGAGAAAACTGGGCCTGGACCAGGGCTTCTACTTGATGTTGTTTTTGGAGTTAGTGGGTCTGGAGTGCGGGGTCCTTGGGTTCACTCTGGGAAGGGTGTTACCAGAGCTTCTGTTTCAGACATGCAGCAAGCTTCCCAGGCGAGTTTCTCCACGAGACAGAGACATTAGTTATATTTAAAGGGCAGGTTTATTAGGGAAAGGGGACAGGAAAGTAGAGGAGACACAAGCGGGCAGGAACAGCTGCCCCAGAAGGGACAGGTTTGCTGAGAAAGGTCTGCGTGGTTGCAGGCGGGTGGCCTTGAGGGGAGTGGCCTCCACTGAGGGAGGTCAGTGAGGAGAGGCTCCAGAGGGACAGGTCATGGGCAGGCAGGGAGGCTGCTGCCCTGCAGAGGGAGAGGGTTGGTGAAAAGAGGAACCTGCTTAAGCACAGGTGGGCAGGCAGAGTGCTGCCGGGAGCCTGTGCAGAGACTGCACGGATATAGTTGTCTTCTGTTTAGGAGGGACTCACCCCTTGTGAGCCTTTGGGTTAGTTGCTGATTCTGGATAACCATGTAGAATCAGAGAGGGACCAGAGATTCTACAATGGGCTCAATCTCCATATCCTTACCTTTGGAGTCTGCTGGGCTCAATCTCCATATCTTTATACCTGCTTGGGTGTTGTGCTTTGTAATCAAGGCATTGGAGCCTGAGGATCTTGGTTTCCATAGCTGTGTCAATAGCTATGCTAATCCTTTCTAAAACCTGTGCCCCCAGCTCTTGGCATTTTGTGAGCCAGGTTTTTGGTCTTGTGGACACCTCCTTTTCAGTTTTTCTATTCTTGTCCTCCATCATACTTACCTTACCTTTTCCCATTTTATGCAAATAGTTTTGTGAATCTGATCTTTGTGCCTGTGTAAGGAATTCAAGCAAGTATCTGGAATCAGGTCTTGGATAATTTAAAAATTTGGTATTTTTCTGCTTTTTATGCTTTAGTCAGACACCTAACTCACTATTTACCAGTCACTGTAAAAATTGGATGTAAAGTAAGCTGAAGAGAGTGTTCTCCACTTTAAGGAGGTGTTTTCTTCCTCTAAATTCATAGGCTTTTTCTGATCACGTGCTGAGACTTCTGGGATCAGGCTCAGTTGGTTTTGTCAAGATTACTTTGGACTTTCTAGTTAGCTATAAAGGAAGCTTGCTAGTTGGTTGGAAAATTTCAAAACTTCTTATTGACCATGAAATTTCAGGTTTCCTTGAAAATCTAAGTCTCTTAAAACAATCAATTTACTAATCAAACTACATAGTGGATTTCTGTAAATAATATTCCTTATCAAATTTCTAGTAAGAATCTAAGAACAAATAAGCTGCCAAGAAAGATCTTAATCTGCCTCTTCTCCTGTCCTTCTCGTGGCCCATGTATATCTCATGGCCCATGTTCTATCTTTCTTAGGACCAGGCCTCATCCATGAGGTCAAACAGAAACTAGGACTCTGTAAAGTAATTTGAGTTTTCTATGCTTGTCTTTAAAAATGGTTCTAATCTTGGGTTCTAGAGGTTTTAAAATGATTAAAATGGGATGCTTATTAGCACATGTAAGGACTTTAACTTCCATCTCTTATTGGAAACCTCCTTGATTAAAAAAAAAAAAGAAACAACAGAACTTAGATGGCTATATCAACTTAAATTGAAAACTTAAGTTGTTTTAGGAATTAGTCCCTCTTTGTGTTGAAAAGGGATATAGTTTTGGTGTTTTTTTTTTTTTTTTGTCTCTGGAGGATTGCTGTGTTAGAAATAATTATAAATGGCGCCTATATAAATTCTAATAGAAAAGAACCCAAATTTTGAGATCGCGATTTAAAATTTTTGGTAAACAAAAACTAGTTCAAAATGTAATGGTTTAATTAAAGCACATATGTCTTAGATTTACAATGTTGGGAGTTAAAAGTTTTATTGTATGTTAAATATGTTTGAAAAAGTTTGGAGTGGTCAAAAGAAAAAAAAATTATTGACCTGGTCTATGTTAACAGAGATAAGAATGGTTTTGTTTATACCTGGACTTCTTTTTGATAAAATTCTCTTCTAAAAAGACTGACCCACTATTTCTTTACCTTGAAAGAAGTACCTTTGTTCCCCAGATAAGCAACTTAATTGATTTTTCCTTCCCTTGTCCTAGCCAAGGAAAAAAAGAAAAACCTCTGGTATATAAAATTGTTTCATTTATAACTCTGCAATTTGAACTTCCTATTCTAAGAAAAACTAGAGCTACAGTTGGTATTGCTGTTCTTCTTATCATTATTTAAATGGTGGTATATTTTTCCTATAAAACTAATGATTTACTAAGTTTAATAAGGAAAGTTTGTTGACTGCTTGATGAGCTTTTGGTGTATTTTTGCTTCTTATAGTAGGAAAATAAAACTTTATTGTTATCATCTAGGAAAAAATAAAACATGTGTTTATGTATGAGTTATCCACTACAAAGGAATAACAGCATAACAGCTCTAACAATGTCTTAAAGTGAACAATGTGAGGCTTGCCTGTTAATTAGCTGAAGTTATGTTGGGACAAGGCCTCAGAGTGGACTAAAAGTTTCAGGAAATGACTGATGGACTTTCTCTGGCCAGGCACCTGACTTGTGTGCCCCAGATGACCAGATGACCTCTTGGGAGTCTCCAGCTTCTATACTCCCTGCTTGCTTTAAAATGCGAATGTGCCCCTGCTGGGGCAATGGATGCTCTGTTGCCTAATTGCTGGGGACTTTTAGACTTTGGAAAAAGATCTCTGGGCCTGTGGGCATAAATAAAGACAAAAGCCTTCTATAACAGTCTTACAATCTAAAAATTAAAAACTAGAATGTTGTAACTCTAAATGCAAATAAAGCGAGATTGTGTTAAGATATGTATGTAAAAGATATGTTAAAGGTCTAAAAATTTTAGCGTCAAAACAAAATAGCTATCTTGGAAAAAAGGGTGTTGAAGCTTTGCAGGTCTGAGAGAGGTATCTTAGAAAAAATGCTATGTGCTAGAATGACTTGCTTTAGGAATATTCAAATTTATTATCAGTGGTGTACTTACATAAAACCAAACTTTAATTTCTTTTCCATCTGCAGTAAAGGTTCAAGTATTCTTAAACTGCTTTTACTAGTTCTTGATGACAAATTAAAAACTGTTTAGGTAATCTAAAATCTTGGTTCTCTTTTACCCTCGGACTTGGTAAACTGAAAATATAGTCCTGTCAGCATTGTTGAGCACTGTGAAAATATATCTACTTTTAAAAACCTCCAGTTATCACTCTGGGTACCTTAGTGTTGTTTTATAAAAATCTGTATATATTATTAAGCCTGTGACGAAACTTTTCTTGGAGTCAAATTTCAGAAATGGTAAAGTTTTTTTTGAATCAAGTAAAATTATTTGATGCGTCTTAGGACTCTTAATAAATTATTTTCCTTATAGCAAAATGCTAAAACACATTGGACCAATCTAGAAATGTTAAAACTTCATAAAAAATTGTCATTGAGGGAAAAAGTTATACCTTTTCAGCATATATAAAATTGATTAAAGTGTTCTAAAATATATGCGATTTTTAAAACCTAGTATGTTCTGGTATAATATTATTGGATGATTCTGATTATACTGAAATATATATGTGTATGTGTGTCACAAAATTGAGCAAACATCCTTGTCTTTTACCTTAAGCCATGATTTTAGGTATGGTCATTTTCGAGTTTTTGTTCTTTCTAAAGTTTATTTGCTGAGCTTTGTCTTCAGAAGACTCACAAAAAGAGACTGACAATATACATATGTTTTGGAACTGAAAAGACCTACCGAGCCTATAAAAATTTGATTAATGAAAATTACCAACAGAAGATGGCGACTTAATATATGAAAAGTAAACTGAAGAAGATTTGAATAATATTTCATGACTTTTAAAAAATTAGTTTTTAATGTTTTGGTTTTTTGGTCTCTAGAAACCTTGTCTTTAAGATGGGCTATAATCTTAGCAGAGGCAATTTGCATCTTTTTTTGAGCAAACTGAAGCATTTGCTTTTCTCTTGTCTCATCCCAAAAATTTATAGGCAATATTTGTACTTCTCAGGACAATGTCTATCTTTGCATAATCTCAATAGGGAATTTTATTTATTTCTCCTTAAGCTGGTAAATTAAACATGTTTTGTTACAAGGCTTTGATTGAAATTCTTCTGGGAATAAACTGTGCTGAGCTGAGAAGAGCGAGCCAAGAAGAGCCTGACCTTGCTTACTGGGTTCCAGAGACCTCCATGAAAGTTGAGGAAGCTGCCTCCATGGACAGGACTGAGGAAAACCCTGGAAAAAGTCCTGGGAACCTTGAGAAGAGGAAATCTCAGGTGAAGTTTGGTGAGACTGTGACTTTGATAAAGCCGGCATGGACTGGATGTTAAAAAGCTCACGCTAAGGCCTGTGGAATTTTCAACAAAGCCAACAACACTCTACTTGTTTACTCTGCCCTATGAGTTTATGCAAATATAGGGAAAATTGTTAAAATTAGATTTGGTTTACTATTTTACAGAATTGGGATGAGGGTAGAGAAAAATTATGTCTCAGTAACTATTTATATTATTCTCTGGTCCTCTCCAGTGAGGGCTATAGCCTTAATGTCATCATCTTGAGGAAGAGAAAAAGTAATCCCTCTTACATTTAGGACTACGCTGTGTTGTATATCTTGTCGCTGCCACACCAGCACCAAGACCTTAACATCATGTCGGGAACTATGGCACCAGTAAGTGCAGGCCTTCCATAGTAAACCCCCAACAGGACGACGACCCTGTTCAGCAGGAAGCAGCCAGATGACACGACGCCCCTTTTCCCATAGAAATGGAAGGTTATAACTGAGAGTGGGGATTATGATACAGTTAACAAGTTTGTCTTTCCCCATTTCTTGCAATTCCCCTTATCTAGCATTGGCAGGATTGATGGCTTGTCTTTCCCATTTGTTGCAGCTTCCCCTCCCCTTGGGAAGAAAAACAAGCTGGCGCCCACCGGTTTCCCTGCAGACCCTTCCCCCTCCCCTTCGCGCACCCCTACCCATCTCCCCCCGTATAAATACCCCTGCCCACTGCCAAAGAGGAGGACGGTGGTTTTTCGGACATGAGTCTGCCGCCCTCCTCATTTGTCGACAAATAAAACCGCTTTCCTTTTCCTCAAACTTAGTTTCCTTTTATTGGCTGAGGGAAACTGAGGCCGGCGTTCGGTAACAGATTCACTAGAATTTAATCCCAATTTTAGCATTGTTTTGGATTAGGTAACAATCTATCAGAATGACAATGTCCATATTTTAAAAATAAGTAATAATAATACATAGTTCATTGAATTTGAAACCAAATGAGATAGTCTATGAAAATTGCCTTCTACAAAATGTTGTTTATCTTGTTACCCAAGATAATTTAACTTCTCAATTCTGGCATAGTTCCTGAAATTATCACTGTGGGCCTTCTATTCTTTTAACACATAATTAATTTTAATTAGGTTTTAATTTTTTGTTTTTATTTACTATAAATATATCATATTTTCCTAAGTGGAATTATTTTATTCCTGTCATTTTGTTACTAACCATTTATTGATTCTATTACTAGGTATTGCCATAGTTGTATATGAGATTACGATGTAAGACAGGACATAAAACAGTAAATGTTTGGGAAAAGGTGTTTTAGCTTAATGATCAGATGTTAATAATTGAAAAATTACTCTTAAGTCTGACATTTGCTATTTAATGGAAAAAAATATATACAATATATTGTTCATCCACAATGACTTTTTTCACATCATCTGTGAAAACAAAGTCATGAGAGTTTAGATGTTATTTTATTTTTTACTTATTTATTTTAGGCAGAAAAGGACGAAGTTTATGATCAGATAAGGAGAAGGACAGGAAAACTCTCCGAAAAGAGAGGCGTCCAGAGTGGCTAGCCCGAGATTTTAAATTTTAAATCTGAAAGACATTTAAGGAAATTTTTCATAAACTCTCAATATGTAAGTGAAGAAATCAAGGTCTCATATTTAAAAATATCGTCTATTGTCCAAATTCCAAAGTGGATCCTATAGTATGATGGGTACTTACATGTAAGTGATCACAGACAGTCTGGATGATGATATGAGCCCCAAGCTGTCATATGGAACACTTTCCCTACTCCTTCCCTGCATTAGTTCTAAAAAAAAAGGAGGGCCTCCCTGGCCTAGGGGTTAAGTCTTAGTGCGATCACTGCTATGGCCTAAGTTCAATCCCTGGCTAGGGAGCTAACCCACATATGGCAAAGCAGACCTCTCCTGTCTTACCCGCTGCTCCCCTTTATAATGTATTTCATTAGCTCTGCCTGTTCTACTCCCCACTCTATCTCTGGTGAATGCTCTCACCCCTGCACCTCTGGTCTACCCCCCAGTTCTTCTACACACAAAAAATTTTTTTTTAAAAAAAAGAACAAAAACTTTTCATTTAATATTTTTGCTCAATTGTCCTTCTTTAAACAATTTGTTCCTGAACCTCCAGTCTGTGTGATACACACCCTGTTGCAAGGCCTAATGGAATGACATGCATCAAGATCTTCGTGTCAGATTTCACACTTCTTTTTTATGGAAAGAACACTTAACATAAGATCTACCCTCTTAGCAAATATTTAGATGTATTACATATCACTGTTTACTGCCGGTGAATTGTTGTACAAGTCTCTAGAGCTTATTCATTTTGTTTGACTGAAACTTTATGCCGATAGATTACAATGTCATCTTTGAATGTGTTATCCTCTCACTAATGTTTGTTCATGCTCTGATTTATATCTCACCATAACTCTGAGACAGTTACAATCTTATTTCAAGATAATTAAGTGATGTTAAAAATAATAGCTCATGTAGTGCTTAGTGTATATTCAGGTAGTCTTACTAAAGTATATATATGTATAAACTTACTTAATCGTCACAAAAATCTTGCAATGTAGTTGTATTTTTATTATCCTGAAGTATGAATTGAGTCTTAAGGAGGTAAAGTTAGCTCAATAGTTAAACAAATACTTCATTGCTTTCCCTAAAGGTCCTCCCTGCTACTTCCCACTTACCCAAACGGAGATACATCAACAGTCTAACTAGCCTCCTTTAATCTAAAAATATAAGCTCTACTTTGAGACTGGCAGAGCCACAGCCCAGATGTGCATCCTTAGGTAACTTGGTGGAATGGAAATATCTAGTCACATTTGACCAATGAACTAATTTCCTATTGTTATATAAAGGAAATAAAAATTTCATCTTATTTGGGTTACTGTAAATTAGGGGTGAATTTATTATAGGGCATTACCTAATCCTCTAACAACAACAAAACATGGTTTCTACCCAGTATTTTGGGAATAGCTGGAAAGTTCTTGAACCAGGGGAACCAAAGAGACATTTCAGAGGAAAGAAATCCTTATAAGCAACATGAGGTCTTATAGCAAGAGCAAGATTGATTATATCTGAAGGAAGACACACACACTCTGTGGAGTAGACCACATCCCAGAATCTCATTGTTGTAGGCTAATTTTGCTATAGCACAAAGAACACATCCATCTGTTAAAAGAGATTGAAAAGGGCCAACGTCATGTGACCTAAGTATAAAAACAAGGTGAGTTTTTGAGTTTACAACAAGAAATCATTGTCACATAATCAGATACTCTAGAACTTGTAACCAATATATTCTCTTCAGGGAGTCAAGATAAACAGGATGCCAAGTTGTAATTAGAAGCTACTGTACAGTTTTATGAGAACTGAATATACTCGAAATCTGTATAATCAGGCCCTTGCATTTCTGTAGGCTTATGTACATGGGAAAAGCCAAATCTTAATCAGAGGCTGCCTTGTGAACGTGGAGTCAGAAGTCAGTAGTTTGATGACTCAGATGCTACACATTTCATCTCAAAATCATGATGCTCCGGGCATTGGGAGCAGATGTCCTGCTGGGCATCTTAGGCTAAGATCACTGGCACCACTGTGAGTCATTTCTCCTTTTTCAGACATGGATGCTGAGGCATTGGGGCCATACCTGTCCTCTTCCCCTGTTCTAGCTTTCCTACCAACTCTTCTCTTCCTCTCCTGCTTCCCTTTTTCTCTCTTGCACTCTCTTTGTCCATTGGTGCTGAGTCATAATTAGCCACTAGAAACAGTGAGAATTTAAAAAATCCCTGTGTTTGGGCCTCACCCAAACAATAAAATCAGAAGCTCTGGATGGACTCAGGCATTAGATTTCGCTGTTGTTGTTTTAACTAACAAGTTATTCTGGTACATAGGCAGGTTTGAGAACCATCAGACAAGTACATTAAGTCACTCTAAGAGTGAAGTTTCTCATTCTAAGATCACCAAGAAGATAATTCTGTGAATAAATGATAGTCTCTCTATCAAATAAATACCTCTTCCCCCTGACTTCCTGGACTTAATGAAAAACATTCTTCCCATCATGGAACATTGGTTGGTTTAATTTCTATTTTCTTTGCAGAATTCTAAGCTCCACAAGGACAGGGTTAAGGTATTTGTCTTTCATTACTGTCTTCCAGAAAAAAAAAAAGTTCCTGAGACATATTAATTAACTAGCAAATATTCATCAAAGAGTCTGAATTTTGCGATTCGGGAAGTATATAAGAAATGAAGAATATTTATCTGTTTAAAAATGGGATGTTCCCTTTTCTCCACAACCTTGCCAACATTTGTCGTTGCTAGTTTTTTTAATATGTGCCATTCTCACTGGTGTAAGATGGTATCTCATGGTAGTTTTGATTTGCATTTCCCTAATTGTAATAAAGTAAAAATCAAAATCAACAAGCAACTATAAACCAGAGACACACTACGGGGGGTCGGGTGGGGAAGGAGGGTTTAGAGTCAAAATAAGGGGAAGGGGTATGGGAATTGTATGGGGAATATAACCAAGATGAAAATGCATACATTGTGCAAAAATGAAATATGATGTAAAAATATATAAAATAAAATATAAAAAAATAAATTAAAATAATAAAATAAAATTTTTCTGAAAAAATTTAAAAAATGGGATGTGGCAAGTGTAAGAAAAGATTTTTTCTACTAGCATTTAGTATTTTTATTAGTTATTTCCATAGTAGTTCAGGAATATAAATTTAAATCACGAGTAACTTGCATTTCTCATACAATTGTCATATTCGATCATTAAATTTAATTGCAGACAAAGAATCTCAGAGAAAATAAACTGCCTTTAATCTTTTAGTCTTTTAAGTGCTGACTTTCAGAATGGATGACTTGGAAAAAGGAATTTCAGACAATGGGGATTTTATCAAATATATTTTCCCAAGAGGAAACAGGCAAACAAAATTTCAGCAGGAAACTTCTAGTGAAGATTTGCTGCCATAGGAGGACTAGGAAACAGGACATTGAGCTAATCTTTGTCTGATATTTATGTGGGTGTCCTGAAAAGGGAGGAGAGGAAAGGACTTGTTCCACAGCTGAATTCCAGATGTATCCAAAGGAAAATATTTTACTCTCACCAATGTCAGCCATCTCCCTTTCAGTAATGATACAAATTGGGCATTGAAATGCCATGTCATTTCAGGCAGCAGCTCTCAGTGTGTCTGGTGTTCAGGCAACTCTCTGCTTCACAGCTCAATGACAACAGCCGTAAAATACGATAACTGCCACATCATGAGCACCTACTGTTTGCCAGATCTTGACATATATTTTCTATTGTCATCGTCACAGTAATCCTGGCAACAGCTATTACTCTCTGCTTTACAGATGAAGAAACCAAGAAGTAATAAGGAAGTGTTTGTGTCTGCAAAGTGAATTAACATTTCAAAAGGAGGCTCAAAGTGAGCCTCTTTTAGCAGTGTTTCCTGTAAAACCTTACAAAGAAATCCTTAAAGAATGAAGGAGAGATTAATTGTTGATTTCAGTGCTTTCCACCCTGGGGTCTATATAATGTCTCATCAACAGTTCTATTCATATCAGTCTTTGGAGAACTGAACCATCGGTAACTAACTGACCAACCAACCCGCAAAAAAATGAGTTATCAGTTCAATCTTTGTCAGATAAAAACATACCATTTATTAAAAACCTATCCATGGTTTTCTAGATCTTAGCATTGTAGTTGATATACAATTATTAAATAAGGATTACAATGTCTTTTGTGCTTTTTTTGTCTTATTTGGTCTACTTTATGCTAGTTCAGAGATTTGATGATTTCAAAAATATATTTATCTTCTCCAGCTACAAACATGTTTTTTAACCTACTATCTAAGGAAGGTTTCAGACATAAGAGGCAAGGAAATGGCCGATTCAAGCCTTCTTCCAGATGTTTGGATTTTGAGATAGCCAGTTTGGAAGGATGATTTCCACCATGAAACTTGACTAAGTCATCACTTCAACCTTCAAGGCAAGATTCCGGATAGATATCTAATCCCAAAACTGTATAGAAAAAAATTCTAGACCTGTGGAACAAGTCCATTCCCCTTCTTCCTTTTCAGTTCTGGCCTCAGATCTTTGCAAAGAAAGTGATTCTGAAGGCTCCATCAATAAGATACCAAAAATATACACTGATGATTTGCTAACCATTAATAGAAAATTGCAATTTTCACACTGCAATATCCATGGTATAAGCCGCTCCATGATTGCTAGAGCAAGCAGATCACTGCTTTCCCAAACCAGAGCAACTTCAACCAGACTTACAGGCTCAACCTGGTCCTGGTGTTTAGGAATTTTCCTATTTCAAATAGAAGTTGATTTGGACTCTGAGTCTCAGTCTCAAGTTCTGATTGCCTGTCAGCTCAATATTATTTCTGAGACATGGTCCACATTTGTACCTCATATTTGTTAACCAGATTTCTGTTTGGTTCCTTGCACTTGGTTTTTAATTTGAGCTTCCTTCTGTCTACAGCTGCAACCTGGCTTTATTATTTTCATTTCTGTTCTGGCCTCAGATCTTTACATAATATATGTTTATTGTTTTCCTTTGTAACTAGTGACAGATCTTCCCTGACATCTAACTACCTTGATTCCTGATTATCACCTAATCTGAATCCCCATCCCCTTATCAATCTTTATTTTCTTAAAAAAAAAATATTTATTTATACAAGAACTAGGTACAAGCCAGATGCGCGGGAGGGTGAGAGGAATCACCAGATAGAGCGGGGAACAGAACAGGCAGACTGACAAAATACACTGCTGAGGGGAGCAGCGGGCGAGACAGGAGAGGTCTGCTGCGTCATCTGGGATTCTTGCCGGACCGGCTGGGATGGAACCTGCACTGTTGAGGCTGCGGACAGCTTCACAGTGCAGCGCTCAACCTCCTGCGCCACCAGGGAGACCCCCCTTAGCAATCTTCCAAGGTACTATTTTGTCACTACTCTTTGCATCTGGAATTATGTTGATTGACTGTGCTTACTTCTGGTAGCTGTGGTTGCTCTCTCTTTCCTGCACCCACTCCCCAGAGCCTCTCTGTTTGCCCCATTCCATTGCATCACTAAACTCTGGGCAGACATATGACGCACAGGATGCCATAAATCCTAACTGCTGTATGTGCAGACAAATATCCCATTCTGGTCAGTATGTGGTATTGCATAATTGTGCATGCCATGTAGCACTGCTGGCACATTTTCTTGCAGGAACAGTTCCTCTTCTTGAAAATAATTACAACCAGAAGCATTAAATTTTGCAACACCCTGGGAATAACTTGAGTTATTCTGTGAGAGTGAAGAAGCTATCAAACATCATCCCTGGATTCTACTTTTGTAGGAACAAGAAAACTGTGTTTGCATTGTCTTGATCACAGCAATCTCTTCCTGTATATTTTGAAAAAAAAAAGCATATTCTCATATTGCTTTATTACATTTAAGTATATAGAGCTTAAATTTCCCAATTCAAATTATGAGACTATCTGGTCAACAAAAGTGCTTACTTTCCCAGAACTATTTAAAATTAGGTTAGTTTCTCAATTATTTGGGATTTAGTTCAAAGCAAAATTCTGCCCAAATATTTGGCTCTGTGTCAAGTTCTAGTTTTCATTTTGTGCATTTTGGTTCCTGAAGGCCTGTTTTGCATAGAGCATTTATCATTAACATTAGAAGAATTATAAAGAAGTAAATATGTAGAGGTAGATTTATTTATACACGTATGTATGTAGTCACAGGACATTTTACGGTGTGCATTCGCATGTAATACTTCATTAAATAAAATTCTCAAAATACATAGTGAATGTGAATTAACTACCTACCTCCATTTTATGGATACAGAAACAAAATTCTTAATGGTCTTGACTAAAACTTTTAGTAAAGTCAGGAACTGAATTTTGGTGCTGTGGTCTTAAATCTCCCATAGTTTCACCCACTGTCTCCTCATCACCCTCCCTGTGTTGGTCACCAGTAATGAAGTACTGGGGAAATGTATACTATCAAGGAAAAGCATAGATCAAAATCTCCACCCAAATTCCAGTCTGGTAAGTTGAATTATTTTATGATTTACCTATCCTTGAGAAAAGTTGACTTCTGAGATAACCTGGATGGAAAATTCTGTTATTTCCTTTTACCTGGAATCACAGAGAAAAGCAGTAGAATCATTTAAACCTGTCCTTGCTGGTTAACTGCAAACATGGCGTTCTTTTATTTAAACATTCAAATGACAGATTTGATTGGTCGTCTATCACAGTATCAGGTACTGTGATAGAAAATGAAAATACAAAGATTAAAATAAAAGACGGTGACTAGTCTGAAGTTGCTTATAGATAAAAGGCAAAGGTTGTGCATGCTTAGAATAGTGGTACCCGCAAATGGTTATGGTAAAGTAGGGAGAATCCTACTTTTTCTTTGAAAGTATAGAAAGTTTTATCAATTAAAATTATGTATGTCAATTAAAGAAAGCGCAGGAGAAAAATACACATCCACCAAGTGAGAAATTTGATGGAAGAAGTCCATATATTAAGCTTAAAACAATGAAATTATAAAGAATAGTCTGCTCTGGTATGTTGTGGGACAGGAAGGCTTATACCTGAGTCTGGGAGTTAGCCTGAGATCATGCTAAGAAGTCACAGATACTACCCTGAGACTTTTCTACTTATTTCATTGGCAGTGGGGAACCCTCCAAGATTTGTAAATGTGAGTAGTGCAGAAAATTGTGAAATCGCCTGCCAAATCCCTGAATTTGATTTCCCTTAAAACCTGAGCCTGAGGCAAGGATTTCAGATTTCAGTGCAAGTATTCTACTGGGGAGGCAATCTCAGGAACCACAGCGAGGGAACGGAGAGGGGAGAAGGGAGAGCAGGAGAGCAGCAGTGGGTGTCAGAATGACGTGGCTGATGCTGTGCCATCCAGGGCTTGATGTGCTTGGATTCTCTGGGAGATGCAGAGTGTACCACCAAGTGGACCACCTTCTCCACCCCCAGGTCCAAGAAACCTAGACAGTCACCCTCACACTCTGCTCTTCATCCATCGAGGGCAAAATCCTGGACATTACTCCCCAGACATTTGACTGGACCCTTGCTAAGAGCACTCTGATGACAGAAGCCTTCTTGGGGAGAGAGAGAGGAAATATTAGTTTGTAGGAAAGTCAATTGTAGGTCACTGCTTAGGTGGGTCTTTCTTCATGGGACTAGAAAGAGGACAATTTTTTTCCTCCAAAAAAATGTGCACATAGCCTGCTCTGTCTGGGAGGCATCAGTGGAGACCCCTAAGGGGGCTGTGAATTGTAAGTCATTAGGATTTCCCTTCTTGTCATCTCCTTCCATGAGTCTGTCTCTGTTGGTAAATCTGAAACATGCCCAGACTGTATCGGCCGTGATAGAATCCCCCAGTCTGCCGAGAGGCTCAGCTCTTAAAAGCTGGGATATCCTAATTGCAGTCAACAGGCTTCTTTTGAATGCCCATGGGGCTTGGAAAGCAAACTGTGTGGTTGTTATTTGTCCTCCCCGGGATATACAGTATCAAAAAACAAGGTCTACCTTCCAAGGCTTCAATCTCTTTTGTTGTGCCAGATTGCAAATGACATCCTAGTGTGGCATGCATTAAGAGCCTTTGTGTCCCAGTATCAGCCGGAGGCCTGCTCAGTGTACACCCTGGCAGCTCTCATTATGCGAAATAATAGGCAACATGTTTCCTTAAGATTTGTTATCTTTTCTCACTCAGCTCCAGCCAATGTGTCTGCTGGGCATTTTCTGGGCCCTGCTTTGGTGCAATAATGTGGAAGGCAAGATAGCAGTGCGTTTGTTATGGGATCCAGCTATAAGCCTGACATCTGCTGAATGTTCTCTTACTTTCTTTGAACATAATTAAATACAATCACCAGCCTCCTCTTGGCCTCCCACCATAAACCCCAATGGAGAAGAGGCTCATCTGACATCAGCCTATGTGGGAAATGCTAAATAATAAGACTAATTCAGCCTCCATTCATGCATTTCTGCTGAAGAAGCCTCTGAGTCATTTTTCTGAAAGTTTCCTTGATTTGCTTTCTTTTTCCTCCCTCTTTCTCTTCCTCCCTTTCCCAACTCCTCTTTCTCTTTTTTTTTTCTAAAATTTTTTGGGGGAAGTAGCTTCCATGTTCCAGAAATTTCTCCTTCTCTTCACCTTCTCCCTCACCCCTATTCCCTATACATTTATTGTTTGCATTGCAGTAGACATTTGCCCTAATGAATTTGAAGTTATTTAAAACAAGTTCAGGAATAAAGAATGATTGGTGGGGAAAGCAATGGCCCCGGAGTCTGACGTACCTGGGAATAAATGCTTCTCAGGTATTTCTTACTTATTTAGCCTCCCTGCCCCTTTCTCCTTCTTATAACACCATGTGCCATTTTTTTTTTTTTTTAAGATTTATTTATTTATTTATACATGCACTGGGTACAGTCAGAAGCACGGGAGGGTGAGAGAATTCACCAGAGCCAGAGCGGGGAGCAGAGCAGGCAGAAGGACCGAAGTACACTGCTGAGGGGAGCAGCGGGCGGCAGGAGAGGTCTGCGCGCCATGTGGGACCCTCCTCTGGTGGCCGGGGTGCCATTTTGTGACATGGTTGTGTCCCGAGGCTGTTGTGCTGTGTCAGCTGGCTACTAAATCCTGGCACATAATACAACACCTTCAAGTTCTCCCTTTTTCTACTTGCCTCAGAGAGTCCTTGGAAAAGGGTTAGATGCTTCCTGTGTTTTGCACAAATATCTGTTGAAAGGAAGAATTTATGACTGTCCGCAACTAAGGTAACATAGGCCCAGACTCATGGAAACATAACACTTCGGAGGCAGAAGGGTTTTCACTCTGCAGAGACTAGAAGCTAAGCAACTTTAAGCATCTGCTTCAGTAAGAGCTGGTTAGGACAGAGCATGGGGGGCAGGGGGTGCACTGGGGCTTCTGGGTCCCTCTCCAGGGCACCTCCTGCTGGTCGCTCTGGAGTCCAGTGGAGAAGGCAACAGCCAGCCAAAGTCGCAATGGAGATGATGCTATTAAATTTCACTCTTTCTCACATAGGTCCTACTGAATTCATTTCATTTTTAAAAAATGTTCCTAACACAGTCATTGCATTTCTGTGGTAGGAAGTACAGTTGCTCACACAGCAGTCATCCGCTTTCTCTTCTTGTCTGAAAAAGCCTGTATTCCACATGGAATCTGAAACTGATAGCTGTTTCCTTTCCCAGCCTCTCCTGAAGCTGATACCTGGGTATAGAATGAGACCCCAGGTCGGGAGGTTATATGTTCTGTTACTAACAGCTTGCAAATTACTCACTAAAAACAAAAAAAAATATATTGGAGGGAGGGATTATGCTAAGCAAAGCAAGTCAGAAAGAGAAAGGCAAATACGGGATAGTATCACTTATATGTGGAATATAGCAGGGAAAACAGTGCATCCGTTGTTAATATATTCTCTATTACTGCTTATACTCTACAATGGCAGAATAGGATGGATCTAGAGACCATCTAGCCTGCCCAACCTCGAATATTTACTTTGTGCCTCTATATGGAAAAGTTTGCTGAGCCCTGCTCTAATCCGTAGATTCCTGTTGCCTAGGTCAAGGAGAACAAAAAGGTAAAAAAGTGGTAAACAAAGGCAGGAGACATCTGTAGTTCACTAAAAATAATATTTTTATCAGAATATTGTTAAAAGTTTTGGGTTGGATTTTTGGTTGAGCATTTGCTAGGTATGCAGGCCTGTAAATTTTGCGTCTCTGTTTTTCCAAAATCTTTGCTACTTTTATGTCTGGCCTTAGAACTAAAGTTGATAAACATTCTAGAGCAGCTTTGCAAACTGTAAAGAAGCAGTATCTATGTGAATAACTGTTAATTATGGTAGCCGTTTAGCACTGTTCATGACAAGTTCTTCATTTCTTCCACCTTCCAGACGCTTAGCGGAATTGGAGTTCCCTGTCTCCCTGGAGTGAGGTTCGGCTGCAGGACTTGCTTTGGCCAATGAAAATCAAAATGATCTCTGTGACTTTGTAGAAGGTATTGCATGGAAAGAGCTAGGAACATGTTATTCAAAAACTAAGACAATCCACATTAAGTATGAATTCCTGGGGACACGTGTATAATCCTAATAATTGGCAATTTCAGGGTTTTATCAAGATTTAGAACAAAATGTTTCCTTTGGTGTTCAGATATGTGTCAGTTTTAATAATTCATCAATGTATTAATTCCCCCAAATAAATATTGGTAAATAGCTGCCTTATAATAAGCCATGTACCAAGGAGGGGATGTGTGGCTGAACAGCTCAAAGATTTTAATCACATTTTACCTTTTCTAGTTATTAAAAATTAATCCTTTAGGTCATCTGAACTATACTTGTTTTTGTACCCATTATCATTAATGTAAAATATGCCTGGATTCAGTCTCTATACCCTTAAAAAGAGTTTTGAAAGTGTATGAAGGCTGACTTCAGGCAATATTTTACAACTTTTTAAAAGGGTGTAGATAGAGACCGGGTTCAGGCATTTTGTAACAGGCATACTTTTTAGATTTTCTTCCTGCCAAAATAAATGTATGTAAACCTCAGCTGACCATCTCAACTCAAAAACAGAACACAGAGATCATTGTTAAGAGAAAAAGATGTAATGCAGAAGGAGAGAGAGCCGAAAAGGTCAGCAAACACAAATCAGTGCAATTCCCTGGTGATGAGTAATTGGCAGCAGATATGTTGCTGGATGTATGGAGACAAGAGGACGTTTCTAAAATTTAGTGAAATTTAAACACACACTGCTAAGTAGTTGAAGACTGAAAATGAGGGTTGAACTTTAAGCAATTGCAAACTAGATTGAGGACTCTCTACAGTCCTGATAAATGCCTTCAACATGAAAACAGCCATATCAATGCAAAATCAATTAGGGCATAAAAAAATGCAGCAGAATGTACAAAGTGGAATCTCTCAGGGTTTCAATTCTTAGTGCTGAGAAATTTGAAATTATCACTACACCATATCATTTATATTTTATCCTGTGAACAGACACACACACACACATTTAGATTAATCCTGGTAGTAAAACAGACCCTTAATCCCTTGTGTGAAGTTCAAGTCAATCTAAAGTAAAAATAAAGTCTACTTGGAGCTCACTGACAATTTCTTTTAAAGTTAAGGTCTGCAGATAATGGTCTATGTGGTTTTGTATGTATTCTCACACCAGGCACTTGAATTACTGTTCCTACTTACAAATGAGGAATCTAGTTCACAGAAGTTAAAACTACACATGAGTGGGGCCTCCCTGGTTTCACAGCAGTTGAGCGCTGGGCTGCGAAGCTGTCTGCAGCCTCTGCAGCGCTGGTTTGATCCCCCAGTCCCACACGGTGCACAGACCTCTCCTGCCACGCCTGCTGCTCCCCTCAGCAGTGTACTTCGTCAGTCTGCCTGTTCTGCTCCCTGCTCTGGCTCTGATGAATTCTCTCATCCTCCTGTGCTTCTGACTGTACCTAAGTGCTTGTATAAATAAATAAATCTTTTTTTTTTTTAAGTTTTTAGTGGTCTGTGACCTCTTTGACATTTTATGCAGTCCAGCTCCATTATTTTATCAACCTGGTCATAGTTTTATCAACACTTACCTGGCCAATTCCATTTTCTGATACCATTGAGCGACTTCTGTGTGTTTATGGTCATTTCTGTTTCAACTGAGAAATGCTCGTTTCTGCCTTTTCTCATCTTATTTTATTTTCACCACATTCTTTTTAATGAATAGGAATTTTTTCTATATTGTGGATGTGAGCTGTTAGTTTTGTGTTAAATTATTTTCTTTCTTTCTTTATAGTCTTCAGGGTGGCTTCTGATGATTAAAAGATTGTGTTTCTTATTTTAATGTGCTTCAATTTATAGAACCTTTCCCTTTTATTTTACATGTTATGTACATTGTAAATAAACAGCCACCTTATGTATATTTTTATGTACATATCACTTTAGAGGGGTTGTTTCTGTTGTGTTGAACTGTGTTCCACTATCACTCAATCTCTTTCAGGTTAATCCTTCTCAAATATTGTTCTGGCCTTTTTTTTCCCCTAACTTCCTGCTGGAACCTTCTTTGTGGGATATTACCAAGACTAGTGGAAACTTGCTCTAAATATTCCAAAGTCGTAATTAATAATTACTACTTAATGACTTAAGTTTCAGTTTCATTTCACCACCTCGACCTCTACGTCTTCCTCAAAGGTCAGGAACTTCAGAGTTTCCTTGCTTGTCAAATGATTGTATCTTTATCATTGCAACCAGGCTCTATAAAATCTTTTACTTCTCTGTGGGGAAATATATTATTAAAAAAAGAAAGAAAAAGAAGCAAAAAAACAAAAGGATTTCTTTCTAATCCCACACATAGATAAATTATGTTTTTTTTATAGCCAGACCCACATCAAGATACAATCATTCTCTCTGATTTTTAAACACACTTGAATGAATTGTTTACCTTATAAACAGGGCAATTAAAGATATTTTTAAGTTTCTCTTCAGCCATACAATGTGGCTCTTGGCTCAAGACTGTTCCCAACCACAAAATCTTTCCCTAAACAATAGACACACACAGACATGTACAATACTTTTCAAAGATACAAATAAGCATCTAAATATATTTCCTTGTTATGAAGTGAGGAGCAGTATTCTGGAGAAATCCTTAGATTAAGAATTAGGAGATGTGTGTTCTATCCTTAGATGTCAAGCTTGAATCACTCTCTGCCCCAGTTTTCTCATCTGCCAAAGAGGGTATTGAGATAGCAATTTCAAATTTCTTTTGTTTCATTTTGTTGTGTTGTTTAAATATATGAATATATATGTATATATGTGTGCATATATCTGTTTGTATACATTACTTTTACCATGTATATGTATATATTTACTGTTTGAACACTGTTCTGGAAGTAAAAAACACACATTTTCCATTGGTCAACCTGTATATTGGTTAAACAGATTTATCGGTGGAGAAGGAACAGTGTCTCAAGCCCCTGACATTTTGGAATAAGATTTTAGAGGTGGTTCTTTACAGTGGACTAAGTGTAAGGGTACAGTATCTTACTCCAGACACCAGACACGGACCACATTACTTACCACAGAAGGAAACAAACCTAATTCTGCTTAGTTCTACTTTCCAGCTATATTTTCATCGTGAGTTCAGACAAAACTTATAGCATTATTTTCCATATATGAGTTGGTCTTGATTATATATGGGTATACCAAATTTCAGATTCATTTCCAAGGAAAAAATGATTTTAAATAAAATATATTTGAATTTAGATCTTTTTGATAATTCTTTTCCTTTATTTTTTACATCATTCCTTTATTTTATACATCATTCTAAAAGAAAGACAAAAGATAAAAAGTATTTTTTTTTCTTTGTGGGGTAAGATCTCTCAGGATAGCTGAGGAGTGGTGATTCCCTCAGAAATTGATGTGTGAGTCCTAAAGGGTGAAAAGCAGAGGAATGGAAAGGAAAGCTGAAAAAAAAAAAAAAGCTTCAAATTAAGAGGATATCGTGTGTGAAAACCCTCCAATAAAAAGGTGAAATATCTGAAGAACCGAATGAAGGCTGGAGTGATTACACAGAATGCGGGGTGAGGATTATCACAGAGTGAGACTGGAGAATAAGGAAGCTGAGACAGTGCCTGATAGAGAACTGGGGTGAGTGTGAAACTTCAGATTATTTCATGGTTCTCTTTGTACCATGATTTTAAGTCCACCATGTTAGTAAGGTTGTGTCACTTTGCTATGACTGCTGATGGGTCAAATGACTACAAACTTAGTGGTTTAAAACAATATAAATTTATCTTATGGTTTTTGAGATCAGAAGTCTGAAGTTGTGTTTCTTGGGATTAATATTAATATTTGGCAGCACCGCATTGCTTTTAGAGGTTCTAGAAGAGAATCCTTTCCTTTCCTTTTCCTCCCCCTAGAGGTAGCCAGCATGCCTTGGTTCATGGTGCCCCCACCATGTCAATAATGATATCACTTGAACCCATCTCCAATTTCATCCTCGTGTCATTTCCCTCACTAACTCCAAACCTCACTGACTCCTGTCTCCCCTTCACAAGGAAACTTTCTATTATATTTGGCTCATGCAGTAACTTGGGCTCATCTCTTTAATTCAAGATTCTTAATCATATCTGCAAAGTCCTGTTAGCCATGTAACATCCACAGATCCAGCATGATCCCACAAACATCTTTGGGGAAACCATTAGCATGGCTCCTGTGAGGCTTACATGGCTACTATGATTTTAGAAAGGAGGGTAGCAAGTGTAGATGAGTTTCTTCAGATATTTTATAGAATCAAATGCATTATACCATGTTGCCATAATATTAAATGGTAAATAAATTGAGTGCCAGAACAATATTCAGTGGTTAAAAAAAGGAATAAAATAGACAACATAAACTGAATCCTATTTTATAGCACAATTAACTAAAATAGAAAGGAAATATCAAAATAAGAATGAGTTAAACAATTGAGGATTAAGTGGGCACATTTATTTTTTCTCCCACAAATAACACTATTTAGAGGGATGGGATAGTTTCAGATGAGAAATATCTTTTCTTATTTAAGAAAGAGTACAAATGGAATGAGGGTACAGAGAATAGAAAAATGCAAATAGAAAGAGTAGAGTAGGAAGTATAAATAGAGTACAGAGAGTGATCAACTTTTTAACACAAATGCTGGATACTTCCTTTTGCTCTGTAGATCTACTTTCTACCTTTTACTACCCTGATTTCTGTTCCAGGACTGACTTTCATGGACAGCATCACAGAGTACCCCTCCCCCTTGGTTTTTGGTTGGGATCATCTAATAGGAGCCCTAAGAAGAATTTTCAGGGTCAGAGATTTCATCCTGTCTGGCCCCTTTCCTGTGGGGTTGCTGCAGACTGATTCATCCTTCATCAATAGCAACCCTCCCTACAAACCTCTTTCCTATTGGCGCCTCTGCTTACTCTCTTCCTCCATTTCATTCACTGGTCTCCCTCATCCATTGTGGTTCACTACAGTCTGCCACAGCTTTATTATAATCCCTTCATTAAACCCTCTTCAAATTATCTTCTTTTGTAAAATTCATCTGTTTCTTGCTGGGATTCTCACTGATGTAGCAGAGCAGAGAGTCAAACAAATGAAAACATATGTAGGAAGAATCTGTGCGACAGAAGGGGTGATGCATGCAGAAGAATGTGGGAGGGGTTCTTGATTTGGAAGTACCAGATAAAATGGGAAACAGAAGTCAAACATGAGAACAAACAGATATTCAAGTAAAAGTTCATATATGAGGAGGGTCAAATCTGCTTCTCACCTCAGGTAGGACTCTAGCAGTCAGACTACTGACTATTCACATAAGTACAGATATGAGAAATGTAAGAAAATTAATGAGAGAAAAATTCTAAAAATTCAGATATTTAAACCTATAAACCCATAAGATTTATCTCACGTGTAACTATTCTAAGTAAGGTACTCGAGGATGTGCTTCAGCAAAATGAGGGAAGGAATTAAAAAAAATGGTAAAAGATGTGGGATTTATATGAGAGTCCAAACAATAAAAAGATATTCCAGGATGTCCTGGGATGTCCCTCCAACATCTAGAAAAGCATTTCATTAGATTAGGACAGGAGAATGGAAAGCTCAAAAAATGAAAGATAATTTTTTATTCATTCATTTAGCTCTACTTGGAAACTTCATATTTGTTCTTTTTTCTAGATAAATAAAAATAGCAAATTATATATATATATATATATATATTAAAGGTTTATTTATTCTTGCATACAAGAACTGAGGTATAGGCCAGAGGTATGGGGGGTGAGAGGATTCACCAGAGACAGAGTTGGGAGCAGAACAGGCAGATTGACTGAAATACACTGCTGAGGGGAGCAGTGGGTGAGACAGGAGAAGTCCACTGCTCCACGTGGGTCAGCTCCCTGGCCAGGGATCAAACTCAGGCTGCAGTGGCTACAGATAGCTTCAAAGGTTGCATCTTAACCCCTTGCGCCACCAGGGAGGTTTCACCAGTTATATATTAAGTTATTGATTTATCATGATTGTGACAGATATCCTTCCTGGTGTGGTGTGAATAACTATTTTCTTCATTATTATCTTATAGTGTAGAAGTCTCAAGTTTATATTAAATTATATATATGAATGTTTTATTTTTATTTTTCTATCACATTTCTACATAGAAAATTTTACTCAAAAAGTTTAATCAAATATTTCCTACATCTTGTTTTCCCTTTTAAATTGAATTTAACCCTTTCATTTTCTAGATATGATTTTGGTTTGCAATCGGAAGATGATTATTTACTTGAACAGTTTTCCAAAACAATTTTCATTATCAGTTGTTCAGTGACCCATTCTCTTTTCCATTGCTATTATTTCACATAAACTCACATACTACAATTCAACACATAAATAAAAAGTGCTTAAATAAAAAATGTATAATGCACTGAATCTGCATATAAAGCACACACCTAGAATAGGAAATACACCATGATTTGATACCCCAGATTACCCTATCATACTCCTTCCAATCAACCTGATATCCACAAAAATAACAATTGTACTGAATTCTAACACTGTAGATTAGTTTTGCCTGCTTTTCAACTTTATATAAATAAGGTTATAAAATTGTGTTAGTTATCTGGATCTGTTTTCCCAACATTCCTTTTTTATTCTTTTTTTAATATTTCATTTTATATAATTTTTATATCATTTTTCATTTTTGCACAATGTTTGCATTTTCATTTTGGTTATATTCCCCATACAATTCCCACCCCCTTATTTTGGCCCTAATCCCTCCTCTTCCCCCCCGGCCCCCGCCTTAGTGTGTCTCTGGTTTATAGTTACTTGTTGACTTTAATTTTTTTCTTTATTATAATTAGTCTTTTTCCTGGTCCCTTATTTAGGTTTTCTAAATTCCTGCTATGAGTGAGACCATCCAGTATTTTTCTTTTTCTTTCTGGCTTATTTTGCTGAGCATGATCCCTTCCAGCTCCATCTGTGTTGCTGCAAATTGCATGAGTTTATCTTTTTTAATTGCTGAGTAATATTCCAATGTGTATATGTACCACATGTTCTTGATCCAGTCATCTATTTTTGGGCATTTGGGTGGTTTCCAAAGCTTAGCTATTGTAAATAGTGCTGCTATAAACATAGGGGTGCAGGGCCTCCCTGGTGGTGCAGCAGTTGAGCGCTGGGTTGCGAAGCTGCCTGCAGCCTCTGTAGCGCCGGTTTGATCCCCTGCCACCGGGCGAGGGTCCCACATGGTGCGCAGACCTCTCCTGCCTCCCACTGCTCCCCTCAGCAGTGTATTTTGTCATCTGCCTGTTCTGCTCTCCGCTCTGGCTCTGGAGAATTCTCTTACCCTCCCACACTTCTGACTGTACCCAGTGCTTATATAAATAAATAAATAAATAAATCTTAAAAAAAAAAAAAACAAAACATAGGGGTGCAGGTGCCCTTTTGAATTAATGTTTCTGTGTCCTTTGGGTAAATACCTAGGAGTGGAATTGCTGGATCATATGGAAGCTCTATGTTTAGTAGGTCCAGAAATCTCCACACAGCTTTCCATAGTGATTGGATCAGTTTGCACTCCCACCAGCAGTGCAGGAGAGTTCCTTTTTCTCCACACCCTCGCCAACATTTGTTGTTGCTAGTTTTTTTAATATGTGCCATTCTCACTGGTGTAAGATGGTATCTCATTGCAGTTTTTGATTTGCATTTCCCTGATTACAAGTGATGTTGAACATTTTTTCATATGCCTGTTGGCCATTTGCATTTCCTCTTTGGAGAAATTTCTTTTTAGCTCTTCTGCCCATTTTTTGACTGGATTTTTTACTTTGTTTTTATTGAGTATCATCAGCTCTTTGTAGATTTTTGTGATCAGTCCCTTATGATTAGTGATGTGTGCAAAAATGTTCTCCCAGTCAGTGGGGTTTTCTTTATTATGGTTATTGTCTCTTTTGCTGTGCAGAAGCTCTTTAATTTAATGTAGTCCCAGCTGTTTATCTTTGCCTTCACTATCACTGCTTTATGTATTCTTTGATTTCCAAACGCTGTACAATCTTATTTAGGCATCAACAGAGGATCATCCTTTTATATTCAATGACTACTGTCTTTCCAAGTTTTCTCCAGTGGAATCCACAGTCCTTTAAATTGTGGTATCCCTTTAGTTGAGAACAGAGTCAGAGAATCTGCAACATCAGGATTTTCAGAATTTTGTGAAAGCTGAAATTTCTGGACATTTTCCCAAAGGCAGAACAATGAAGTGTAACTATAAAGCCAGATTAAAACTATGTGCATGTTTAAGTCCTCCTGTAAGTGCTTCATGAGATATTTAGTCAAATAATGTGGCCGTAACTCCAAAGAACTTATTATCCTTCTCACGAAATTGTCTTAGGCTCAGAACAATATGATTTTTAACAGGCTCATAACAAAAAACATCCTTTAAAAATGCCAGTATTAGAAAAAGATTTGAAGTCTCTCCACATAAAGATAGGTAAATGATTTAAGATATTATGTGTGCTTACAAATTAAGGGGAATGATCTAAAATATGATGTTTAGCTAAAAATAAGATGATATTGCAAACTAAGGAGGTAGAGTTTTGTGAATGATACTAGAGCTACTATAACAAAAACACCATGGAGTGTGTGATCCAAACAACAGACATTTATTTCTCAGTTCTAGAAGCTGGGAAGTCCAAGGTCAAGGTTCTTCCAGCCACTTTTATTCCTGATGGGGACCCTCTGCCAGATTTGCTTATAAATTTCTTCTTGCTATGTCCTCACATGGTAGAGGAAGAAATCATCTCTCTAGTGTCTCTTTTCATTTGACTTAATTACCTCTAGCGTGGCTACCTTGAGAAGGGATGAACAAATTATATGAGATCAAACAAAATAACTGTTGATATTTATGACAATCTCCCATAAAAATAATAAGTAGAGTGACAAAATGTAAATCCTTCTAATGATATGTTGAGAACTGGATGGCACATTCTACTCTGATTATAAAAGCTCATTTTTAAGTGTCATTTTAATGATAAGGATCTAGAGATGTCACATACCCACTTTCTTGTTTCGCCAAACAACCCATTTTGCTCTCTATTACAGAAGGAAATTTGACATGAGATAACAAGTCTCAACTTAGCCATCCATATTCCTCAGATTCTTCCTCATATACACCCTTTGTGCTGGGTTGGATATAACATAACCTCAAGCTATTTATCACTCTGCCTCTTCATTGAATTGAATAATTGCACATAAGAGACTGTACCGCTAGTACATGCAGATATTTGTCACTGTGTGTTCTCACCTATTTATATCTATTTGTACTTTTCTATATAATCTTTATATAAAATTCTTTTTTTTAAAGGAGACTGGAGTCTGATTTAGATTACATTAAATCAAGAGAAGCTGTGACTGGTAGAATTTTCAGGACTGGCTTAGGGAAAAGGGATATTTTTGAGAGTTTTAACTGGAGGAAATCCATCATTTGGTTGAGTCTATGTTTGCCCAGATAGTAACTGGGCAAATAAATCCCTTTCTATTCAAATCTATCCAGAATGATCCACATCTTGGGGTACATGAAAAAGATCTGATATTAGGACATGATTTCAAAATGTAGGAAAGGGAACTTGCTTCCAGATATTTTCTCTCCATGAGGCCTCCCTGGAGCTATCAAGCTCTCGCCAGATATTTTCTCTCCTAGTAATGCTAATCTTTCATCTCACATTAAGAAATAGATTACAAATGCTAACACCCCTCCCATTAATAATTGACTGGTTTTTCCTCAGAGATTCAATTTAACCTAGTATTTTTGAATTTATTGAACAGTATAATGTGCTCATTATTGCACTAGCTACCTTGGAATAGGAGTAACTGAGATATGCTCTTAGTCTAGATTCCTTTAAAGCAAAGGGCAAGGATGAAGACACTGAAACTACATTTGGGGACAGGGTATATGCTCAATTGTTATGCATAAAAATAGGAGTGAAGCTAGAAAAGAAGAGAATTTATTAAATTTCTCTGGGCCATTTACTCTAAGACTCAAAGAGAAACCATTGGATGTGGTTAGGATTGTTCTCTAGCACACAGCACTTGGTGTGGAGGGTCTGCAGAGCCAACTGCATCTCAGAGTAGCTCAGAGAAGAGAGAAAGAGGAGCAATTTATTGGCTTCCTACTTCCCATCCTGCTACCTATTGCGGTTTACCCCAAGGAAGTCCTGTTCCTTCTGTCCACCAGTTCCCATCCTCTGATGACTCAGTAAGGCAGATCCTATGTCCTCTGTGGGGATAGTGCCTTCCACTCCCAAGTCCACTGACACATGACATGAACATATGTCCTCACATAGTAGAGGCATTTCCTCTTTGGAAAAGTTTCTTTTTAGCTCCTCTGCCCATTCTTTGACTGGATTATTTACTTTGTTTTTGCTAAGTCTTATCAGCTCTTTGTAGATTTTTGTGATCAGTCCTTTATCATTAGGACTGATCATTCGATTCCTTTGAGGATTTGAATTGGACCCCACCCTGCTAGATGCCTGGCAGTGGCATCTGTGTGATATGGGAGGCAGGTGACATAAAAAAGCAATAGTCGAGGCTATCTGGAGTGGAGCAGAAGCCTCCTGTTCAACAGCTGTCTCCTATGCACCACATATCACTCCATCCAAAACATTTGGCTACTCTACTAGATTATGAGACATCTGTGTATTTATTTAAACTTTCTGAAAGAATGAGGATACCTTCCATCCTTCCCCAAAAAGATAAAAATAGATCCGTTAGATAGGGAAATGCCTACAATACGTAAGCTAGTTGCCATGTCCTGGAGGTCTAGGGTGACAAGACCCTGAAAAAAGCTAAAGTCTGCTGCTTATCTAAGGGGATAAGTTGGTCTGGGAATCAGGATGTGGTTTCGGAGAATGTCCACAATCCAGTGACAGAGGCTGTGCAAATTCTCTATGACGTGACACAAGATCCAAGAACTTCGCGTTATTCATCTTTCGTGTAAAATGGGGACACATGACCTAATAAACCATGTGGTAGCATTCATGCTGATCACAGAAATAAGAGTATTTAAATACTGAAAAGCGCACGATAGACATGCAAGAGGCTAACTTGGTTACTATAATAACTGTGCTGGCTTTTTCTCTCTGGTTCCCAGTTGCCTGTTTTTTCTGGGAACCAGGCACAACTTCCAGGAGGATGTTGCGTGGCAGATGGGATTATATGAGGTCACTGTTTATGTCCAGAAATATCCATGCTATGGAGGCCACGTCGCTTTGACTAGACTGGACTCACTCTCCTGAATGAGGAAGTCATTTGTGCTTTCACTGTCCTGGATGGAAACTCTCTCTACAATGCCAAGTTATTTATAGGCCACAGGCAGGAAAAAGAGAAGGCCAGAAACGTTTAAATGCTCAGGAAAAGCTCTGTTGTTCTAGGGAACTAATTTCTGTCATGGGGAAGATGACTAGAACCTAGCAATAAATCCAGATGGAAGATGACATGCCGGAGATTAAATATACCTATATTGAAAACTCTCTTTGACTTTTCCTCCTTATAATTCTCTTCTCTTCCAATGATACCCTAAGAAAAAGTAAAGAGGTTTGGTAACAAAATCAGTCCACAGAGATAGATGATGATAGTGTAATAAGTAGCAACAATAGCAAGTTAGATAAATTAGAGAGATGCATATCTTCCTTGCTTTTCTCCACTAAGGGCTGAATTAGCTCTGAAACTGGAATCAAGTACTTTACTAAGGGAGTAAGTAGTCCTCAGTATAGTATCTGGAAGATAGTGGAATTCAGGAACTCGCTGATAGTTTCTTTTTCTTCTATATAGATAGGAATCCTCATGACATCAGCACTAGCCTTTTACAAAAACTTACCTCAAAAAGGCGGCAAAGACGTTGGTTTGGGAACCTGGTCACTGACTAAAACATAGTTATTTCACCAGATAAACCACGTGCCTGAAAGTCATGTGACTCTTGCTCGTATAATATAAAGGCATAAAATAGGGCAAATTTTGCATTTTAATTTCTCAATGAGCTGGAAGATATTAAAGATGTCACAAAATAAAAGGAAAAACTTTAATAAGCATTTTAAAAGCTTAGAACATTACTGATGGAACTTAGGTAAAAATCAGGTGTGACACATTTTTGGTGGTGGTGTGCTTTATTTACTTGGTCTGAAATTACTATGCCCTCTCTCTTTTAACTCTATTTAAAATTGACTTTACAGTGACTATATTAACTTTCCTCACTAGTTCTTACCTCAGTGTTTCCCTTGTCATTTTGGTTACCTGAAAATTTGTGCTCTAGTAAAGGTCTCAGAAGAGGGGACCATAGTCTTTGAGTTTATGTGTGTCAGTGACAGTTCGTTTCCTTCTCACTGTGAATGTGAGTATTGTGAGATGCTACTCTCTTTTTTAAATCCCCAGTATTCCTGTGTAATCTCATTCACCTCTCCACCGCTTGCCACAGCTGCCATTTTTCAGATGAGTGAACCAAGGCTCAGGGTGGGCAACTGCCTTGCCGAGGTCATTGACTCTTACAGAGAGAGTCACACAAGAGCCTGAGCCTTCTGATTCTGGATTCTGTGACTTCCAATCGTGTCATAGCTATTTCCACAGGAGTAGCTGAGTATGTTAAGAAAATCAACCCAGGGCCTCCCCTGGTTGTGCAGTGGTTGAGCGCTGGGCTGTGTAGCTGCTAGCAGCCTCTGCAGCACTGGTTCGATCCCTGGCAGCCGGTGAGGGTCCCACATGGCGTGCAGACCTCTCCTGCTGTGCCTGCTGCTCCCCTCAGCACTGTATTTCATCAGTCTGCCTGTTCTGTTCCCCTCTCTGCTCTGACTGGTGAATTCTCTCAACACCCCCCCCCCCCGCGCTTCTGACTATACCCAGTGCTTGTATAAATAAATAAATAAATCTTTTTAAAAAAAAGAAAAGAAAAGCAACCCAAATCTGGGCACCCTGAGTAGGCATGTTTCCCTGATGTGTTCTAGGAGACTCACAAGTGGCACCTGCCCCAGACAACTTCCCCACTGAGTAGCAGATATGTGACATCTATGAGAAACGTCCTATAACAGAAATTCAAGGACTGATATGAACACACAACCCCCAATTGAACATAGTCGAAAACCTTGCCTGGAGTAGGTCAGAGAAGCCATGCCATCACACTCCCCTGTTTCTCATCTCCCAGAGAAAACAGGGTGTGAGGAGACTGGGAAGATGAACAGCCTTCATATTTCCCTTTTCTACCTGCAATGAACATTGTACAAGTTTGTACTGGATGAGTTGGGAGGGACTAAGGTGGGGAACTATAAAAGGGAATGTGACCTGGTTCTGCTGCAGCAAGTTTAGCTCCTCTCTGCAGTCTAAAATCCAGGCTGCGCTGACGTGTTGACATATTGGATGCCCGTGAAGCTTTTTTTGACACCTAGATAAAGAAGTTGGAAGTGTACCAGAGGAAAGGGAATCTGTTTGTAGGTTAGGTCTGAGCCAGTGCCTGACCACAGCTGTATTTTCCAGAAAAGACATGGATGTCTACAAAATAAGCTTTATGGGACCTTGGCTCCAGCTCAAAACCAAATAGTGAAAGAAGCAAATGTTATGTGACAAGTTGGAGTAGATAATATCTTTCCAATAGAAAAAAATTTGACAGATCCAGCACCCATAGAGTCTCAGGGAATAATGTGCTAGTAACTAGATGATTCTGAAGCAGATTCCAGCTCTGGAGGAACTAAAGTCAATGACACTTGTTACCCCCTTTTAAGTCCCCCATCTGTATATGGGAAGTGAGTTCACTGATTTATCTATGTTGTTTAGTTGGGATCAACTAATTTATGGTTTTATTTTAACTTAATTTTGAAGAAAACATATCCAGTACCCAGTATGGAAAGTATAGGTGGTAATAACTGAAAGAAAAAACATAGCAATTTTTTTATTTTATGACGAATTTGAGGTTTTTCTGAATTCTCTTGTGTTCCTTTGATTTATTATTCCGATTTCTCTTCTATTTCCTAGGCTTGCCTTTCAGCATTTTCTTGGTTTACTTTGACTTCCTTTACTCAGTTTCTTCTATCTCATTCAGTTTATTTATTATAGTGCTTCTGAACTCTCTATTTGATAGGGAGATGTAATCTCCCATCTTTTTTTGTTTGGAGTCTGGAGAGTTGTTGCTCTTACTTTATGACAATATGTTTTCTTGAGGGCTCATATTTTCATGTGTTGGTTTTTTTTGTTTGTTTTCCAATTTTGATTCTTGAGGTCTCCCTTATTTTATTATTATTTTTAATATCTTTAGTGATAACTGAATGGGTTAAACTACTTTACATTTTCTACTGCTGATACTGTGGATTTGTTTGATTTTATTTTTCTCTTTTGTATGTACTGGGGTCAGTTTTGTAGTTACTGAGTCAGCGGGGCTAAGGGGAGAGGAGTCTAGAAGGATTGAGACTTCAGCATGGAAGAGTTGGGGTGATGCTGTTTCCTCTTTGAAGCACCCCTATTATGTCTCCTCTCTGAGGTTTTGGATGAGAGACTGGGCAGTCTCTGCCCATAATATGTTTTCCCCTGATTAATTACCATAGGTCAGGTTCCCAAGAAGCAAATACTGAGATTTGCATAAATGAATTCTTTCATAATTTAGATTTTCATCAGTTAAAAAATGTGGAAGACTTCTTGAATTTGCATATTATCCTTGCACAATGACCATGTTAACCTCTGTATCATTGCAATTTTAGCATATCTGTTGCCAAAGTAAAGTGAATCTTATGTGAAGGAATTTTATGGAGGAGTTCTCTAGGGATCAACAGGTCTAAGAAGTAAAGGAAACAGGACTGGGCAAAGAAATTGGACTACAATACCATCTCAACAAAAGTTACAGCCAATATTTTGGGGAACTGTGGAATTTTGATGACTCTTCAGAATCTTCCCAAATTATTAAGAGGGTCAGGGCTTTTACAAGAACTGGGGTACAGGCCAGAGGTGTGGGGGGGTGAGAGGATTCACCAGAGACAGAGTGGGGAGCAGAACAGGCAGATGGACCAAAGACATTGCTAAGGGGAACAGCAGGCAAGTCAGGAGAGGTCTGCTGTGCCATGTGGGTAGCTCCCTGGCAGGCTGGCACACCAGTCATTGGCTCTGAGGACCTTGGACAAGGATCAAGGGCAATGGCAAATAGGGAAGATTCAATAGTCAACACTCCTGGGAAATAAGTGCTTCTGCAGAAAAGGATCAGAAACACTCACCAGTATTCACCATGTGAACGTACATGGAATCTAACATACTATTCTTTGTGGATCATGTCTTTATTTCCTGGAAGTGACAAATTGCATCTCAAATATTTCTTCAATTCCCTGCAACTGTTGGTACAGTGTATATGGTGCTGAATAAATAACTTGCTGAGATGAATTTGTGTTCTTTCATAAATTTTCATTTTAAAGATATATTAATGAGGCATGTTGAACACATATTATCTCTATTTTACATGGAAAAAATAATTGAGCTATAGCATTATTATTGAAGTTGGTCTATGACTCAATTAATTTAAAAGTTGAATAGAATTTACCTAGGTCTCAGGACTTTTAAGCTGATTGCCTTTGAAAAAAAATTATTTAACTAGCCAAGTACAAATAGAAGCTAAAAAATGAAGACTACAGTCAGGTTAAGAGTTAATAAACTTGCTTCTGAAACCCCTTCTCAAAAAGTCTTGCTTCTGGACCTCCCTGAGGTGCCTCAACTTGATAAGTTATTAGACTTCCTTTTGGCACATATTCACATGCAAAGAGCCAGGACTTTCAACTGAGATTTAGAAAGAAAAAAAAAAAATTGGCTCATTTCCCAGCCTCATATGGTGGAGAGAGCAGAAAGCATCCTCCAGGAATCTTTTAAACCAGCATTATGAGGAAGATGATGTAAAGGACAATTCCTGAAATCATTTTCAGGAGACAAGCCACAGGCTTGAAATCAGGTGAAGTAATAAAGAAGCCTTTTTTAAAAAAAGATTTATTTATTGATGCATACAAGAACTGGGGTGCAGGCCAGAGGTGCAGGGTGGGGGGTGAGAGGATTCACCAGAGACAGAGTGGGGAGCAGAACAGGCAGATCTACTGAAATACACTGCTGAGGGGAGAGGTGGGCAAGTCAGGAGAGGTCTGCTGTGCCATGTGGGTCACCTCCTTGACTGAGGATCAAATTTGTGCTGCAGAGGCTGCGGATAGCTTCATAGTGCTGTGCTTAACCCCTTGCACCACTAGGGAAGTTTCCTTTTCTTTGCCTTCCCTTTTCCCTGTCCATGCTCCATAACTAGACTCCTCCTACCCTAAATCATAATGTTTGTGAAGAAAGTCACCTGTGATGTACCCTATTTCTAGGAAAGCACTGGGAAGCACCTATTCTGCTGCCTGACCCCAGCCATGCACACAAATCTAGTATGTTGTGCAGATGTCACCTAGCAGGGTTTTTCAGGCACTGCCTTGCCTGAGATCCCAGAAGATCTGGGCATAGAAGTTTGGTTCCATTACACGTAAAACTGAGTTCTGGATATCATCACTTAGGCAGGTTACCTCACTTTCTCTGGATACTTGACGGATGGAAAAAGACAGGAACATAGAAATCATGTACAGGCACTCACTCCATAGCCTTACTTAGGAGTAGCTATGAGTGATTCTGCTCTTCTGTTCAATATCAGATCAGTTGTCCTTAAATTGCCTTTTACTATGTCTACATTCTTGGCCATAAATATGATACCTAATCTTTAGCCTAGACCTCATGATGTCCCACAAAATAACTTTAAGCTGCCTATCAAGCTTCATTGGCTCTTTTTGGCACAGTCCATTCCACCAGAAGGTCCTCTATGTTTTATAGAAGTATTTCCCAAGATTGCCCATTCAGGTCCCCTCAAAACAATGGTCACTAACATGCACCCTGTTACCCCCAAACTCTGGAAGTGAAACTGCAGAAACCAAAGCCTGTATTCTGCCAATAAAAATATCCAAGTGAGTCTAAATCTTTTCAACAATTATGGCTATTTAGGTAAATTGATTTCCAACACTAAGTTTCAGGGATATCAGTTCCTCTGCAAATGTATGTTCTTACACTGTGACCACGACCAAGACCAAAGCACCTATAATATTCCTCCATATGACAATGAGCCCCCTCCTTCCTTTGGCCCTACTCTTCATCTTCACATTCTGGTACTTTTAGTTCTGTTGTCAGGTTTCAAGAGTTTGTTTTTGTCTGTTCCTTTGCGTTTTCATATTCCAAAAAAGAGTGAAATCATTCAGTATTTGGCTTTCTTTTCTGACTTATTCTACTTAACATAATCTCCTTATTGTTCCAGTAAAAGAATTTCATATCTTCATATATTCCATTGTATACATGGACCACATCTTCTCTCTCCCATAATTTGCCATTGAGTACTGGGGCTGTTCCCATAGCTTAGGTATTGTTAATAGTGGGGCAGTGCCCATAGGAATGTAAGTATCCTTTCAAAATACTGTTTTTTCATTCTTTGGATAAATACTTAGGAGAGGAATTGCTAGATCATATAGTAGATCTATTTTGAATGTTTTGAGAGAATGCCATGGTGTTTTCTATAGGGGCTAAGCTAGACTGCACCCTAGCAAAAGTGTACTAAGTTTCCTTTCCCCCCACACTCTCGGCAATACTTATTTCTGCTTCTTGACACAGGTTATTCTCACAAAAGTGAGGTGGTATTTCTTTGTGGTTTGGGTTTGCATTCCTGATGACTAGTGATGATGAACATTTATCATGCCCCTTTATGCCATCTGTATATCTTCTATGGAGAAGTGTTTATCTAGCACTTCTGCCCATTTTTTGATTGGGTTATTTATTTTCTTGTTGTTGGCTTGTGTGAATTCTTTACAGATCTTAGGCATTAGCCACTTTTCAGATGGATTGTGTGTTTACTCAGTTTATTTGATATTACCATGCAGTTATCATCAACATTGTGTGACCTATCCTATCACTTTATTTCTTTACCAGTGTCTGACATTGTCAGAATTTTTAAGATTTTAGTCATCAAGGTAGTCATGTAGGGGTAGCCTAGTATTGTTTTAATTTGCATTTCTTTGATGATAACTAATTATAAGATAAACTCATTTGTTATGGTTTTTGGCCACTTGGATAATCTTATTTGTGAAATATCACTTTAAGTCTTTTGACATGTGTTTGCCCTGTATCATATTTGTCTTGTTAATGTATAATATTCACTTATATATTTTGGATACAATTTCTTTTTTAGATGGATGATTACAAATATTTCCCTCCATTTATTATTTGCATTCTAGCTTTCTTAATATTAATTTTGATTAAATCTAGTTTATCAATCTTTTACTTCTTGGTGAGTGATTGTGTATGTGTTCCTGTTCTTGTTAAATTTTTGCCAAGTTAAAAATCATAAAGGCTTTCCCACACTTTCTTTTAAAAGTTTTGTAACTTTTCTTTTTAATTTTAGATCTAGGTACATCTGGAATAAATTTTGGTGTGGTATATAAAAGGTGTTAAAGTAACTTTTTCATAGTATATACAATTAATGTTGGGGAACTTATCCAAAAGGCTGCTCCTTTTACATTGCACTACCACAGTATTTTATTATCAATAAAATACCATTTTCTTTATACCATTATAAAAAATGACATTTTATGCTTGAGTCTATTTATGGGTATTCTCTTATGTTCCATTTGTCTATCTGTCTATACTTGTGCAAAATTCATGATGAGAATTGAAACATTTTTGGCTTAAAATACTAATAAATCTTCAAACATATAAATCTGGTGTATATTTAGATCTTTAAAATAATATCATATTTTATAATGTTTTGTGTAGAAGTATAAATGACTTTTGTTAAATTTTGTCTGAATCATTTGGTATTTGGAGGCTAAATGAAATGTTTTTTAATATTCAATTTCTTGTTTGTTACTAATGAATAGAAACAATCATTAAATTTTATATATCATCTTATATCCAACAGTGCTGTGCTCAGTATATTACATCTGGCTTTTTATCTGTAGAATCCCTTTGCATGTTAAACATACACAATTAAGTTTTACATGAACAATGAAAGTTACATTTCTTGTCAGTTCTTACACATTTAATTTGTTTTTCCTGCTTTGTTGTCTATATAATGATATAAATATATTGAATAGATGTGATAGCACTGGGTATACAAATATCTTAGCATACTTCAAGGGATATAGATCTTTAATATTTAACAGTTAAATAAGATATAGAGGTTTCTTGGTAGCTTTATCTTATCAGATGATTAAGAGAATTTCTATTTCTATTTTGTCATAGGCTTATCATTGGTGATGAATATGAAGACTTTTCAGTATCAGTAGGGATAGTCATATGGTTTTAATCTTCTGCCCTGTCAATTAATTAGTTATTATTTCAAATATTAAACCAACATTTCATTCTTGAAATCAATTCAGTGTGATCAAAATGTAACATTTTTTATATTTCTGGATTTAATTTTCTCATCTGTTGTTTAGATTTTCTTGCATGCATATTCATGAGAGATGTTGGCTTATAATTTCTTTTCTCTTTTGTGCATGTTTTTTGTCAGGTTTTTTGTCAAGTTCATGCTGGATCCATGAAACAAGTTTGCAAATGTTTCTTATTTTTGTGTTCTTGGGAAGAGTTTGATCTTGTTTGCTGTTTTCTTTTCTACAATGTTTTCAAGAATGAAGATGTTTGGTCCTTTAATTTATTTGTAGAGATGTTTTCAGTAAGAATGTGATAATTTTTTTATATTTTGTTTCTTTTTATGTTAGTTCAGTAAGTCCAGTTTTCATCTACAGATGTATTATAGCAATTTTTTTCCTGACATCTTATTTTTGTGAGATATTTACTGTTCTGTTCACTTATACTTGTTAATGAATAAACTTTATTTTTAGAACAATTGTAGGTTTACTGTAAAATTGAGTGAAAAATATGCAGAGTTCTCATATACCTTTTCCCCTCACACACATACAGCCTCCTCTGCTGCCTTCTGGGCCAGAGCAATGTCACAGTCTGTGAATCTACATGGGCATATAATCATCACTCAAAGAGCCAAGATTACATGAGGGCTCATTTTAGGTGTTGTGCATTCTGGTTACAACAGAAAATTATGACAGATATAACATCCAACAGATACATATCTTATCCACCACTGTCATGTCATACAGAATAATTGCATTGTCTTAAAAAGTCCTCTGTACCCTTATTACCCTTCTTTCCCCTGAATCCTTGACAACTAATGATCTTTTTACTGTTTCCATACTTTCTCCTTTTCCAGAAAGTCATATAGTATGCAGTCTTTCAAATTGACTTCAATCACTGAGTAATATCATTTATATTTCCTCCATGTATTTTCATTACTTGATAGCTCATTTCTTTTCAGTGTTCAGTAATATTCCATTATTTAGACATACCCATTTTATTCCATTCACCTACTTCAGGACATCTTGGTTGCTTCCATCTTTTGATAATTATGAGTAAAGTGACTATAGAAGTCTGTGCATATATTTTTGTGTAGACATAAGTTTTTAGTTTACATAGAGGTAAATAGCAAAGTAAAGGATGTCTTTATTTTCTTTGGTTTTATGCTATTTTCTGACATTTGTCATTTTGCTTTTCTCTGAAGAATATCTTTTGATGTTTCCTATAAGGCAGATCTATTGGCAACAAATTTCCAGTATATGTTGTTGTGTGAGAAAGGTTTTATTTCTTGCTCGCTTTTGAAGGAAATTTTCACAGTGTAAAGAATTCTAGATGAGTCTTTTTAAAGATTTATTTATTTATGCATACAAGAACTGGGATACAGGCCAGAGGTGCAGGGAAGGGGGGAGTGCTTGAGAGGATTCACCAGAGACAGAGCGGGGAAAAGAACAGGCAGACTGACAAAAATACACTGCTGAGGGGAGCAGCAAGTGTGACAGGAGAGGTCTGCTGTGCCATGTGGATAGCTTCCTGGCGGGCCTGGGGATTGAACTCATGCTGCAGAGGCTGTGGACAGATCATAGTGCTGTGCTTAACTCCTTGTGCCACCAGGGAGGCCCTCTAGATGAGTTGTTTTAAAAACATTGTCAGTATTTCACTCCACTCTTCCTGTTTCCATGTTTTTTTTAGGAGAAGATGTAGGTAATTATTATCTTTGTTCCTCTATAGATAAAGTTTGGTTTTACTCTGACTTCCTTCCAGATGTTTTCTTTATCTTAATTATTTTTAATTTGAATATGACATGTTTAAGTTATAGATTGTTTTCAGTATTATCTTGCTAGAGGTTCTCTGAGTTTCCTGGATCTATGATTTTGTGCGTGAGATAAATTGGGGGAAAAATTTGAGTCATTATATCTTCAAACATGACTCTGTTACTTTGTTCTTTGTTCTCCTTCTAATATTCCTGTCACACATGCTTTACATTTACAGCAATGTTGGCCCACACCTTTGATATTCTGCTCTTTCTATTCCCAGTCCTTTTACTCTTGGCTTTTCATTTTTGAAACTTTCTGTTTCTATATCCTCAAGCTCAGAGATTCTTTCCTCATCTACTAAGTCAGTGAAAGGCATTCTTTCTTTCTGTAATAATCTTTTATCTTTCACATTTCTTCTTGATTCTTTCTTAGAATTCCCATCCTCTGCTTATGCAATTCATCTGCTTTTGCATGGTGTCTACTTTTCTATCCATTAGAGTCTTTACTGTATCAATTATAGCTATTGTAATTCCTCATTTAAAAAGTCCAGCATCCCTACCACAACTGATTCTTTTTCTGAAGCTTAATTGATCTTTCCAAACTGTAGGTTTTTTAGATGTTTGCCTTTTAGGATGCCTTCTAATTTTTGTTGAAATGTATACATCATTTGCTGGGTAGCAGAACCTGGCAAATAGATCTTAGAGGAGAAGATATGTTCTGAGGTCTTATTATAAGGTCTCAGCCTTTGGTGGATCTGAGCCCTGAACTGTTCATTTCAGCAGTATTTCTTAGGGTTTTTATTTTTTCCCCTCTTAGGCTGAACAAAATGGCTTGATGGGTCTAGAGTTAGGGAATGCCTTTCCTGCCATGGAAAGGTAGAGGTGGCTCAAATTGATATTTTGCTCTGATGATAATCAATAGATTAGGCTGTAGTAAAATACTTTCTCCTAAGGGCTGCCTTTGTTAAGAAGCATAGATGCTCTAGGGCCTCCACGGTGGTGCACTGGGTTGAACGCAGTGCTGTGAAACTGTCTTCAGCCTCTGCAGCATGGGTTCAAGTCCGGACCCACCAAGGAGCTACCCACATGGCACGGCAGACCTCTCCTGTCTTGCCCCCAAACACTGTTGATCCCCTCAGCAGTGTTTCGGTTATCTGCCTGTTCTGCTCCCTGCTCTGTCTTTGGTGAATCCTCTCACCCTGCCCCTGCACATCTGGCCTGTACCCCAGTTCTTGTATGCATAAAAAAATAAATCTTATTAAAATTAAGAAAAAAAATCATAGATGCTCTGGTTTATTTCGAAATGGTTCTTTCTCCCCTCCCACTGCTGGAAGCATGAGGAGGTTTTTCTCTGATCTTCACTGTTAGGACCTGGGAAAGCTCCTGGAGTTAAAGCTCCTGGGGCCTCTCTGTGAACTCTCAGGCATGTCTACTCTAAACTTCCAACAGTTCATCAATTATAGTTTAAGTTTTCCTACCAAAGCACTGTTCCTATTGAGGTTTTTGCTCACAAATCTCTGATCCTGTAAGTTGTCATTCTCTGAGCTATATTTCTTTCTCTCTAATTTTGGAGTCAGTATTTTTCCCTGTGACCTCTCACTTCCTTGATGGATATGAAAAGTCACTGATATTTCAGCTCTTTATTTGTTGGTAGGATTGAGTGGTGACTCCTAAGCTTCTTATATTCTGGAAATGGAAATGGACTCTGGAAGTGTTTCATTTCTGACATTGATATTTTGTGACTCTATCTCTTGTCAGGTATGTCAGAGGATTATCAAATTTATTTTGTTAGTTAAACTTTTGTTTTAAGATAGTTGTAGAATCATAGGCAGAGATCCCCTGTTCATTTTAACCAATTTCCCACAAAGTATGGGAAGCATTTAAGTATGATAAGCATTTAAATAAGCATTTAAGCATTTAAGTAAGCATTTAAGTATGATAGCATTTCATACTTAATTATTTTCTTTCTACAGTTATTTTTGAAGTCTTCTCACTTGCAGCTCTTCTGAGTGTACCTCCTTTCTTTCCAGACTCTCAATTTCTCATATTCTGGCTGCCTTGATTTCTCTCTCTGGCCCTTAAACTATTCATTTTAACTTTTTGTTTCTCATCCAGCTTTTATAGTTGTTCTTGGTAGAAGTACTGGTCTTACAAAAGTTACCCAAACACCTAGCTTAGTCCAATATTCCATTTTTATGTAAGTCCTTTATAAACATTTATAGAACATAAGTATTTGAGGGAAATTTATCAATTATGTACCCAAATGACTTTGCATAACAAAACATTCCAAAATTCAAAGACATAAAATAATAAGCATCATCTACTCATTGTCATTATCTACTAATTCTTATTTGTGGTCACTTATGGCTCTTTCTGGGCACCCCTGGGGTCTCCCTGTGGCTTCTATATTTTCTCTACAGCACAGTGGCTTCGAGGAAGCTGATGTTCCAACACGGGTGCTCAGAACTTAAAAGGTAGATTTCTGAAGAAAAGCAAAACTACAGGGTCCCTTATTCCTGAACCTTGGACATCATGTGTGCTACTTCTGATACATTGGTTGAGAGGGTAAGGACTGTAGACACTACCAATTAGAGAGATGAGGAAGGGTCCAAGAAGAATGTGTGGGTTGGGAAATATTGTGACCATCTTTAGAAAATACTTTCTGGCAAAATTATCAAATCAGAGCTCCAACATGGAAGGCAGCACATCCATGAGATGTAGCTAGTTTGGCTCTGAGTTCTGGATCTTTTTAAAATGTTAATAATTTTGATAAATATAGAACAAATTCCATAGAACATGTTTAAGTGAGTTTATTTGAATGAAGGGGCTTGTAAATTAATAGTATTATAAAAATTATAAAGAAGAACTGAAATAATATAAAACTGCAAGCACTTAGACTATCTAATATGAAAATTCTCTCATAGCTAAGATACTTAATGATTCTTAATAACATTAACATTTTAAATTTCTAATGTTATGGAAGATAATTTTCAAATACGTTATGGTTCTAAGTCGTGATCATTATTAATGATAATATTGTTAATAGTCTTCTTTGATGTCCCCTTAGCTTATCCTTGAATGTACAGATAACTGAAAGATCAGCATTTAATGGCAGTTCATCTGTTTTTTTTAGATAGATCTGATGGCCTGAAAGTTTTCCTTGCAAAGAAACAGGCTTTGGTGATGGTCATGAAAAAGCCAAGGACAGAGTACCCCAAGATGTTACAATGCTGTCAACAAATCCAAAATTAGCCCTGATAAGTAGAATGAGGACAATAATATTGTAAAGTGATATCCAAAGATTTAGTTTTCACTGTGTGTCACTTGTGGAGTTAGGACCATAAAATCACTATACTTCCTTAATCTTCAGTGTCCTCTTTTTTAGAATAGTGACAAATCCCATCACCAACACCAATAGAAACAAAGAAACCATGGATTGTTCTGAGGATTAAATAAAATAACATATACAAAGATACTTCAAAGTTATAAAAAACCTCATTCAATCCCTTACCCAAATTTTCATACTTTAAAAAATAGCCATTTCTTGTTTCTGTAGCACAGGCTCCTACATAAAATTAGAAGTTTTACTTTATGTATCACTTTGTATCTCTTTGTTTATTCTCAGTATGGAGTGAAATCATGTGTGCAGGGGACACACACTGGTGGATTAACAAATTTTGTGCCTGTAGAAATACGATTTTAGATAGGGAGCATGAGGCAAATATATTGACATAAATCTGTATTCCCCAAAACATCCTAAGTGATAAATATTGTGGTGTTGAAAGTCAGCAGAGAAATACACAGCCTGTGCCAAATTATGGTTTGGAATTACTTCACTCTAGAATTACTGGAAATTTGCAATAAAATGAGCTAAAATATTCTACTGCTATTATCATTAAAACCTAGTAATAGTCATGGTAAGGTTAATGTTAATGTAATGAATCTTACACGGACTTATTAGAGTTAGTTCTTTAACATATTATACTAAAACATACAATAAATAGAAACTTAAATTACCAAAAATTTCTTCATATTTTCTACTGTTAGGTAGTAAAATAATAGGAGGGAAGTAAAAAAGAAAGGAGATCACAGCATTGGGAAAAGAATGAAGAAAAATACTACCTTTGAGGAGAATCTAAGCTGAGAATCTGAGAGTAAATAGGCTGAAACTTTGGGGACATGTGAAGGATTAATCTGAGGCAATCAGATGGGGATGGTCAATGTGCTCCTTTGACACAGAATTGAGCAATCATTGTTAAGATAAGGATGGTAATTTACAGGAACCAATACAGAATTACAGGATGACACAAAACAGGAGGATGCCTTAACTGAAAGCCACTGGGGACACACTTAGACAGTACTCTGGAGTCATTATATCATGCAGACCTCACAACCACTCCTGAGGAAGCTTATTGCTAAACCTGTGCACCTGGAAGAAGTTCTATTATCCAAGGAGTAATAGAGCCAGGGCTCAAAGCCATCCACCTTCAGTAAAGTGAATGTGGATGCTTTGGTTGTCGTGTAGTAACTAACATACATTTGAAGTGTGTGAACCTGTACCTCTAAACATAGACTTTTTCTAAAAAAAATGCTACAATAAAAAAAAGCTAAATACAAATACAAATGAAGATATACAATAGATAGACTTGGCAAAGAAAAAACTTAATAGCATTTTCTTTCATCTTTTTTTTTTTAATGACCATTATTTAATTAGATTCTATGTAGGAAACTTAGAACACCAATTTGTGAGGGTAAATTCCTTTGGTGAGATCCAGCACAGAGTGGAGGTAGCCCTGGAGCTAATCAACAGCTTTGATTTTAGGCAGAATTTCTGGGTCCATGGCTTTCTGATCAACCCTGCACTGCTCTATAATCTGGTATTTTTCCTCTGTGTCAGAGTTCTCTTTCTCGTGTTAGGGCTTAAGCAGCTGCTGCTTCTTGAAGTCAGCATCAGTAAAATGTTTTTTGTAAGAATTATAAGAATGTTGGTGGAGGTGGCAATGACACATTTCTGGTGGGTTCTGTGCCGGGGAAGATGATTGAGGGACAGAGGTCCAGTCACAAGTAGGAAACTACCACCCAGCTGTTTCAAGAAAACCACCTTCCTGGGATGTGTCCTGGGGTACCCTGTTAGGATGATCTGAATGGTACCAGGTGTGATGCCAGCTTGCAGTTGTCTCATGTGCTGAGTGAAGGGTTCTCTGCTGTGACTGAATGGCTTTCCAAATACATCTTCATTAGGGTAAAATCTAGGCATTATGTGAAGTATAACCTCTCTGTTACCACCATTCTTGTCACCACCAACTAACTGGTTTTGGCACTATAGTGAGAACCTTCTCGTTATATTTCTTCGCAATCCTGCATTTAGCTACAGAAGACTTCCTTCTTTATATGGCCTTTCTGGAATACATAGCGGATTGGGAATATCAGCCAGTTCCTCCTAGTGGGACAGGGTTTTGGCTGCAGTGGAGCTTCCCTTTCTTAGAGCTTTTGGCCTTGGCCTTCTTTATCTCGACACCAGCATCAGCTTTCTTGGCTTCAGGTACCTTTTCTTTAGTAGCCACCTTCTCAGCTTTTTCATCCACCATCTTGCAAGATGGAAAAGTTTCTCTGGTTACTTTATATATCTGCCTAACATATCCACCTATTTTGCTATTGAACACACACACACACACAATTTTCATCATATCAGGATACAAAAAGAATTAATACAAGATATTTGTAAAAGGTATGTTGAAGAAAAATACCAGCAAAATGATGAGTTAATTCAAAAGAAAGGAAGATGAGAGATTTAAGATGAAGCTGTCAGCAAATGAATGATTAGTTATGACATTTAAATCATATTGGATATGTAAACATTTCAAAAACAAATGCATATTTCTAAATTAAAACAGACAAAGTAGTGATAAAGTGTGGAGTTTGAAATTATGTTATCTTCTTACCTTATGAGTGAATAAGATACAATAGAAAAATGAAAGTTGCAGTAAGTTTCATACTTCTGTTAGGATAACCACTAAAGAAAATAAATAAAAGTATGTATTTCATGTAATTTTAGAAAAAGGAAATAAAGAAAACTTTACTAATCCAAGAAATGGTGAAAAACAAGGTATAACATGAGAATAATGCTTAAAAAGCATGTGAGATGAAAAATACTAAATTAAATGGCAGTAATAACTTAAACTTTTATCAATAATTTAATTAAATATGACTGGATTATACTAATTTAGTGAAAATAAGCTAATGTCTAACTAGTTAAGAAAATAATATTTAGGGCCTCCCCAGTGGCGTAGCAGTTGAGCACTGGGTTGCAAGGCTGCCCACAGACTCTACAGTGCTGGTTCAATCTCCGGCCGCCAGGTGAGGGACCCACATGGTGCACAGACCTCTCCTGCCGCCCGCTGCTCCCCTCAGCAGTGTACTTCATCAGTTTCCCTGTTCTGCTCCCTGCTCTGGCTCTGGTGAATTCTCTCACCCTCCCGTGCTTCTGACTGTACCCAGTGCTTGTATAAATAAATAAATAAATCTTTAAAAAAAAAAAAGAAATGTTTAAAAAAATAAAGAAAATAATATTTAACTATCTTCCATATACAAGACCCAAACTAAACCAAAACCTCTTAAAGAGAAATACAACACTTGAAAATGAAGGGACATGATTTAGTCAGTTTGGGCTACCAAGACAAAATTCCATAGGGTGGTTGCTTAAAAAACAGAAATTTATTTCTCATAATTCTGGACCTTGAAGTCCAAAATCAGGGTGCCAGCATGGGTTGAGATTTAGTAATATTCCTCTTCTTGGATTGTACACAATTGCATTTTTTCTTGTGTCCTCATATGAGAGAGAGAGTGTGTGTTGAGAGAGAGAGAGGGGGAGAGAGAGAGAGAGAGAAAGTAGTGGGGGTGAGAGAACTCTTCTTCTAAGACAATAATTTCATCATGAGCACTACCCATTCACTCATCGAAAACTAATGATCTCCTAAAGGACCCATCTCCAATACCATCCCATGTGGGAGAGAGGTAGGCTTCAATGTGTGAATTTGGATGGGATACAATTCAGCCTATGGCAGTCAGACTAAGGGTTATATATATGAATTATAATAGTATGTTATGGAATATCGTACTGTTACTAAAGGACATGACTTCAAATAAAAAATGAAAATTGTTCATATGTTTTTAAGAAAAAAAGCACAGGTAATAGAGTACATGCATAAAATATGATTTAATATATATACATATAAATCATTATCACATATAGATTTATGAAGAATGATTAGAAAGACACACAAAACTGTTGGAAATGTCTACATGGCTGGATACTGGGAAATGATAGGAAGTCTTGATAATTGCTGTGTCTTAATGAGGTGATGTTAATTGAGTCACTTTTTCACCTAGAACATAATTTGTAATATGTTTTAATCACAGAAAGCATTCTTCATACATGAAAACTGGGATAAAGTGAATTTAGAAAATGCATATCATGTTCCTCCATGTTTTTGTCCAGTTTCTTAATTATCATGAAGTTTAAATTGTTAAGTAGAGCTTCCTGCTACCACCTCTTTTATCATATCTCACCTTTCCTCTTACAGCAGCTCATCTAGTCTTAGTTTTTTTATTAGGGGTTGGGCCACCCCTATACTTCTTCCAAAAGAATCAAATCTTAAAATGGTCCTATTTCTATTTGATTAAGAATGGTTTCCACTTGGGCCTCCCCTGGTGGCGCAGGCGGTTGAGCACAGTGCTGTGAAGCTGTCCGCAGCCTCTGTAGCATTGGTTCGATTCCGGCCGGCCAGCGAGGGTCCCACATGGTGCAGCAAACCTCTCCTGTCTCACCCGCTGCTCCCCTCAACAGTGTATTTCAGTCAGTCTGCCTGTTCTGTTCCCCACTCTGTCTCTGGTGAATCCTCTCACCCTCCTGCGCATCTGGTCTGTACCCCGATTCTTGTATAAATAAATAAATAAATCTTAAAAAATAAAAAAAGAATGGTTTCCACTAAACCATTATTAAAATGGGTACCATAGTAAATCAGTGCCTACCTTATATGGTCCTTCTTGAAACACTATGTGTCAGCAACAAGGTTCCTCTTGATAATCAGGATCCATTATCCAGGCCTGTACAGTTACCGTTTCTCAGCTTATTAGTTTATCGGTTTAAGGAGTTCAAAATGCCAGAGGACAGTCTTCACTTCTGCTTTGTTAGAACAGTGACAGCTATCCCTCATGCAATATTCTCCTCAGAAACAAAAAACCCTTATAAATATCATTTATCAGAATGAGGAAAATAAATAAAAACAATGGTACATTATGTGTAAAAATGAAAGTGGTCACATCTAATTTTATCTTTTTCTTTTTTAAAAAGTTATTTTTGAATTCAGCATTTTATATCATTCTTTAGGCACATATGGTGACCATTTTTGTATGTTTCTAATGTGTTTCTAATATTATTAGAAAGTATAATTTCAAGATTTTCAGAATAGTTGTGTGGAATTTGAAATGTTTACTTCTATCCCTTCCTGGTAAATAATTAGATCATTTTGAAATGCTTACTATTATGACTAATGCTACAGTGAACATCTTCATACATAAATCTTTAGGTGAAATAAGTAGCATTTGACAGGTTAGTGAAGGTGGAATTGATTGTAAAAGAAAAGAATGTTATGAGCAAAGGCACGAAGGCAAATGTGATGATATATTTGGAAAAACAATGCATTTCATATGCTCAAAGCTGTGCATGCATGTACCATTGAGCAGTGTGAGAAGTTTATAGTGTGAGGATGATAAAGTGAATTTTGGAGAGTTTATGTGTCTTAGTGTCAGTAATTATACAGCTGGACTGAATTTCCCATCTCCCACTTATCGATTGAATTAATGACTTTATTTCCCCATACCTAACATGTGAATAATAATAATACTGAACTTACTGGGAATGTATGAGGTTATATGAGGGAATGTAGGAAAATGTGTTCAACAAGCATCTGGCACATAAAGCTATCAACAAAAGTTTGCAGAAATTATTGTTATTATTAACATTACTGTTTTCTTTGCCCATTGTTGTCATCAACTTTATTTTGATCTCCATTTAACAAATTTCGTACCAAAGGTTTCCATTAGGCTATGAAGAACCAGAAAGAATACCATTGTTAAAATAACATCAGAACATCAGCTTGGATATCTGTTAGATTCAGGATCAAATTGTTAATTCTGTGACCATGGATGTATTGCTCACCCCTGAAGTCCTGCTTCTTCGACTGTAAGATAAAGTTAGAAATACCAACTAACAATTCAACTCATCAATCAATTCAGTAAAGTGGCAGGATACAAAATCAACACGCAAAAGTCAGTAGCCTTCCTATACACAAACAATAAATCTGAAGAAGAAGAAATCAAAAAAACCACCCCTTTTATTATCGAAACAAAAAAAATCAAATATTTGGGAACAAATCTAACAAAAGAGGTAAAGGACCTATACAAAGAAAACTATAAAACACTGTTAAAAGAAATAGAAGAAGACACAAAGAAATGGAAAGACATCCCCTGCTCATGGATTGGAAGAATAAACATTATTAAAATGGCCATCCTACCAAAAGCAATATACAGATTCAATGCTATTCCAATCAAAATCTCAATGGCATTCTTCAAAGAAATAGAACAATTATTGATGAAATTCATATGGAATCACCAAAAACCCCGAATAGCCAAAGCTCTACTGGAAAAAAAAGAAGGAAATGGAGGCATCACACTCCCAGACTTCAAACTATACTACAAAGCCATAATCATCAAAACTGCATGGTATTGGAACAAGAACAGACATACAGACCAATGGAATCGAATAGAAAATCCAGAAATAAACCCACAGATTTATGGTCAACTAATCTTTGACAAAGGAGCAAAGACTATGCATTGGAGCAAAGAAAGTTTGTTCAATAAATGGTGCTGGGAAAACTGGGTCGCTACATGCAAAAGAATGAAGCTTGACCACTACCTCACACCATACACAAAAATCAACTCAAAATGGATTAAAGAACTAGACATAAGACCTGAAACCATAAAATACATAGAAGGAAATATAGGCGAAACACTACGGGATTTGCACATCAAAGACATCTTTACAGACACATCACCCAAAGCAGTGATAGTGAAGAGAAAGATAAACAGCTGGGACTACATCAAATTAAAGAGCTTCTGCACAGCAAAAGAGACAATAACAAAAAGAGAAACCCCACCAACTGGGAGAACATTTTTGCACCCAACACTAATGATAAAGGACTGATCACAAAAATCTGCAAAGAGCTGATGAGACTCAGCAACAACAAAGAAAATAATCCAGTCAAAAAATGGGCAGAAGAGCTAAAAAGAAACTTCTCTGAAGAGGAAATGCAAATGGCCAGCAGACATATGAAAAAATGTTCAACATCACTTGTAATCAGGGAAATGCAAATCAAAACTACCTTGAGATATCATCTCACACCAGTGAGAATGGCACATATTAAAAAAACTAGCAAAAACAAATGTTGGCGAGGATGTGGAGAAAAAGGAACTCTTGTGCACTGTTGGTGGGAGTGCAAACTGGTCCAACCACTATGGAGAGCTGTGTGGAGATTTCTGGACCTACTAAACATAGAGCTTCCATATGATCCAGCAATTCCACTCCTAGGTATTTACCCAAAGGACACAGAAACATCAATTCCAAAGAGCACCTGCACTCCTATGTTTATAGCAGCACTGTTTACAATAGCTAAGCTTTGGAAACAACCCAAATGCCCAAAAGTAGATGACTGGATCAAGAAGATGTGGTACATATATACCATGGAATATTACTCAGCATTCAAAAAAGATAAACACATGCAATTTGCAGCAACATGGATGGCACTGGAAGGGATCATGCTCAGCGAAATAAGCCAAAAAGAAAAAGAAAAATACCGGATGGTCTCACTCATAGCAGGAATCTAGAAAACTTAAATAAGGGACCAGGAAAATGAATATAAGAAAGTGAAAATCAAAATCAACAAAAAACTATGAACCAGAGACACTTTTTGGGGGGTGGGGGGCGGGAGGGGAAGGATTGGGGTCAGAATGCAATTGTATGGGGGAATATAAAAATAAAATTTAATATTAAAAAAAAAAGTTAGAAATACCAACTAACACACCATTGTTCTTAGAATAAAGTGATGCCATGCATTAGAGTTTCTGACTTAATAGGTGCTTTATAGATGATCACTTTATTAAAATTAAAAATATTATTAGTATTCTTGTTGCTGCTGCAGTTAAGTGTGTGTGGTTAGAATTAGGTCATTCTTCAACATACTCATCCCAATCTCATCAGGACTTCACATATCACAGCACTGTTTCCACAACATATCCATCATTTGTTTTTTTACAATGAAAATTTCAGAGGAGCAAAAGGACCAATATTCCAGAATTAATATCTCTAAAGGACAAGTCCTCTTGATCACTTGTGAGTCAGTTGCAACGGGAGAATGAGCATTTTGCAGAATGATTTTGCTGATTGTCACAGTTGGTGGATGAAGTGTTAGCAACACAGTTAGGGGAAAGAGCAATGGTCTGATGGGGAAATGGTGCTCTTTTATACCTGCCATAGTGCCTCTGTGTCTGCGATCTAGATCTTTCCTTATTTTCCTCCTCACTGGCCTGGGAGCAGGAGGAGGTGATTTTTTAAAAAGATTTATTTATTTATGTATACAAGAACTGGGGTGTAGACCAGAGGTGTGGGGGTTTGGGGGAGGTGGTGAAAGGATTTACCGGAGAGAGGGGAGCAGAACAGGCAGATATTCTGAAATACACTGCTGAGGGGAGCAGCGGGTGAGACAGGAGAGGTCTGCTGTGGTATGTGGGTCAGCTCCCTGCATGGCCAGGGATGGAACTCATGCTGCAGTGGCTAAGGGTAGCTTGATAGCACTATCTTTAATCCCTGCGCCACCAGGGATGCCCAGGAGGTGATATTTTTGTATCCTTCCATCAAGCTTTCCTTTCTCAGAAATGGGAATGACCTGCAGGCTGTGTCAATGCTAGCATTCCCTAATCAATCTCTAGACTGGGTATCTTTTCTTCCTCTGAAGCTTTCCTTTATTATTCTGGAAGCATATGCTTCACTGTGTGACTTTTCCGAGACCCTAGGCAAAAAAGGATGTTTCATGGCTTTATTAAACAATCAGACTCAGCTTAAACACTGTTCAACCCTAGGTAGAAGCACCTTCCTCTTCTTTACATGAGAAAAATCTCAGTGTTATGGACATCTGAGAGAGATTGTCAGCTCGCAAAAGGAAAAATCCCCCTTATTTTTTCATAGTTTCTACAAAGAATGGTAAAATGTCCCATTTATAAAGAGATTGTTCAATGTCTATCTTCATATTCCCCTGTAATAGCAATAATTATAATAACAAATAACAGTTGTCTGTCTATGTGGCAGATTCTAAGTTAGTGTTTCCAAAGTTATTTGTGATAAAGGATATTTTTTGCCTAATAATATAAACTTGTATAAAAGTGAAATAAAAATGCATGTCCATTTTTTTATTAGTTACTGTCAGTTAGTGTCATTTTTTAATTAGTTACTGTACTTAATTACTGTCAGACTGATTAAAAATTTCTGAATGTTTACTTGAAATTTCTGTACTTTCACTGGCCAAGAGCAATTTGTGAACCAGCACGATCTGTGAACTGTCTTTGCATCATGCTGACCTAAGCAGAGTGTGAATATTAACATGTTTAGTTCTCAAATTACCTAATAAAGTAGGTGCTTTTGTTTTCTCTAATTTTATAAGTAAGAAATAGTAAGCATGGGGCATTAAGTGATTTATTCAAGTTCATTTATCTTATAAATGCTGGAGAGAATATGAACCCAAAACACATTGTTTATAGTCGTAGCCACTACACTTTGTTGGATGAAAATAAGGTTTCCAATATGTTTCTAAAATCAAATAATCTAAAACAGTTATAAGAGTTCTTTATATTTGTGCCATATTTTGTATCATCCAAAGTATTTATACATATATTTTACTTCTACATCATTTGAATACAGACAGCACCTCCTGTGAGAAAAGTAAGAAAAGTAACATGTAGTATTTCCTTGGTTCTCTGAGATGTTAACTGAGTTGTCTAAAATAAAAGATATGACTTGAACTGAAAGTATGGACTCCTCATCATCTTGCTCTGTAACAATCATAGATTAGGGAATGTGTGATTCAGACATGGTGGACTAAGGTATTGAAACCTCTCCTACTAAAAGTAGCAAAACAGTGCTACTTTTGGTAGAAAATAGAAAATATATACGATATTATGCTTATAAACAGTGTTAGAAATCAGAGATAAATATATTACTAAAAAGTTGAAAGCAAAGCATGTGACCTGAACTTTAGCTGCATTGAGTTCACAATTGATTCATTCACAGATCTGCATTTCAACATGTACCAAGAACGGAAAATGTGAAAACAATAATAATAAATAATGATGGAAACTTCAAGAAGCTATATTCATAGTAACATGTAATAAAAGCAAAAATCTGCCAACCACCCTGGTTGATTATAAGAATAGTTGTTTCTACTAAAGTCTGGGTGAATTGAAGTTATTTCCTTTAAGAGAGAAAACTTTAGTCTCCTTTTGATGTGCTTAACATTCCAATTCACACTATTTGCAAATTTTGAGAAATGAACATATTCATTCTAGATAAGCAGTATTTTTTAAATATCATAAGGGAATATATGAAACTTGTTCTAGATGTATATTACCAAGGCTCTTGACAAAAGAAATTCTGATACAAACCAAACCAAAGGATCCTCTAAAGCTGAATTCTTATGAGTTTTTGTCATTGAAGTAATAAAAGAAATGTAGGCAATGAAAGCTCAGTATCACAAAGGAACAAACACATTTCAAATTGAATAATAAAAATAAAATGCATTAATTCAAAACCATTAAGATATTCAGTGAAGGTAATTCAATGCACATTTGATATAGCTGAGGAAGGAATTAGTAAATGGGAAGATGGTTCTGAGGATATTATGCTGAAAGCAGATCGGACGCCTAAGACAAGTGGATTAAAATAAAAATGCCCAACAAACTCATAAAATTGGCTTTAGAAGGATAAAATACAGAAATTGGGAATGTGCAAGAGTTAAAAGTGGCAACTATTGAAAAATTTTCAATAAACAATGAAAGATAATGACACCAATTTAGGATGCATAGTAAATCTTGAGCAGGATGAATAAAATTTAAATTCTCACTGCAGTACATTTTAATGAACAAGCAAAGTGCCAAAGATGAGGAATAAACTTTAAAATAGCCACAGGGACAGATTGTGTTCATGTGAATTCTATTTTATAGTGATTATTGACATCTCAACAGAAGTCATTCAGAGATGATTCAAGTAATGCCTTTTTCCATTCAGATTGTAAAAAGTCTCAAAGGTCTTAATTAAAGCTGCATCTTTATTCTGGACCAATAGGGAGCCACTAAGGGTGTTAAGAAGAAAAAAATTGATGATATGTGATTTTTAGTTATATTCCTTTGTATTCTTATAATACTTAGAAAGTTCTTTGGACATAGATCCAGGAAGAATTTTTACAATTTTCATTCACAAGCTGAATGAAGATGATCAAGTTTCTGAGGTTTTCTGAGTGTCCTGTTCACTTATAAAATAAAATTATTTTTTAAAGAGCTGTCCTTCCAAAATCATATGGTTGTGATAATACTTAAATATGATACTTATATGGAGTCACTCTAAACTCAGAAAAATTGAAACTTTATTATATTATCTTACTTTGAAGAAAAGTAAGCAGTGTAAACTTAAAAGGGAATGACAAGGACCCAGCTAATTGATTTCTTCACAAGTTTAAATAGAATCTGGGCAGCAGAGATACACACAAGGCCTGCAAAATTTTGTGCTCACAATTTATAGTTTATTGCTACCTTTCATGAGGGTTATAGAATTTTCTTGGAAACACTGTAGGACATTCACTCCCAAACTAACAAAAGGATTATTCTTAAAATGTTGCCACTTGTACATTCTTTGTAGTGGAAAAAACACTTTTAAAATATTTAGAAAGTATTTTACAAGACTGAACAACAGGATCTTTTAATCAAAGTTGGCTTTCTGTAATTTTATGGACAAGATTTTTTTTTCCTGACTAGCAAATTGGCTCAAAGATGGTAAGATAAAACAAATTAACAGTATTTAAACACAAAACATAAAGAACAGGATGAAATTTAATGTGTTTTCATAGAAATAAAAGTAGTATAGTCAGACAATTAAAGCATGGGTGTAACTTTAAGACTTTTGTTTACTAATAAGACCTTCAACTTGCAATATCACTTTTGTGTTCACGTCAATCAACTTTTGCAAAAGCAATATTAAGTAGAGTAATTATATCCATTTAAGTTGAAGATTTAGAAATTATAGGATTTAGAGAAAGTCCCAAAGGTAAGAAGTGACAGAGCTGGGATTATTATTATTTTTTTTTTTTGCCTTGAAATCACAGATTTTTTTTTTGAAAGTTATTTATTTATTTATACAAGAACCAGGGTACAGGTCAGATTTGGGGGAGGGTGAGAGGATTCATCAGAGACAGAGCAGGGAACAGAACAGGCAGACTGACGAAATTCACTGCTGAGGGGAGCAGCGGGCGCGACAGGAGAGGTCCGCTCTGCCATGTGGGATCCTCACCAGCCGGCTGGGATCGAGCAGGAGCTGCAGAGGCTGTGGACAGCTTCACAGCGCCTGCACCACCAGGGGAGGCCCAAAATCACAGATTCTTTCCTCAATATTGTAGCTGTACTTACTGAATTTTCTTTCATACAGATATCACTATAATCTCCTGGTCATAAACTATAAAAACAGTAGAAATTACATACAGAGAAGTTAGAAATGTATTAGTTAAAATTCATTTTCGATCACATAATCATTTACGAAAAATCAATCTGAATAACAAATGTCCTCTACAAGGAATAGAAGACCTACTTTATAGCACATATTTGCCATCAACTATTTATGTAACTATAGGCTAAATTGTACTTAATTCATTAATTAAAATGTAAGACCTGTTACATGACAAATACTGAGATAGGAAAGAAGAATAAATTCAATGGGACATGGACTACATTGGTTTCATGGGGTTGATTAATGGTTTATCTCAGTGGATCCTTTAGCCTTTCTGAGTAACACACTCCTTCAAGAATCTGTGTAACCTTTGGATTCTGGCCATAGAAAACTGTAGAGGTGACATAGACTTGTGTATACAATTCTGTTTACAATTACAAATTTACAGATTATACCTCCTTTCCAAAGTGGAGAGTATCCAGAGACCCTCTGGGGATCTATGAGCCTCACCTAGGTCAATCACCTCAGTTTGAAGTAATGGAAAAGAGAAATGCATAAGCAATGGGTAATATTAAAGGTATGTGCTGGTCCCAGTGGTGGCCTACAGGAGAAATGGTGAACTTCACTAATAAGAGGTCAGGGGCGGCTTCTGAAAGGAGGAGATATTTGGGCTAGAACCTCAAGAATGAGCTCAGGGGTTAAGAAATCTCTCTGGAATTCTCAAGTTGTAGAGTAGAGGGCTGGAAAATCTCTAAGGTTCTTTCTAGCCATGATATTTTATCATTTTATGGAGTTCAGAGGATGATCATAAGCTGATGTCTTTCTACCCATTAGACCCTCCACTCCAATTTTTTTAATTGTTTTTATTTTTAATGAGGTAAAATTGGTTTGCAACAATGCATGTGAGTTAGGGATATAAGTGAATACCTATTCATCCTGCCTGGTCATTAACATTGTTACGCTATGACTGTTCCCTCAATAGACAAAATCAATAAAGGGGAGATATGGGCTAAGACTTCCACACACCTTTGCAAGAAAGGGTCCATGACTTCAGGTGTCTCCTATTTGAATACAAAAACCTGGAAAACCTCTTTTTCTCTACCAACCCTGCCTTGAGGATGTCTCTAAATATTTTGACAATCTGCAAGGAAGCTCTTCCTTGTGTGCTGCTGGAATTGTGGCCAGGGTCACCAGAGAGTGACCACAGAGGGCAGGAACACAAGGAAATATTTCCCAGAAAACAGCATTTCTCCTTTTTCCACTGAGACAATGTTTTGCCTTTGTTTAGGAATCATAGAAACTGCGAGTGAACAAATTGTATTGGGTCATCTCCTCTTTCCTCCAGGGATAGGACAAGTTCCTGTAGCATGTTCATTCAGTCCTTTTCCAGTTTCACACGGGGACTCCAGTGGGGGTTTTCACCACTGTCTCTGGACAATAGCTCTGTGCCCAAGTTATTGCTGCTGGAATGTTGCTGTGACACTGGGGGGAAAAAAGGATAAAGAGCCTCCAGTGGAAACATTTTTTGAGGGGGGCAATTAAAAGAAGTTAGCTCTCTCTGGATTTAATTGTTAAAGAAGCACAAAGGGAATGACATAACAATGCTGAAACAAGTGTTTTATAATTTTTTGATTAGTCAAAGATAGAAAGTTATTTATGCTTTCATTTTCTAATTGCAAGAGTACTCTCTCATGTCTTTCAACCATTGCGAGAATATTGAATTTTGTAAGTCTCTTGATTTTTTTTTAATTTTGGGTTTTTAAAACTATATTGAATATCATTTTATAGACTTTAAAACTTACATGGTATTCATTGTATGTGTGTGTGTACATAGATGTATATTCTGAGTTTTGTTGAATATTTACTGTGTCAAGGCCATTATGCTAAACAGATTGATTACATGAATTTGCTTTGTCACTCCTAATAAAACGCTGATTATTCTATCCTTTCTCTATATAAACAATAAAGAAATAATTGAAAACTGAGTTTTACAAAGGTTAATCAACCTGCTCAATTTCATAACTGTGTGTTAGGCAAGGTGGAGTTGTGAGGTCAAATTTGCCCTATTCCAAAACTCTGAAACACTGTCTTTCATCCCCACATTAGCGGTGTTAGGCAATTATCTTTTTAGATAAAGAGGATCCATATTGGATTGTATGGGAGTGCTATCCAAAAAAAATATGGAGAGTGTGCATTGCATTTCTAGAACATTAAGATTTCATTTAGACACCTACTCCACTTCTTCAAGCTTAGGTTTGCTACGTATCACTTACATGTCTGCCTCAGTTTCCTCAGCTCTAAAATGGAAATTTGGTATGCTTCATGGGGTTCTTAGGAAGATTTGATGAGTAGAAATATAACAGGCAGTTAGAATACTGTCAAGAGTCCAGCACAAATTAAAAATTAATTGTATTACTACACATTTATGCTTATATTAATTCAGAGGAAATACCTCTGAGAGAAATATTTAGTCTTTGTTTTCATAATTGTGAATTACCCTATTGAATTGTGCCCTTCTATCCAGTTTGGAGAAGGTATTTCAAATGCATAAGTGTAGCAGCATATGGTAGGCATTTTAGAAGAAGATGCAATGGGATAAAATCAGTGGGAATAAGTGACCCAGAAAGCAACTAGTCTTCCTCACAGTTTGCCTTGCTCATCCCCTTGATTGGTTAATGTTTAATTTGTGGGATGATTGTCTCTTCACACTTGAAAACTTGGCTTTCATATATCTCAATGAGAATGTAATTTATATACTCCTTTAATATAATGTCTTTATTTTTCTTCAGAAAATATTATTAAATTGCTGGTGAGTTTTAGCATTTGACAATATCTTCAAGTGAATGAAATGTGATAAATATGAATCTATTTACATATATGTTCTATGTAGGATTATTTGTCCATTACTTTGTATGTGTTTTTAATTTTTGACTATCCCTCACTCTTACTGAATTAGCTGATCAATTAATAATAGTACACAAAATGCTATATTTTTTTGTACCTAGGTATTCTATAATAAGAACCTAATTCAAGGAAAGGGAGAAGAAACTAAAAATAAAGAGTAATGTAAAGGGAAGGATATAATTTGGGGGGTATGTGCATATGTAACTTTTCATTAGTTCTGATCTTCCATCAATGTATTTCCCCTTTCCAGTAATTATAGGTTAAGTTCCTTTAGTTATGATGGTAAGTAAATTCACCAGAAGAAGAATTTCTTCTGATGAAAAGAATAAAGTATGACCTAAAATGGATATAAATTAATATAAATGGATTTTCTAATATTTTTATATTCCAACTTAATGATTTTCAAATATTCACAGATCTCTTGGGACACACACCCCATTATAGAGAACATCATTCTACAGAGATCATGAAAAGACTAGTAAAATGCCTTCTCTGTATATTAAGTTTTGCATTTATATTAAGTATTTGAGATACTAGCAAATTATTTTTCCTCTTAATCCTGATATGGAGGAAAGTTTGAGAAAAGGCAAGGATAAAAAATTAAATAAGAAATGGTTTCTGTTTCCTGAAGTCTAAAATCTAGTGGAACAAATTGGCATCAAAATATCTGAGTACGGCCTCCCTGGGGGCTCAGGGGTTAAAGACAGCGCTATCAAGCTATCTCCAGCCACTGCAGCATCAGTTAGATCCCCTGCCTGCCAGGGAGCTACCCACATGGCCCAGCAGACCTCTCCTGTCTCATCCACGGCTCCCCTCAGCAGTGTATTTTTGTCAGTCTGCCTGTTCTTTTCCCCACTCTGTCTCTGGTGAATCTTCTCACTTCCCCCACCCCCGCACCTCTGGCTTACAACCCAGTTCTTGTATACATACATACATAAATCTTTTTAAAAAATTAAAGAGCACAAAATATCTGAGTATAAAATAGACTTAATAAAATCCACAAGAGATAGGAGAAAAATAACTTTTGGTAAAAGTATAAGAGCAGGTTTCGTAGAAGTATAGAAGACTCAAGACAGGTTTCAAATAGAGGTGCTCATTTCCCCACAGCATTATCAACCCAGTTTAGTTCAGTCCATATGTACTATAAGTTGTTATTTACATCCTAGTGCATTTTCTAAAATATTTTTAACCAAATATGCTAGGATCACATAATATTGTTAATTTTATTGATGCCATCATTTCTAGATGACTCCATGGGAGTAGGGAAATGGATAACATCAGCCCAATAGATAAACTAGAAAAATTCCCTTCTCTCATTTCAATATTTCACAAGGTCACCTAATTGCAGACACGCTTCCCCACCCTCATTTACATGCAACTATCTTTGGCTGTAAGTTCCAGTATAACATGAACCACACATCCCGAGTGGGATTGCTACTGGGAACTAGGACTAGGGGTAGAGTTAAGCAGCCCTCCTTGGTCAATAACTGAACACATGCAGTATTGGGGGCTCTTGCATTTCCAGCTTTGACTTGCACCCCAGTCCCTAGTGTGTGCCAGATAAATAGGAAAGTAATAAATTCTGGTTGAATTGAAAGTCCTTGTTCAATTGTTGACTTCTTTCTAAGGTTCAGAATAAAGGCAATTTTGTTTCTCTTATGCAAATTAAGAGTCTAATTTAACACTTAATCCCTATCACCGGCCTAACCAGAGAATGAATGAACTGGTGATGAACCAGGAGTTATTGTTTATATTTGTCTGTGAGTCTATTGTCCCCAACCTAATTTGTAATTTCTTGGAGACAAGGGCCATGTCTAATTGAACTTTGTTTCTTCATCTTTGCAGATGTCTGTGTAATGCTTGTTAAGTAAGGGAGTGGAGTGGTCAAATAGGATAAAACAGGTTCTTAAATAGTGATCAAATTCCTGACTTTCTGATTAGCACAAAACTCTAAATAATAATGAAATACAGTATATTGGAAGTGACAGCCTCATTTAATTCATTCGAAATAGATGCTCTTGTGTATATACATTGCCCATTCTTAGTTGTCCTTTACCTAGACTCATCTTTTAAGTGTTTAACTATATTTAAATACACTTTATATATGTGTCAACCAGGCTCAGCAGCATGATGAATGCCTGGAGAGAGCAATGACAACAGCAGAAAGAAATTGCCAAGGGCTTCAATTTTTCTAGTTTTTTGCTGTCTGTCTCAAATGTTCTCTTGTGAGAAAGATGCTTCATTGCATAGTGATGATAGTTATTATATTTAGACTGATTATACTATGTCTGCTGAAATACTGAGAACTTTCCATGACATCTTTTGTCATTATTATCTCTAACTTTTGGGAGAAGTGCTTTTGCAACCCTTGTTTTGGGGGTTTTGAGTGTTTAAATGTCTTGCCCATTGCATAGCAAAAAGCAAGATTGGAATTGAAACACTTTAAATTTCTGACATTTTATATAATAAAAACTTCTGACTACTGTGCCATACAGCCAACTGTTAAATTTGGTTAAGGTGGAGCTAAAGCTTGCACGGCATGATCATAGCGTCAGTGCCTGAAAGTAAGAGGGAAAAGTTTCGCTTCAAAGAAAGAAAGGTATTTCCCAAGACTGGAGCTATCTTCAGTAGGTTCTTCTAGTACAATGCATGGTACATGGTAGCTGCTCAATAAAAGATTGATCATATGGGGAAGGTTGCCTCCAGATACAGGGAGATGAATCACCATAACTCTTTAAATTACAGCTGAAAAACTCTTTTGGAAGATATTGGAAAAGGGATACTTGCATCATAAGATTAAATTAAGTGATTTCTAAGTGCTTTCCAATATTTGCTTTATTTAGTTTATGATTATATGAGAGTTTCAGAGTTTAGAAACCAAGTCAGCTGTCAGCAAACTTTCTCAAATAGAACTGAGGTTTTATTCAGTAAGACAGCCATTTGGACAATCCAGAATCAGTGCTCACTATGCTATTTCTTTGCCAAAATGTGTAATACATACCTGTTTGTGGGCTGATCAAGGTTGACATTTATTCAGAGCTGTTGGATCCTCTTCCAAGAGAAGAGGGTTAGACTACTCAATAAAATGAATTAAGCTGGCTAGTTTGGCATAGATTATAAAGAACTATTTTTTTTTTACTCAACAGATTCATTGGCTACCATTCTGGTTTTGTTTTGATTAAACTGCCTTTACCAGAAAAAATATCTTTGATTTAGATTTTTGGAAAGAGTTATTATTCCCTCTAACTTAGGCCCAACTCCAAGGAACTCCCAACTTGTTAGCATATAATGCCACTTCCCCTTAGCTGTTATCCTTGTTGTCAGCCAGCTGCAGATGTCTTGATCATGATGGATTTCTTTAGGGCCATGACTTGATTAAAATTCCAATGACTGTGTGATACACAAGGAGGCCTTGTCCATTGACTCACAAAATGCAGGATGTGGATGAGAATCTTTTCCCACCAGGGGAGCTGACTTCCCCACAAGACAATTGTAAATGACAGATGAGTTCATAAAGTTCAAACCATAACAAAAATCCACTGCTCAGATAAGAACATGAACACTAGTATTTTAAAAGTAAATTTTAAAAATAATGAATGCTAACACATAAAATTGAACTTCAACCAGTAGTTCCTGAATGGCTATCATGTGACAGTGCTACCTTGATCCCTCTTTAGTGTGAAGCATCCATTGCCGAACTCTGTGTGTAGAGGCCACAGCTAACTCATAAAGCAACACCAACTGTACATGGAAGTATTGATTTAGTCATTCATTGGTAGTCAATGATAATGAGAACCTATTCCAGAAAATTTAAGAGACTACAGGTCTTCAGTGAAATGCCATATATTTCTTCATTTTTTTTTAAAGATTTATTTATTTATTTATACAAGCACTGGGTACAGTCAGAAGCGCGGGAGGGTGAGAGAATTCACCAGAGCCAGAGCGGGGAACAGAACAGGCAGAATGATGAAGTATACTGCTGAGGGGAGCAGAGGGCACGGCAGGAGAGCTTTGTTGCTCCATGTGGGACCCTCGCCAGCAGCCGGGGATCGAACCAGCGTTGCAGAGGCTGCGGGCAGCTTTGCAACCCAGCACTCAACCGCTGCACCACCAGGGGAGGCCCTAAATGCCATATATTTCTTGAAGCCACCAGCCAATATGCAACTGCACCACATGAGGACATAGAACCAGGAACTCTAATATCATAAGCCACAGTTGTTATGAATTGTTATGAAAGTCTCTCAGCAAACAAGCTCCCCATCTCTGTTTGCTCCCCCTTTTGTATCTTTGCAAGAATTCACTCTCATACCACCTTGATCTCTCTCCGAGAGCTGAAAAGAGCCCACATAAGACTGTGAGTACAAGAAGAGAGATAACTGCCTTGGCAGTGGCCTTCATTCCCAGTTCAATCTTTGTGGTTTTAGGTGTGATGGAAGATACTGGAAATGGAGCACAAATCAGCCTCTGAGTGGGCAGAGTGGATAAGATAGATCAAGACCTCTGGAGATGTTGGTTAAGTTGTAAACCACACAGTGGGTTAGAAGAGTTTACATTCTAAATAGTGGTAATCCTTAACAAATTTAAGAATAATTTGTTTTGTGAAATTTTATCATCTTGGGTATGTATCAGTAATGATGGATTTAATGATTAAATTCAGGCTGTGGACTTTGGCTCAAGATTACACTTGAATGACACTAACATTGCCACCATCCTGAGTCCTTTGAGTGGATTTCGTGTTAGGAAGGAAAAGTAATGCTAAATAGAGGAACTAACTTAGTCAGGGCTTACAAGTCACCACATATAATCTTTGAAATAACCAAATTCCAGAGCAAGCAGCATCTGTAGAAGTCATGTGTGTAGTGATATCCAATGGTGAATAAAAACATTAACCTTTCCTTCAGAAATCCACGGATTAACATGTATGTGTCACTGACAGGAAGTTTGGGTAGCAGTAACACATAAACATTGTAATGTGTTTAGTTCAGTAATGGAGGAGAGGACAGTGTGCTCTGGAAGCGCATCTCTCTGTAGAAGTCAAAGGTATCTTAACGTTTGGTTATAAATAGTGAATAACATTGGCTGCCCAATGGAGATGGAGAAAGCAGAGTTCAGCAAAGGCAACAACATGGGCGAAGCCAAGACATCATAAAATATCAGGAAATGTTTGAATAGTATTGAAAATATTTAATGGCAAAAGCAAAATAGTTTCATTTGTAAGCATGTTGGTATAGGAGCAAAAAGAATGGGATAAGACAGAGACTTTTTAGTGAAAATCGGGGTGATCAGGGCCTCCCCTGTGGCGCAGCGGTTGAGCTCTGGGTTGCAAAGCTGCCTGCAGCCTTTGCAGCGCAGGTTCAATTCCCGGCCACCAGGTGAGGGTCCCAAATGGCGTGACAGACCTCTCCTGCTGCCCGCTGCTCCCCTCAACAGTGTACTTCGTCAGTCTGCCTGTTCTGTTCCCCGCTCTGGCTCTGGTGAATTCTCTCGCCCTCCCGCACTTCTGACTATCCCCACTGCTTGTATAAATAAATAAATCTTTTAAAAAAAAGAAAAGAAAAGAAAATTGGAGTGATCAAAGGACTTCCATATCTGACCAAAACACTCTAGATGAGGTTTATTTAGGCCGTTAAGGAGCAAGAGAAGAGAGACAAGAAAAGATCAAAGAGATAAAGGGGTAGAGAGATATTTCTATTCTTTAAAAGAGAGATATTTTGAAATGTCTGCTCATTTCCATAGAACAATAAGAAAACACCCCTTTGTAGTATGTGAATCTCTGCTGCAAATCACAACCTCTGTTTCTTGTCCAATGATGTATCAAAGGAAATCTGTGTATTGAAGATTTTATCGGATGCCAAATAGTCTGGTCAAATGTTCCCAGTTTCTTCTCTTTTAGAGCCTCAAAATAAAAATAAAAACAAAGATAAAAAGTTAGCTCAAATGTTTTGTTTGCAGAATTTTCCCTAAACACAATTCTTTTTGGAAGGAAATAGTCCAGATATGCCAGCAAAGGAAAATTTTACAACAGAGTCCGATACATGGTGTAAAGTGTAGTTATAATTACAAGGTGAATTTAATGCTTTTACTACCTACTTCCTTTTCAACATCATTTGGAGTACTCATCGTTCTTTTATTTCTTCCTAATTTGTTCCTTTTTTTTCCCACTCTTCCAGAAAATGTGCCTCCTGACTGACTTGAAGAATGTCACTTCCTGCCACGGACACAGGACAATTTCCAATGATTGATTGTCAGTGATTTAGGCTTTACTAGCCAATTCTTCACTTGAACAACTCTTGGGTTGTAGCCAAGGCTAGAGGAACAAAAGGTTTAGGGTCAAACATTTGGAAATGCTAATTGTAATAGCTAATTTTGGCACCTCCTCATATATGGCTTTACACTTTTAATTACCCATTACCCATATATACGGCTTGTCTTTCCAAAGAATGTCAAATTCCTCAAGGGAAAAGACTCTTCTCTGCGTCCATAATGCTGCAATTCCTGCATATTGTCAGTCTAAAAGAGGCACACAGCGAGAAGCTGCTGACACTCAATTTTAAAGCTCTGGGGTGGAGACTCACTGATAGAGAATCTATCTTTTTTTTTGCGATGCCTTTTTCACAGTTCTTCCCTCCACATCCTTCAACCACAATTTTTTTCCTTAAAATCTGCACAATTGGATTTCCCTAACCAATTTAACATAACAACTTACCAACAAATGTTTATTAATTGCTTACTAGCTACTTGACATTGTTCTAAGAAATTTGCCTTAATTGTCTTATTTATTGCTCACAGCTGTCTATAAATGAGATTGTATTTTTCTCCTCTTTCCATAGCTGGGGAACCTGGGGCACAGTTTTCTAAAAACATGCCCAGTTTAGTTACCCAGTTTAGCAAGTGGTGGAACTCGAATTTGTATCTCTCCAGTCCCCCAGTTTCTCCCCACTGAGCAACTACCCCAGTGTATAGGCAAGTTAGTCTACTTTGCCAATGTGCCATTATCATACCTCTCTCCATTTGTTCACTCTTATTGTTCCTCTGGCAATGAGTCAGCATATTTCTATATCTCCTTTTTGACATCTATTACCAGGAAAATTCCTACCCAAACTTGGCCCATTTATGTTTTCACTTTGTCTTAGAACTTCAGCATTATATCCTGCTTAATTAAACTCTCATAAATCTCTGATGTTCCACTATGATGTCATTTAATAGGCCTCTCTTTCTAGAAATGTATCCTTCCTTTCTTTACTCTGTAGCTCTGAACGCAATGCTCAGCCCATATCCAAAACTCAAGACAGACAAGAAGTAGTGAATTCCCAGAATGTAACTGTAAGCACACTGGATCCTGAATTCCACTAACGAATAACCTGCTGGAATCTTTACACCCACTAAACCCTGATACACGAAGCTCCTTTTTCATCTAGGTGTGCAAGCTTCCATTATAGCAACCACAGCCACAAAACTGGATTGTCAGAGCTCTGTGGATTGTGGGAGGCTCACACAAACAATGGGCGTGATTCAGTGAGATTAAGTGTCATTTATAGTAAGTGGCACATAAATTTCCGTGGGAGTGAATAGAAAAGAGAAATCTAATCTTCGGAGAGTCTGTATCTTTTCCAATATCCATTCTAACCTGAATGCCAGGCAGGCTGGGATGATGCAATAAAGAGCAAGGAGAAACAATGAGCAAGGTGAATACATCTCCTGAATCAGTTTCCAAAAGTTATTTAGCAGCTTTGTCTCACGTATTAGCTTTCTTGGCCGGGGTGGTAAAGGCCTGAATTTCATAATTCCTGTCAAAACCCCTTTGGTAACAATTAGCATTTACTTCACAAACCTTTCTCCTCTTAGGGAGATTTGGCTGGCATAAGCTGTAGAACTAAGTGGGGCAAAAATAACTGGATACAAAGTTGAACAAACATTTAAAATTTAGGAAATTATGAAGCAAACTAATCGATGGGGGAGACCTTTCTCCAGAAGCGTCCATTACTCCTATAGCTGCTGTTTTTAATCTAGATTTAAAACCAAGACAGAAGGGAGTCTCCTTGCTAACTCTACCCGCTGATTACTCCATGTGAAGTAATAAACATACAAAATAAAAATTCAGGGTCTGCTCTGAACAAGGCTGACATGTGGTTAATCAAGTTTAATGTGGATTTTAGGAAAAATATATACAGCCTGCTCAAAAATAACAAATGAACATATGTCAGGAATCAGACAGAAACCAGAGTTGCAGAAGAGAGTTCTTTAGAGATTCTCTCTTAAGCACGTTTATAATGAAGAGGATTATGTTAGAAAACATACTTGTCAGGTGGACTCTTGACTGAATTACAATTTAGTTTAGAGCCAAATTCTTCCCCCTGCCTTCGGCATACCAGCTCCATCAGTGACCTTAAGCCATTTAAATGGAGCTGAAGAGCACAATGGAACATGAGTTTTTGAACAAAAGTTGGAGTTTGATCCTGGTGCTTGGAAACCATTAGGGATTCAAGCAGGAGTGTGAATGAGCAGCATATTTTAAAAAATGGCCTGTGGGCCCTGTCACTTTGCATTATGTCTTGATTTGATCTCCTTTTGTGGGTTATCCATCCTCAAATCCCATTTCCTCCAAGCATTGTTCCACTCTTTTGTGTTCTTAAAACATCTCTGCTGACATCTTGTACTACATAATTGAAACCAAGTAGGAACCGAGTAGGTTGATATGTCATATTTTTTTAAACAAAAAAGTGTACATGACATGAGAAAAAAAAAATAAGACGAGGGGTCAACCCTAAAATTCACTGAATTCTCCCAGGGCAAATATGGCTTCCTGGAAAAAAAATTTCACTCTATAGAACACAGTGCCAAATCCTTTATGCTACCAGAAGCAGCCTCTGCCCTAAGAATATAAGAAATCTATTCTTTTAGCTGAATGAGTTATTCATTCTCACCCATGCCTCTATGTCTTTACTGGGGATACTTCACTCTACCCATCTTGAGTATGCTTCCTGGGATTCTCTGCTCCACGACCATACAAGACTCCTATGTTACTGGAGCCTTCCTTCCTCTGGAAAGCTACATCTTCTCCAGTTGTATGGGTGTCTTACTCCTCAGAGCTTTGAAAACACATGGTTTCATAAAGGAGTTACATGTCTTTTTGTGTTGTACACACTTAATTGTGTGTAACCTATGGGGTCGACCTAGAAAGAATGCAAAGTGCTTTTTAGTTTATCCTAATTAAGATACATAGACTTAAATAGAAACTGATATATGAAAATAGTTAACAAAATATTAAACAAACTTGTGATATAATATCTGATTATTAATGCATTTAAAAAATAAGATCAAGTAGTAAGTCTAATTAGTATATTTTTAAAGTAGTGGTGGCTTAAATAGTATTTTGAGAAGTCTGCACCACTGAAGTGATAGGACTCAGAAATCTAATGACAACTCAGGTATTGCTAAAAGTTCTGTGTGTGTGTGTCCTACATTGATAATGGTAGGAAATGCTAAATTCCAGCTATAGGTTAGTGAAAATTCCTGAATAGTATGAGGCTTGAGAGGACTCCCTTATATCTGTCTCATTGCAAATAGTTGGTAGCTCATTCACAGCATGATCTCACATCTTACTCTATAGCTCCTTCAGAGAATGGGCCAGTTCTTATTTAGCCCCTGAACAAGAAGTTGTGAGTGTAATGAAAATAAGTTAAACACCAAGTCATGCATAGCTAAAATACACCAAATCAAATGCAAGCATTCTTTAGAGTTTACATTTTTATTTACTTTCTATTTTGCCTTGTAACATATGTAATTGTTTGCATCTCATCTCTTCCAGTAAATTGTGCATTCTTGGGGAAAGCTATGAATCCAGTTATCTGTTCAGGTAATAACTAAAGTGATTGTAGCCATACATCTGTAGAATAAGTTAATATAATGAGAAGGAAGAATTGATATATTTCTCAGGAGAGTAAGAAGAGCCAAAATTTGATACAAGATTTTTGGATTAGAGATTCCTGGAAAATCATTACAATAGGGATAAGTACCATGAGTGTGGTTGGGTCTCACAACATAATGTTCTTTCATTCCTTTCTATATTGAAATCACAGTGTCTTCCCCCTCTAGAATACAGCACAATTTATATTTGTCTGAAATATTATAGAATATGAAATACAATATTATATAAAACCTGTCTTGAAAATTCTAAAACATTAGTCATATTTCCATATATTCTGAAGAAACCATGTTTTTTCCCCTTCACTCATAGAAGAGAGAAGGTGAAAACAAAATAAAATAAAAGTGTTATTTGGTGATGAGATCTATATTCATATATTGTGCTTTTCATTGTTATTTTTGGGAGGTGGCAGGTGGAGGATTTGGCAGGAACTTTAAAACATACAAGAAAGGGGTATTAGGGATACTTCTCCATACTTCTCCATGGAGGAGTATCCATGTAGCACAATTAGAATAAAAATACATGTCTAGGCTGATAAATTTATGCATGTTGAGGCCACATGCCAATAATTGGGAAGTAAGAAATAAAGGACTGGAAGTCTAAAGAGATGTAAACTACAGCATCCTTGGTCAAGGAATGAAATATTTTGGGTTTGCCATACTATATTTAGCACAAGGAATGTTAATTGGAGTTTCTATACTGTAGGTATTAAGTATATAGACTTGAGTTTATATTTCAGCTTACTACTTTTTCAATAAAACTTGTTATACTTAGCATGGACATAAAACATACCACTGAATGTAAATGGATAACAAATAACCATAATGGTTGAACGTGGTCATAGGTTGTCATGACACTTAGAAAATCTTCCTTTTAAAGGGTCATTGACTACTATGGGAAAAAAATGAAAAGGTAACAAGTAAATTTGCTAAGAATATTGTGAAAAGGGTATGTAATATGGTGTGAGGTAGTGGTCAAGCTTCATTCTTTTGCATGTAGCGACCCAGTTTTCCCAGCACCATTTATTGAACAAACTTTCTTTGCTCCAATGCATAGTCTTTGCTCCTTTGTCAAAGATTAGTTGACCATAAATCTGTGGGTTTATTTCTGGATTTTCTATTCGATTCCATTGGTCTGTATGTCTGTTCTTGTTCCAATACCATGCAGTTTTGATGATTATGGCTTTGTAGTATAGTTTGAAGTCTGGGAGTGTGATGCCTCCATTTCCTTCTTTTTTTTTCAGTAGAGCTTTGGCTATTCGGGGTTTTTGGTGATTCCATATGAATTTCATCAATAATTGTTCTATTTCTTTGAAGAATGCCATTGAGATTTTGATTGGAATAGCATTGAATCTGTATATTGCTTTTGGTAGGATGGCCATTTTAATAATGTTTATTCTTCCAATCCATGAGCAGGGGATGTCTTTCCATTTCTTTGTGTCTTCTTCTATTTCTTTTAACAGTGTTTTATAGTTTTCTTTGTATAGGTCCTTTACCTCTTTTGTTAGATTTATTCCCAAATATTTGATTTTTTTTGTTTCGATAATAAAAGGGGTGGTTTTTTTGATTTCTTCTTCTTCAGATTTATTGTTTGTGTATAGGAAGGCTACTGACTTTTGCGTGTTGATTTTGTATCCTGCCACTTTACTGAATTGATTGATGAGTTGAATTAGTTTTTCTGTGGAGATTTTGGGGTTCTCTATGTATATTATCATATCATCTGCAAATAGTGATAGTTTGACTTCTTCTTTTCCTATTTGGATTCCTTGGATGTCTTTCTCTTGTCTTATTGCTCTGGCTAGGACTTCCAGTATTATATTGAAAAGCAGTGGTGAGAGTGGACATCCTTGTCTTGTTCCAGATCTTAATGGAATTGCTTTCAGCTTTTCACCATTGAGAATGATACTGGCTGTTGGCTTGTCATAGATGGCCTTTATGATGTTGAGGTATGTTCCTTGTATCCCAAGAATTTCAAGGGCTTTTATCATGAATGGGTGTTGCACTTTGTCGAAAGCTTTCTCAGCATCTATTGATATTATCATATGGTTTTTATATTTCTTTTTGTTGATGTGTTGGATAACGTTGATTGATTTTCGGATGTTAAACCATCCTTGTGCCCCTGGAATGAATCCAACTTGGTCGTGGTGAATTATCTTATGGATACATTGTTGGATTCTGATAGCTAAAATTTTATTGAGGATTTTTGCATCAGTGTTCATTAGGGAGATTGGCCTGTAGTTTTCCTTTTTTGTGTTGTCCTTATTCGGTATCAACTCAAAATGGATTAAAGAACTAGACATAAGACCTGAAACCATAAAATACATAGAAGGAAATATAGGCGAAACACTACGGGATTTGCACATCAAAGACATCTTTACAGACACATCACCCAAAGCAGTGATAGTGAAGAGAAAGATAAACAGCTGGGACTACATCAAATTAAAGAGCTTCTGCACAGCAAAAGAGACAATAACAAAAACAAAGAGAAACCCCACCAACTGGGAGAACATTTTGCACCCAACACTAATGATAAAGGACTGATCACAAAAATCTGCAAAGAGCTGATGAGACTCAGCAACAACAAAGAAAATAATCCAGTCAAAAAATGGGCAGAAGAGCTAAAAAGAAACTTCTCTGAAGAGGAAATGCAAATGGCCAACAGACATATGAAAAAATGTTCAACATCACTTGTAATCAGGGAAATGCAAATCAAAACTACCATGAGATACCATCTCACACCAGTGAGAATGCCACATATTAAAAAAACTAGCAACAACAAATGTTGGCGAGGATGTGGAGAAAAAGGAACTCTTGTGCACTGTTGGTGGGAGTGCAAACTGGTCCAACCACTATGGAGAGCTGTGTGGAGATTTCTGGACCTACTAAACATAGAGCTTCCATATGATCCAGCAATTCCACTCCTAGGTATTTACCCAAAGGACACAGAAACATCAATTCCAAAGAGCACCTGCACTCCTATGTTTATAGCAGCACTGTTTACAATAGCTAAGCTTTGGAAACAACCCAAATGCCCAAAAATAGATGACTGGATCAAGAAGATGTGGTACATATATACCATGGAATATTACTCAGCATTCAAAAAAGATAAACACATGCAATTTGCAGCAACATGGATGGCACTGGAAGGGATCATGCTCAGCGAAATAAGCCAAAAAGAAAAAGAAAAATACCGGATGGTCTCACTCATAGCAGGAATCTAGAAAACTTAAATAAGGGACCAGGAAAATGAATATAAGAAAGTGAAAATCAAAATCAACAAAAAAACTATGAACCAGAGACACTTTTTGGGGGGTGGGGGGCGGGAGGGGAAGGATTGGGGTCAGAATGGGGCGTTTGCAATTGTATGGGGGAATATAAAAATAAAATTTAATAAAAAAAAAAAAAAAAAAAAAGGGTATGTAATAAATTGGATGTAATGAATTGGATGGAACAATCCAAGGGTAATAAGGGGAAAAAAGAAGAGAAATTGTAGAAGTAATTCTTGGAGAGCAGAAATAGAATTAAGATAATTGAGAAATTTCATTGAAATGAATAATTGGAAGAAGGTTGATAAAAGTTCAGTTTCACTGGAGTTCTGGAAATACCATTGAGGAAAATGTAAGAAATAGAAGCAGTAAATATAGAACAAGCTTTCTGTTAGTATCTAGAAATCAAGGTGCGGAGGGTAGGTGTGGTTTTGCTCTTGTTTTGGGCAAAGCAAATGGTAGACCAACCTTTGGGCTAGTTATAGAGACCTCTGAGGATTCATTGATGAGATATTGATGAGGCCAAGTCTTCAAATAAATGGAAGTGCATGTACAGTCAAATCACCGGAAGAATTTCAGAAAGGGGGTAAAACTCATTTTTCTCTGGGTCAAGAGAGATACTAAAAATGGGTGCAGGTAGAGAGAATTAGAGGTCATATGTTGGAAGATGAGGAGGTTCAAGGCTGATGATCTGGATATGTTCATAAAGGTAGAAGGTGTAAACAGAAGGTGTAAATATGCTGTCCTCGTTGGCTCAAGAGCTAATCTGCAGGGTTTCTGAGTATTCTCCTCCACAGACTAAAGAATTCAACTTGTCATGCAGGTCTTCAGCATAGAAAAAAATTGGAGGCGGAGAGCAAAAGGGACCACATGCAAGCAAATACTTAAAAAGTAGAACATTCAATGTGTCAGAAAAATGGTGCATGCATTGGATCAGTAAATCAGGTTTGCCTCCTCCACAGTTGAATATAAATTCTAAAAATTAATGGATATAAACTCTTTCAGGACTTAAAGTTAATACTGTTTGACCAAAGGTGGAGATAGTGTGATAGAAAAGTTAGATTGCTTTTGTATTTTGATATGCAGAAGCCAAGGTTTACAATAGCCATATGAAACTGAGCTTTTAAAATGCTGAGACTCATTGGACTTCAATAGGATTCTGACACATACTTGTAGAACAATTCTAATTCTATCCGGTTGCTCATTCCTTTCTCTTGCATTATGCAGTGCTGACAGAGCAGCCACATTTCCCAAGAGTCCCCTTTTCTTCAATGCAGATGTTATTCCAGTTGTGATTTAAAAAAAATGAATATTTTAGATTTATCCATTGTTTTCTTTTTATGGTGTGACGAATTCAAACTATGGCCAAAGTTTGACCTGTTTCCTAAGACAGAGTCATAGATCTGCCTCATTCTTTTGTCCACAGAGAACTTTTTAGGGAGTTAGGCATATGTTCTGCAAATACTAAGAACTCCCCTATAGTACCCAAGTACCGATCAGAAATTTGTTAGAATATTAGTCTGTATCATGTTTTCATCATTTTTGATCTATGTACCATTCACTTACCTTAGAGGAAAATGCATTCTATTAGATATGCATGTGTTGCAAATTTTATATTACAGAACATTTTTCTCAGATTGAAGAAATAATTCTAATGTGTTTATGATGTTGGTGTGATGATGGCATAGATACCAACTAATTTAATAAAGAATTAATTGTTTTTCAGTGAAAAGGTTAGTGCCAGTTGAGACAAGTAACTGAGGCAAATATGAAACTCTGTTTTCTTCTCTATCTCTGTTGCTTGTTTTTGTTTTGGGAAAAATATATAATCTTAGACATAATCAGGATTCACAATGACCCCAAATTTACCCATGTTTGAAGTATCCAGGGGCTGTAATAAGGAAGGCCCCCAATATCCCTATGTTTTTGCTTCTCTTGGATTCAACAAGGTTTAGGGTAGGGGTGTGTGTGTGTGTGTGTATGTGTGTGTGTGTGTGTGTGTGTGTACATGATTCAAGAACCCCAGAGGAAAGAAAATGAGATAAAGGGGAAACTGCACATAATTAACTCAAGTACTTGAGTTCCATCAATATTCTTATGAGTATGTGCTATATTTCCACTGAGAGTTTGACTCAAGTTGGGAGAGCTCTATAAAATAGTTCTACTTATTCATTTTCTAGATGGGGAAACACAAGTGCAGATCCTCCATGACCTGTGGGAGGTCATAGTTCTAATAGGAAAATGAGGATTTTGACCACCAGCAGCCCCTACACCACCATCCCAATTATTCCTCTTGCTCATGTTTGCCACGTAGTACATAACAGCTATGTAGTGGCTCCATATAACTGCTGAAAAAAATTACCATAAACTTAGTGTTTTAAAATAGCACTTTTATTATCTTACAGCTCTTTGGGTTAAAAGTCTGACGCAAATATCTCTGGGATAATATTAAGGTGTCAATTGTGCTTTCTTTCTTCAGGGAGACCCTAGGGGATCATTTCTTTCCAGTTTCTTTTTTCCCAGCTTTTGTGGGCCACCAACATTCCTTGACTCATGGTCATCTCCTCCATCTTCAAAGCCAGCAATATTGTATTGCGCTGACCTTTATTTTTTATCACATTTCCCTCTGACCCTTCTGTCCTGCCCCCCCCCCACCTTTAAGAACACTTTTGTCATGTGGGATAACATACTGATCATTCCAATGATTAGAATTTGAACATCCTAGGACATTATTCTGCCTACCACAAACTACAGCCTCTCTACTCCATTAAAGAATAATACTCGTCACTCACGCTCTTTATAGCTTGTGATGTGTAATACTACTCAAGGAAGGAGGGATACAGGAATGATTCTCTTTCGTGGACTGTGCATAATGGAGACAAAAATCCATGGCATCACTGCTGTAACAGGTTGACTTCTGGGAAAGGAGGCTGTGAGCTGGAGTTTTACTTGCAAGGAATTTATTACAAAGTTGAAACCAACAGCTGAGGAAGAGAAAGGAAGGAAACAGTAGTGGGTAGAGAGAGAAGGTGACCTCTGAAGCAGGTCTGGAAATGACCTTGTGCAGTGCAAGGGAACGATCCAGAGCTGGAGTGATTCCTCAGAGACATCATGGACAGAAAGCCAAGCCTCTCCTTCTACACCAATGTGTTTTGGATAAAGGTACCCTCTCTCAGAAATGGAGGGCACCCCTGAAGGGCCTGGCAGCCCTTCAAGATCTGAAAATCATCTTGTTTCTGTTAAATTTTCACCAAATATGTGATCTCATAAAATGTACTCTTTGATAGCACCCAAATGTATCTTTGGTTGTCTTGTTTCAATACCTTTACCTAGGTGATGCTCTCCACTTACTACATCTTCCTGGCTAACCAAAGTATGTTGTCCTTTAGTAGTTTTCTTCATAATCTTTGCTCCCTAATATCAGCTCTTATTTTCTTTCCCAGTTGCTGCCTCCTCTGCTCCCTTCTTCTGCCATCCTCTTTCCTCTCTAGCATTGTTTTACCATCCTCTCCTCCCACACTGTCCTTCCCCCTCAGCCCCAATATATAATATTAAAATGCTTGTTTTGCTCTTAACTAGACCAGGACACATACTTTTCACCATATTTGTCAATCCAGCCAGAATATAAATGTATGAGGGCAAGGAGTCAGGCCCTTTTGTAGTCTGTTCTCAACTGCATCTTCCAGAAACTGAGAATATTAGATATTGGATAAGTTATTGTTGAGTTGCAATAATTAAAATGCAAATACTCTTGCTATTTGCACCAAGCCTAGTTTAAAAGGAGTTAAAAATTGTGAAAAAGAGAATCATTAAATGTTCAGAAATTCACCAGAGAAAATACTAAAGACAGAATGTTCATCCTCAGAGGCCGTATTCAGGAACTACGTGGTCCTTTTCTAAGACATACTCATTATTTTTACAGCTGGGCAGCCTGAGAAAATGTTCTAGCTTGAGAGATCACCTTTTTCACAGGCTGATGCCAAGCTAAAATAAATTCCACAGAAAAGGACATATTCCAAAGCAAACCAGGAAATAACAAACAGAAAATGTCCCCTTCCCCCCTTTTTTATTCTTGTGAGTTTATTTTCTTGGCATTGATCTTTCTCCTTTCCTCTGGTTTGGTGTCTGTTGTTAGGAAAATCAAGCACAATCTGCTTGGCTCATCCTCTGTAGATGCCCATTTTTCTTGTGCTGCAGACTCTGCGGTGTGATTATTTATCATAAGCACATTGATACAAAGAAATCTATTCTCTCCCCATTTCTGTTTCAATCCAAATTGAGACAGGTGTTTCCCCTGTTTCTCCCACAACAATGTCACTAGGTGTCACATGTTATTAATGCTGGATTTTCTTACAAACCAAGTGATATTCGGTGTAAACAATATTTAGGGTGCAATTGAAAAATATAGCCAAATCTATGAGCATTCGTGAATACTGGTATAGCTTACATAAACTATAAAATAGCTTTTCCAAAATTCTATTATTCAATACTCTAGGATGTACTCTTGTTAGGAAAAAATGGAATGGAAACCAAAATTCTACAGTTTAGTGACAAACATGGAATGTTATGTTCTTAAAGGTTCAATATACTTGTTAGCTTTTGAGGTTCTGAGAAATCCTAATAGAATAACCCTGTTAAATTTATTTTATAACCAGGATTTTTTGGCATTGTATGATTCTCTTTTTCTGTGAATGGACAGTTCACTAACATTTATAAGATAAAATCTGCAGAAATACGCCTAACTAGATTTAGTTTCAGGTAAAAATTACAAAAGGAAATTAGAGTGTTTGGAAAAGAGAAATTTATTTCTCTTCAGAAAACAATTCCCGAAATAGGCAAAGAGGTGACTCTGTGGTATATTTGGGGCAAAAGCTCCTACTTCAACTTTCTATCACTGTAACATGTGACTTGTTGCCTGATCGTGTTCTGATGCTTAAACTGGCACTAGAATCCAGAAGAAGGAGGAATGACATGATGGCAAAAGTGGGTGAGATCCACTTTCTAGGATTACCCTTGAACACTATGTCACATAGTTCCAGTGGTAGAAGAAAATATAGCTTTACTCCTGAGTGACTATATTCCCAACTAAAAACAAAGTTTATGTTACTAAGGAGAAAGTGACTCTAGGCTGGATCATGTGAATTACTTTTGACAATAAGTTTGAAAATCACAAATTTACTACAGGCAGGGGTTAAAAATTTGTTGCATCCACTTCCTTATTTAAACCCCTGCTGAGTCAGAAGAATAAGTCCAGATTAGTGTTTTAGAAAGAGTGAGACCATTTGATACAAATGGATATTCTACAAAAGTTGACCTCTAGTCAACTAAGAGAGATTCATGAGCAAGCTTAGTTCACTCATAGACTTAGAATAAATCATAATGGTCCTGTTTTATGTCACCAGTATTTAGGCTGATTTGTTACATGGCACAACTACCTGTAGCTAACCGATAAAAAAAAGCTGTTTATATTTATTCTCTTTTCCAAACAAGATAACTGGAGCATGATTAAGTAAATCACTGAAGTAAGTGCCTACTTGGGATGCTCTTGTAAAGCAGAGAGATAATGAGATTTACAGTAAAACAAGGACAACTTTGAGGCAGGAAGTGTTTCTGTTTGTCAACCAACCTTTTCAATAGTCTCTCATTAGATTCCACATCCTTTTTGCACCTGGTGAATCCCACTGCTGGTTCAGTTCTCACCTTCACAGATAATCTACAAATCCTACGCCCCATTCTATAATATTTATTTAATTTTACTTAAACCTATTTGGTTCTCCTAGTGTCCTCTATTCAGATTGGATCCAAGTGATTAATCACAAAAATATTCACTTTCCTGAAGCTTTATTTTTACCTTGTTGTGTAAGTGTTGAGCACTGATTTTTAAGCTATAATGTATTTTAGAATTACTCATGTAGTTCAATCACATAATTATATGATCTATACATAATATTTTTTAATAGTGTGCGTATCTATACCCATGAGTAAAGAGCCTAAATCCACAGCAGTCATCTTGTACTGTGAGTAAAAGGCCAAGATTATCTGCCCAGTCACCTTCATATAGTTGAGCTGTTGAGCCAACATTGATCACCAGACATCTTGTTATTTGAAAAGAGGGAAAAAAAAAAAAAACCTTTGTTTCAGCAACTTTGGGGCAGACTTGTTTGAAACTAACAGCATTCTCACATGAGATAATTGTCAGGACTTTCAAAAATCACATATAATGAATAGTTTTTATTTTAGGGACTAAATAAGACTGTTAAGACTGAGCTGATGTTGTACCACAATTAATGAAGTGTAGTTGATGAAGATGAAGAATTTGTCCTAGAAAAGTCTAAAAGGAGTCCAGGAAAAAAAGTGCTATGCTTCATCTAGTTCCTGTAGAGAAATCTGATCTTATACAGAAAATAAATGAAAGAAGTAATGAAATTCTGTCCACATCTAAACCCCCTTCGAGGGGCACACAATGAAGGGAGTCTTTGGGTGAGATGGTCTTAATTATGAATAAAGGATTAGGGCTCAATTACTATTGAAATATGGGCAAAGAATGGCAGGTTAGTGTCTTCTTAAAATCTGTAGTATGAAATGGAATATGAGGACACAAAGGAGGTCAACCACAGTGAAGCCCATAAAAGCACAATGAAAAGAGTGTGTGAAATGTGAGAAAATACATATAAAAGCAAAGTTTGAAGCAATTTTCCACTGAAAGTGATAGAAAGGCTCTCAAGTGAGTTATTTGTGTAATAAAGTCAATAACTTTAGAAGATGAGTTGTAGTGTTGGCCCAACACTTTCCCCTATTTTGAACTGTTAATACACAAAACTCCTGTCCACAGTTATGTAGCATAGGGACACCATTCAACTTGTAATATTTTATCACCAAATCAACAAACCATGTCACAAATTCTACTCAGGGTACTTGCTCTGATGGTTTTGCTATAGTTTCAGGGGATAGTGAACTAATTGCTTCAGCATATAAATAGATAGGTTGCAAAAAATTACTTGGGAATAATGTGAAAACTAACTTCCAAATTTCTGTTCCATTGGGTTGACAATTTTATATTTTTGAGTACACAGAGAAGGCTCCCTGGGAGTCATTTCTATTCAGTGTCTGTGTTTCATAACATTTATTAGACTTATGCAATGTTTTTAATTCTCACTAGCTCCCCCTTCACACACAAGCACTTTCACATGTGGGCTTACTTTAAACTCAGGACATAGGGACATGGGTGAGATGGTAAGAGTCATCTGCCAGAAGCTTCTTCAGATTGGGAAATACTTCGTCAGATTTGGGAAACACATATAGCCAAGGAAATCTCCATCAGTGATTGCCTGCAAAGGATACGTTCCTGTAGTTTGAATGACCTGTATCTGGTCATATCTGAATTCTTTACAAGCATGTTCTTTGGCAAAATTAGCTCAAACATTAATTTTGGAATTTTGCTCTGGAATTTTGCCCCAACAATCACACACATTGCAGATACCTCGGGGCACACTCCAGGAAGAGGGTAAATGTAAATCCATACAGCAACTGCATAATCCATGTATTATATGTGATCTGTATTAGGGAAGTGACCACTACTTTAAAAAACCTTCAAATCTCACATTTTATTGACGCTACGTAGAATTTTTATTTTGTAATGTTTTTCTCTCTGCAATAATTAAAAGCTGCTATTTCGTCTCAAAAAAGAAACAAAAAATAGAAATTTGAAGCCATTTTAGCTTTCATTTCAATATATTTGTGGTATTTTTCCCTCTGAGCTTTTATTGCAATTGTCATAAAATCAATTTTTGATTGTTTTTTCCAAATAATATCGTTTCTCTATTTTCTTCTTTAGAATTAGGTACAATATTCATTTTGTTTCATATGAAAGGGAGAAATTTCGAGAACCTCAAATATGACTCCAAAGAATCATGGAATTGCATGTCTTTTTCTTATAAATCAGTGTTTAAACAAATTGAGCTATAGACATACAGTTTGAAAAACCTCAGATTTGGCTTTAAAAGATTACTTCAGGGCCTCCCCGGTGGCGCAGCGGTTGAGCGCTGGGTTGCGAAGCTGCCCGTGGCCTCTGCAGCACTGGTTCTATCCCTGGCTGCTCCCTGGCCACCGGAGGAGGGTCCCACATGGCGCGCAGACCTCTCCTGCAGCCCGCTGCTCCCCTCAGCAGTGCACTTCGGTCCTTCTGCCTGCTCTGCTCCCCGCTCTGGCTCTGGTGAATTCTCTCACCCTCCCGTGCTTCTGACTATACCCAGTGCTTGTATAAACAAAACAAACAAACAAACAAGCAAACAAATAAATAAATAAATAAATAAACATGCCTCTGTAAAAAAAAAAAAAAAAAGATTACTGAATGTTTCAGCCTCTGCGAGTGAAGCACCAGAAACAGAATTATATTGAACATTGTAGAAATCTTAATCTTTACCTCAGAAAAAGTAATTTATTCCTTAATTCCCGTCTTCTTTTACCACAGTTCTGTGTGTTTTTAATAGAAAGCCCAGTTGTGACATAGTGTTTACTTTCTTTTGTATTCTATCAACTGACTGAAAAGTAGCCAGATGAATAATTTGGCATCCATTTTCTCCTTGTCTCTGTAGTCTGCTATGAGCAGTTTAGCCTCTCATTTAACTCTCTCTCCTGCACCCCAGCCCCAATTACTTGACAGGACTTCCCCTTTGCACCAAGGGCTGCTAAGCTGTCTCAAAGAAAACACATAAACAGCTTCATTTCTGACCATAATGTTGACTGGAGCCATTCAGGAATTGTACCTGATACTTCCAGCAATGTTACCTGGTTACCTGATGCTTGTAGGTGGAGGTGCCCCGTGTGCCTCTGTATTTGGGATATAGATGCCCATGGAAATGGGGAGAGTTGAGGGTCCAATAGCAGTGTGTAATCTTGCCAATGCATGAAATAAAACATTTTCAATTCAATAGAAGTCGTGTTATTTCAAAGCACTCAAATAGACTTTACATTATTTTCATCACAACTTTAGGATAAGGGTGGATCAGACACTATCACTCTCATTTTAAATATGGAGACGCTGGTGTCTAGATCTCCGTTTCGGGCACCATACAATATTGTGCACAAAACTCGCTATCTTGTTTATTTTTCACTAAGTAACAGTTCATATCCAAGCTAAAGAGTGATGCTATCAAATAAACTTAGACACATACATGCAGAGAAAACCTAAGTAAACTATACTTCCTAGACCCTTAACTTCAGTCCTCTTTTCTGAGTACTACCTGGCCCAGGGGGCTGTCCACCCCTTCCCACTGCCGGGGATCTGGTGGTATAGGAATAGCTAGTTACCTGCAGTGAACAAGCTTTGGGAAGAGTTTTGTCACTCTCCTGCCTCGTCATCCATTTGAACAAGTCTTTAGGCTAACATTTCTGACTTCCATGCTATATTCCACTCCTAAGGGAAATCTGTTTGAATGACCTTTTCAAAATTTTTCTCTATTTCCATGTTATTTCCTCATCAGGTCTGGCTAGCTGGGTCTTCATGCTCTTTTTCTAATTCTCCTTATCTATCAGGTATTAGGAAAATACCTGAAGGAATTATCTGGCCTTCATTTCAACTTGACCAACTTATTCCTTAAATGACTCTTGATCTGGACATGTCATCTGGAGTGTGTACCCTGGCTCCTTTACCTGATTCTGTTCTGTTTCATACTCTCATCCTTTCTCCTTTGGGTTGATTCCCCGACAAAGGTCAGGAAAACCTACTGTCTGGATTGCTGGTCCTCCCATATTTTGGTGCATTTCTTTAGTCTCTGAGCTGTCTTTGCTCCTGCTCTAAGATCCAGTCTCTACTCTTTCGCTGCTTTGCTCTGTGTCATGGAGGTCTGGTCTCTAAAAGCTGGATCATTTTAACTAAAAAATGTCAAGTGTTAAGAGAAGATTGGATATTGGGGGGAAGGGACAGTCCAGGGTATTTCTGCTTCTCCTTTTGCTTTGGGCAGAAGTTACAATGGTGTCTGCTTCTCCTCCATGGTTCCAGCTTTTACTGGATGTGCTCATTCTTGGCCTCTCATTTCAGCCCCTTAAACACTCCAATTCCAGTCCATTACCAGCTGTCTGATGTGAGTGTCTGGGCTGTTTCATTATCTTCTGACTGACATTTCAGCTCTTCTGATAGTTTTACAACTCTTTTGCTGTATTAAATTTCTTTCATTGAACTTCTGGGTATGAGAACATTTCTGGATTTAATCCAGGTCAGTACACCTTTTCATCTACCTCAAAATCCAGAATCTTCTAGCTAAATTTGAATTGAATAAGAACATGATGATCATACAAAAATAAGTGTTTTCCCTTTTTTTAGTTGAACTTTTTTTTTATTGAATGAGCATTTCATTACATTATATAAGTTTTAGGTGTACATCATAAATCAACCTCTGGATAAATGACGTTTAAAGTTCACCACTAATTCCAGTGCTAACCTTCAACACAAATTGACCCCTTTATTTGGTTAACCCTCCCTCTCTCCCTTCCACCCAATCCAGTTCTGATTCTTTTTTTTTTTTTCCACATTGTCCTTGATTTCCCTTAAGGGGGCTCTTTTTACTTCTTTCTTCGAGTTTCCTCACTGCCTCAGGTTGCTTTTGCTTATTTGTTTGTTTGTGGCCATATGGCATACCTTTTTTTATTGGAGTTACCTGTTTACATCATATTTAATATGTTTGCCAATTATACAGATTTTCTTTATAAAAGACTAGAAATTAGAGTTTGTATGTACCTGTTTTCATAATTCTCTCTGTCTAGGGTTGTGTTTTTAACCACTTCTAGCATATCCCTATACGGGTTATAGAAACAGGTTTCATATTCAATCTTTTTTTCATAATAATAAAATGTGATTGGCTTGCCATTTATTTACAAAATTATATAATTTGGGGAGTACAACTTCATTCCTCAACATGTGCACTTGCTTCACTCACCCTCCATCAATGCAATGCTCCAGTATGCTCCTTCCCTCTGTAATCACCATATTTTTCACAGAGCCTAAGAGTTATTGTATTTTGGCTGTTTGTTTTTCTTTGGTTATTATATTCCACAAATGAGTGAAACCATCTGATAATTGTTTTTCACTTTCTGACTATTTCACTTAGCATAATCCCCTCATGATTCATCCATATTGTCCCAAAAAACAATAGTTCATCTATTTTAAGTAGCTGACTAGTATTCCATGGAGTATATATACCATAATATCTTTATCCAGTTGACTGTTGAGATATTCAGGTTGGTTCCATGTCTTGGCTATTGTGATTACTGTCAATATGAACAGGGTAGTGCTTAGATCTTTTCAGATTTGTGTTTTCATATTCTTTGGATAAGTATCTAGAAGTAGTATTGCTGGATCAAGTGGAATTTCTACTTCAGTTTTTAAAAGAATCTTCATTCTGTTTTCCAGAGATGATGGACCAGTGTACATTCCCACCAACAATATATGAGGGTTCCTTTTTCTTCACACCCTCGCAAACCCTTGATATTTTCAGTCTTTTTGACATGGCCCATTCTCACAGGGATGAGGTCATAGTTTATTATGATTTTGATTTGCACTTTCTGTATAATAAATGATGCTGAGACTTTTTCAGCACATCCTGTATTTTAATGGGATGTTGTCTATTTTATTCCCAATAAATAATAAACTTTGTGAATACCTTAGTTATATTTGAGACTCTGGAAGTCTTTCAATAATTTTCTGCTTATAATAAATGTACAATAATTGTTCATTGAGTATAACTAGACATAAACACTTAAACGTGAAATGTTTATAAATCACAAGTGATTTCTTGTCACTTTGTAAAATTAATAGCTATTTTTTTCATCTTTCTTCAGTAGATGATGCTCTAAAAGTAACACATAATTTTATAGCATTCTGCTTGAAAGAAAAAAAATGTATGGTTGCAATTCCATAATATTTTGATTGAAACAGTTTCCAGTACAAAACTTGACACTTCGCTGGAAATCAGTAAATGGATACCCATTGAGGAAGTATATCTCCAGTCCCTGACACGCTCAATCATGTAAATTACAGCAGGGATTTTATCATTTCATCAATAGAGGGTTCGTGATCTAATCCTTATCCTTGGGGCACAGGTAAGTCCCAGGTACAGACCCAGGTATGTATCTGTTGATACATAGAGTTTTGAGTGTGTATCTGAACACAGGAACAGTGTCTTATGCATCTTTGTGTTTTATAGTTTCAAACATTTTACACTGCAGTGAAGGCACCTTGTCCCTCAGGACATAAAACAGCACCAGGAATACAATTGTTAATCTTGACTAATGCATACTGAATTAATGAATAATTTCATAAAATGATAGACACATGCTGTTACCCCGAAAAGCAGGGGAATGAAACAATGCTTCCAGGAAGCCACCAAGAAACACCCTTTGGCACCTACCATTCAATCATCTTAACATCAGTCTTGAAGCTCAAGAAATAAAATTAAGGGCCAAGTAAGCATAGCTGAAGCCAACTACTTCTTCATTCCCCAGGCCACCAATTGCCTCATTAAATCTTGCACTTTGCTGAATATGTGAAAGCACTTATTATTATAGGATGCAAGAGAGAGACTATTTGGAACACTATTTTGTTATTAATAAAGGATTACTAAGTCAAGGCATGGATTACCACCATAAAACCTACATTTTAGCATTTTTCAATAAAATACAGACAAATGATGTGTATTAGTTGCATCACATACTCACCAAATTTGAGATTGTCAATGTTTTCATTTTGATCTTGGATATCTCATAGATATGGAATGACACACCATGGTGGTTTTAATTTCATTTTACTAATGACTAATGATGTCCAACTTTGCTTCCTGACATCTATATTTCTTCTTTGGTGGACTGTCTAAATCTTTTGCCATTGGAAAAATTGAGTTGATTGTCTTATTATTGATACCTAACAGTATTTATGTGTTCTAAATATGCCTTTATTATACAGGTATTTGGGTCACATTTTCTCTGTAGTTTATCTTCATTTTCTAATGCTATCTTTTGGGCAGAAATTTTGTATTTTAATGAAGTCCAGTCTTTTTTTCCCCTTCTGGGTTATACTTTTGTATTTTGTTGAAGAAATCTTGACCTAGTCAAAAATCACAGATGATTTCTCCTAGAAGTCTTATAATTTTAACTTTTATATTTCTAAATCTACAGTACATTCAGAGTTATCTTGTGTCTAAGGTATAAAGTAAGAGCTGAGGTTCTCTGTTGTTTTTTTTTTTCACATGTAGATGTGTAATTGTTCAAACTACTTGTTGGAAAGTCTATAATTTCCCTTTAAATGATCTTGTCAGTATTTCTGTAAATCAATAATATATATATAGAGAACATCTGTATAGAATATTATGTATATGTATATGTATGACAGTGTTTACCTTTTATTTTGAATTAGTGGAAAGATCATATTTTTGGAATTATACTAGGTTTTAAATCCTGTCTCTGTCATTTTCTAACTGTGTTCTGTGACCATTTATTATGAATTAGCTTCCTGAACCCCAAAAAGAAATGATTATAACTTATAACTTTTGAGGTTTCTTTTTTCTTTCCTGAACCCCAAAAAAAAATGATTATAACTTATAACTTTTGAGGTTTCTTTTTTCTTTTTTTTTTTAACTTTTGAGGTTTCTATAAGAATTCTGTGAAATAAGCATAATACATTAAATCTTTAGTGTGTAGAAGATACTTAACATTATATGTTGTTTATTTATTTTTAACAAAATTCCAATTTCCAAATTAGATTTGTACCCTCCTGTAGCCAGGGACTATTTGTTTTGTTTCTATTTTTAAAATGTGAGCCACAATCTCCAGCATGGAAGGTGTGGTTCTGTTGTGGATAAAAAAAAAATGAGGGAGGTTCGAATCCTTGGAGAAGGTAGCAAGGAACAAGATCATTGGCCATGTAAGCAAATTCTTAAACTAATGCAAGTTCAGAGGAGATGAAGAATGCTGGCATGTAACTACACTCCTTAATCACATACGTACTGTTTTGTGTTATCCTCAGCTCACTCCTGTTATTCAATCTGATAAGAAATCAAGCATTAATATTAGTGGTTAAGACCAAGGATTGATAGAATTTTATTCTCTGTGAGTCACATTATTATTTTCCAAGCCTTTAATCTTCTTTCCCATAGGCTGACATTAAATGTTTATTTAAAATTGCCAAAATTCCAATCCACCAGTCAAGCAAAGTGTCAGTTGCTTTTTGCCGGGTTTTATGGAGCAAAAAGGAGGCAAAATTACATTGCTTTCAGGGAATGTATCATTTAAACTGGATGCAGCTATGTTTCAAGAATAGATTGTTGAACTGGAGTCTAATCAGTTCAGTTCAAATCCCACTTCTGCTTTTGCATAGAAAGCAAGATGTTGAACTACTTAAGCTGTCAACTATATTACCCATAAATTGGAGCTAATTCACCTCAAAGGCCTTTGCATGCATGGATGAGATAATAAATGGGAAAGCACTTTGTAATTACTAATATGCTAAACAAATATAAGTCATTGTTATTACTAAGACTCCAAGCCAATTTTAGGAGCAAATATGTTATTTGTTCATCAATGAAAATGACCCTTGGAAGCCTTCTTCCCCCAAATAACACACACTCTGTTAAGATATAATACCACCTGTCATTTTACCATGGGTAATTCATTGCTTGATGTTAAGTAAGCTTTCTCAGATTTCCATTTAGAATAGAAATGCCTCCTAGAAGACTAATAATAAAAGTCACAGCTCAGAGTGAATAGGTCTCAAGTACCTCGTGTTAAAGACCTGGCACCCTGGCAATATTTACTGTGCCTTTCCTGCCACTCTTTCAGACTAGGGCAGTGTGCTATAAAAACATGAGTCACGGAAGACCTGAAAGAGTAGAAGGAAAAAAACCTAGAAACTGGAGAAGAATATGTTGGAGAGAGGTCAAGAGGAACAAAAGTCTACTTTTCTAATCGTCCAGGGTCAGTCCGTGAAATAGCAGATATTAAGGATATATTGCACAGATGATTATAATCACAGTCTGCATTTTAACAGCTTTATTGAAGGTAACTGACATAAAGAACTGCTTGTACTTAAGTGCACAGTTTGATGAATTTGGGAAAATGTAGGATCCCATGAACACATACTGCAATCAAAATCTGAACCTATTACCCATCAAATTTCATTCCTCCTGCTCCTTGCACTTTCTTCTTCCCGTACAACCACTGATCTGCTTCTTGTCATTTTATATTATTTTGAATGTCCTACCTTTATGGACATGGAATCACATAGATATATTTTAAACTACCTGGTGCCTTTCACTCTGCATAATTAGATATTGTGTCACCTTACAGTGTATCAAGAGTGAGTTTCATTGCCTTACTGAATAATATTCCACCGATGAATGCCAATTTGTCCTTCACAAGTGGATGCATGTTAGGAAGATTCAGTGTTTAACTATTATGAATAAAGCTGCTATGAACGTTAGCATCCAAGGCTTCTTATGGACACCTGCTTTCACTTATCAGATAATTATCCAGGAGCAAAATGGCTAAATAATAAATCTGGAACACATTTAATTTTGTAAGAAACTACCAGTTGTTTTTCAAAGTAGTTGAATTTTGCTTTCCCACAAGTAGTTCATTTCATTTCCAGTTTCTCCATATTATCTCCAATACTTGGTAAGATCAGTGTTTTTAATTTTAGCCATTCTAATAGGGAGATGCTAAGGTTTTGATTTGCATTTTACTAATGACTAATGATATTAAGCATCATTTCATGTGTTTATTTGCCAACTATATAAATCTTTGGTGAAATGTCTTAAATCTTTGTCTTTTCATTTTTTTCTTGTGATTAAATTTTGAAAGTTCTTTATATTTTTTCTGATTACAAGTTCATCATTAACTATAAATTCTGCAAATATTTTCTCTTAGTCTGGGGCTTTTTTCCTTCTTAGGTGACCTTTTGGGTCCATTTCTAGCCTCTACTCTGTTTATTCATTTATTTGTCTATCTTTTGCTCATTACAGGTTATATTTTCCTACTTTTTTGCAGGTCTGGTATTTATTTTTAATTGTAGACCAGATATTGTGGATTTTAACTTGTTTGGTGCTGGATTTTTGCATTCATGATTGCATATTGCATTTTTGAGCTTGGTTCTGGAATAAGCTTATGTTACTTGGAAATAAATTGATATTTTCAGACTTTCTTTTTTAAAGTTGTTAAAAGCAAAAGATATTTAAAAGCCATGTTCAATCTAGGGCAAGGTATTCTTCACTCTTGAGGCAAGCCCTGCCTCATCCTAGCCAATATCATGATGTTTCACCAATCTGGTTGGTGGCAGCAGACATAAGTTCTGGCTCTGTTTGAGTCTTGGTTGCCATTACTTCTATCAGATGCTTCTTTCCCTCCTCTCGGGAACAAGGGCTGAACAGCATTCAGCTAAATGCAGTTGTATTCAGAAGAGGAAATCCTCTTATCCTGAAAGGTTTCCTCCCATGTACCTCGCTCTTTCTGGTACTTTTCAGCATGAGCTATAGTTACCAGTCTTCCCAGACTTACTCCATTTTCTCACTCTGAGAAAACTCCATTTTCTCACTCCAATGTACTCTTGCCTGGGTTTGCTCACTGTCATCTAGAAATTCTTTCAAGGCTGTTTGCTGAGGCAAGCTCCAAGTTCACTTCTTTTTCCTCTCTCAGAGATCACTCTTGGGTAACTACAATCCAGTGTCCATTCTTTCAATGTTTTCTTTTTAGAAATATTGTATTGTTTAAGGTATATGTGGTAGGAGGCAATTCTGTTTCCTCTTATGCCCTCTTCTCTGGAAGCTGAAGTCTATAACCTGCATTCATTAGGTAATGCTATTTATAACTAATATATACCATCATCTCTATAAGATTAGAAATTATCTCTTACATAATCCAATGTGCTGCTTACCTACCAAGTAAACGGTGCTTCTTTATGTGGTAACTTAGGGGTCTAGTTTCTTTCCACTGAATGTCTTTGTCATTACTCAGGAACCCTGAGTATTTCATATCCAATTGACAGGCAGGAGAAATGAGCACAGACAGGACACACTATTTATTAATTACTTGGACCTGGAAACTATATCACTTCAGTTCATTGTCATTGGTGAAGATATTAAGGTTCCATCTGGATACAGTGGGGGCAAAGAAATGTAGTCCCTGAATGGACAACCATTCCTCATGAACTACTTTATACTAAGGAAAGATTTGGGGTGGACAATGATATGCCTATACTGATGGTATCTCAATTTTTTTAAAACACTGCCAGTTTATAAAACTTTGACATAAATTACTTCCTTTTATGGGCCTCCCTGGTGGCACAGGGGTTAAAGACAGTGCTATCAAGCTCTCGCCAGCCACTGCAGCACAAGTTCGATCCCCGGCCAGCCAGGGAGCTGCCCACATGGCGCAGCAGACCTCTTCTGTCTCACCCGCTGTTCCCCTCAGCGGTGTATTTCAGTAGATCCGCCTGTTCTGCTCCCCACTCTTTCAGTCTCTGGTGAATCTTCTCACCCCCCACATCTCTGGTCTGCACCCAGTTCTTGTATGCATAAATAAATAAATCTTTAAAAAAAATCATTTCCTTTTGTTCAGCTAATGTTCCTTGAGGTATATGTCATTAATGTCTTCATCACCACAATCTACAGTTATAGGAAATGAGGCTCTGAAATCAGAGACTTCTTTGAACTAACTTAGCTAGTGAATGGTTTTATTTGGAATAAAAGCAATGTCTTCTGGTTCCACATGAGGTATTGGTCTATCATGTTATGCTATTCTCAGTGGATCTTGAGGAATTCAACCAGATTTAATTATTTTTACTGAAATCAATCCCCTCTTCCCTGAAAATGGTTTGAGGTGGACTTGAAAAAAAGTTACAAGAAAATTAAAACCATAAACTTATGATATGACTTGTTTTTTACTTATTTGGGGAGAAAAGTAATTGAATAAAATAAATATACTGATGTTAGGTATTACAAAACTTTTTGTAATTTCTTAAAATGCTGGCATCGTATTTTATTTATGTTTACTTTCTTAACTCTCAGCATAATGTTTGAGACAAAATTAATAATTTATTTTTGTTTTATTGAACAGTTATTATTAGAACTGACATTGCATGAATTGCATGAGAGAGAAAAAAGCAAAGGTAAGGAGGATTAAGCTTTTGTTCCTGGAAGTGAATGAGAAAAGTTATATATATATATATGTATATATATATATATACATATATATATATAAAATAAATGATTCTGCTCATAACATGAGATGTGTGTGTGTGTACAGATACACACACACACATCTCATGTTTTGAACAGAATCATTTCACATTATCTTATGACCAAATTTCTTCTCTTGAACATACAGTTCGGATATAAGCATTGAAACTCATTGTACTTAATTAATAGCTTTTAAACTGATTAGAAACTCATGCTCCTGTATATGTTCTAAGATGATGTAGCTAGTGAGAGACTATCTCTATATCGTTCAGAGTTCCTTTGGGGGCTCTCTGTCACTTGGCAGAAAAGCCATTTGAGCAGTCAATTTTCCTCTGTGTTGGCTGACCTCTTCTCCATTTTAATAGCATAGTTCCCACTTTACCAGGGAGACATACAACTTAATAACAATCCTGTAACCAAAGAAACATCACGGTGCCCATCCAAGACTTCAAGTGAGAATGAGTTGTACCAGCATGTCACCATGTGAGAACTGGGGAGGCGTTGCACAACACATTTCATAACTACCAACAGATGGATCAATTGCCAACATAATTTAATTGTTAAAACAGTCGAAATGCATCAGCTTGAACTTTATACAGCCCATTTTGTCTTCCAAGAGCCCGAGTAGCAGAAGGATGATGCCTTAAGCGATTTTGTGCTCCATAGAAGCCAAGGTGTACAAAGTTCTTTTCTATGCCCGATGGATCATCTGATTCTCTGCAGCTTTGTGTGATATTTTTAAATGTGTACATATATTAAGTAATCATCAATTTACCTTTTTATTTTTCTGAAGTTTGGAATATTTTGGTTTTTAATAATATTATTCATTGCCTCTGATTGCATAGGAAAATGGGACCCAGAAATGATAAATTTAGCTCCTGGCTAAGATGAAGAATAGATTTACCATGCTACTAAAGCAAATAAACACTCTAAACAAATAAAAGAAACAAAAGTTTTGAAGAAACTATAGTGTCCCTAGAAGATGAGCACCAAACAAGATAAGCCCAGTGATTGCCTCAAGTAAATATCTTGAAGGGGGCCTCCCTGGTGGCGCAAGGGGTTGAGTCTCAGCTCTATGAAGTTATCAGCAGCCACTGCAGCATGAGTTCAATCCCTGGCCAGGGAGGTGACCCACATGGCCCAGCAGACCTCTCCTGTCTTGCCTGCAGCTCCCCTCAGCAGTGTATTTCAGTAGAACCACCTGTTCTGCTCCCCACTCTGTCTCTGGTGAATCCTCTCACCTCCTGCACCTCTGGCTGCACCCCAGCTCTCCTACACAAAAATAAAATAAATAATTAAAAAAAGGAAAATGTTAAAAAAAAAGTGAACATGTACAGGTGTACATAATATATTACATCGTATACATAATAAACATGTACATAATGAAATCATATCAGGTTACTAATAAATGCATATTAGCCTCGCAAAAATAAAAAGGGTAACACACCAAGTATGGGTGATAATTTGAAGGAACTGAAACTTGCATAAACACTGGTGAAAATGTAAAATGTAAGTTACTTTAGAAATATATTTGGATGCCTTATTTATTTATTTTATTTTAACATTTATCATTTACCTCTTGAAACTTAAATGCATCCTGCCCACTGACTCAGTCCATCTTATGTATTTATTCAAGAGAAATGTAAGCAAATGTCCGTATAACAACTTGATATGAATATTGATAGCAGTTTTTTTAATAGTCAGAACTAAAATCAGCTGAAATGCTCACCAACAGTTAAACAGATAAAATAATATATCTACAGGATGAATTACTACTCAGTGAAAACTAGGAATGAACTTTGTATATGTATAAAAAATATTGAATGATCAGATAATTACAATGAGTTTAAAAAGTCAAGGGGATAGAAAAGAAATTCTTACTGTATGATTATATTTATAAAAATTCTAGAAATATTATAAATTTGACTTCATTTTCCTTTTGTACTCAAAAGAGTCTTTGACTTTTAGAAGCTTGTAAGACCCAGCATACTTGGATTTGTTACTGTCTCTGCAATTCTACAGTTCTACAGTTAGAAAATAGACAATAAATGAAATCAGGTGTCCAGAAATTTTATTTAATGATGAACTCAGTGGCTAGCATTGACTATCAAGAGGAACTGGAATAGTATAACATTGCCTTGTATTTGTTGTTCTGGGTTTTTCTTGAGACTTTTTGAGGATAACTAAAAATTTTAAAATGATTTATAGCAACATAAAAATGGGGGTGGGAGTAAAATAGTCTACACTGGGGAAAAAGAACAACGGGGCTTGTCTGTGACAACTATAATATTCTCTTTAATTCAATAAATTTCTTTAATTTATTCATGTATTCTTTCACTTATTTGGTAGATTCTGAGTACTCACTGTGTTGCCAACAGAGTTCCAAGCTGTGGGTTGCATTTTTAAATAGGGTGACAGAAAGTGCCACTTGAGGAAATATAGTAGAAGGAAATGCACACATGCACATGTGCGCACGCAGACACACACACACACTAATAGAATTTATTCAGGAAACAGAAAATTAATGATATAAAGAAGAAAGGGCAACTGATAAAGTAGCATTCTTGAGTAAGCAAAAGAGAATAGGATATAACTCAGATAAGATAGGGTTAGCCTTAACTAGAGGTATGGAAAACTCATTGACTATGGGAGAAAGTTGAATATGCAGATATTGGTCTTGAAAAGTGAGTAGACCTGAGAGTAGGAGTTTATAGAAGGTAATTCTGAATGATTCTGTAGGAGGTTTTGATACTTTCCGGCTGCTTATGCCCTAAAAAGGCAGGGTTGAATAGTTGTGACAGAGACCATATGGCCTACAAAACCTAAAATATTTACTACATTGCTGCATTTTCAGAAAAAGTTTGCCAGATACTGTAGCTTCTGGTTCCAAGTTAATTTTGCAGTCAATGAAATTTTTAATCTATACATGTGTACCATGACTTTTTACAAGGCCATGGAACAGAAAAGCCACTGGAATTGACAGTGACTCTCGTTCTTTCCCTTACTCATGATGGCTGATTCCTTTCCTCAACACACCTTTAAAGAAACTCCTTTCAAGATCATTGATGATAACGCCCATGGTTCATACTCTGGGCAACCTTCATCTTGTTCTCTTGACAAATTTGGAGCATATTAACACATATAAACTAGGTAAACTAAATATTCTCAACATCCTAGGATCATGCTTTTCATCTTCTTTATGTGGAAAATTTCAGCTCAACTTTCAAGAAAACAGGAAAGTCATGGATGACTTACAAATTACTGTCTTGGGAATTTGGAAGGCATTAACCAGAATGAAAAGGAGGGGGCATTAGGTCCATGGAAGAAGTTAGAAATTGCGATTTGGGCTAGAAAGAAAAACTATTTTAAGAATCATTAGCATATAGATGATGGTTGAGCCTATGGGAGTAGAAAAAATTGAGAAGGCTATGGGTTATTCAAGGAAGTTAAAAAATAATCAGAAGACAATAGTGAATCAATTGAATCAGTTAAACTCACTGATTTCCCCTGCCCCCCAGTCCTCACTATTTCCAGCATTAAGTATGGAGTTTGAGCTAAGTAGTAGAGTTAAAAATTAAAGATGGATGAAACGGAACACTAATCATGATTTTCTACATCATTTGGCACAAATTGGATGGATTTATAAAATGTGCAGCATTTAACCATATTTGATCCCATTTCTATGAGAATTAATTATTTAATGCATTGTCATTACATTTACACAAACTTGCAAAAATCCAAGCAATATTTTATTTAGATTTTAACACAATTATTTTCCAATTTCTATAGAGTTTATTTGAAATTGCACATTCCTTCTCTGAATCTTTTGGTTTCATCCTTACTTGTCAGGCCACTTCTCATGTTTTACATGTGACTCAAAACATGTCGAGTGCTATATTTGTTGAATGATGAACAGAACTTTTATTAAGTTCACAACTTTCCCACTTACTTTTTAACATTAATATATTGTTTCTCATGATAGCAGAATCAAAGCAATGTTGCCCTGTGATAATCCTTCCATTTTCTTGTTTCAATCTATAACGAGCAATAAAACTGTCAGCCTCTTAATTCTTCCTCTGCCCACCTCTCTTTTTATAACCTTGAAGTTCATTTATAATGGAGGAAGCTGTTAGGTGCACTGTTGGTGGGCTGGGTTCTCAGAAGTATAAGGTTTCACAAAGAAAGCAGATTCTAGGTAAATTTTTTTAATTTTCGCAAAGTTTTTCTCTTTTAAAATAAAGGCAAAGGAAGCAGCTAAACATATGACTGATCCAATTAGAAAATTAGAAATAATAATTTTAAAAACTACAAATTCAAACTAATGTATTAAATTAGTTTAATTTAAACTAAGAAATTTTGACTAGATGACTTTTTAAGCAAAGCATTTTCATATATATATATATGTACTTTTATAATTCATTATTTTGTCTTTTGCATCTTAGATGCCATGGGGGGGGCAAATGGCTGTTTTTAAAAATGTAATTCCTCTCTAAAAATGGTTATCTGGATCAGTGATTCACAATCCTGGCACCATTGACATTTGGGTCAGAGATGTTTATTTGTGAGTGTCTTGTGTATTGCAGGCTATTTAATAGCATCCCTGGTCTCTACCTAACACATTATACTAGTGTTCCCCCAAAAAGTTTTCAGACATTGTCAAATTTCTTCTGGAGTTCAGGGTAAGGTTTTCGATAGAAAGGGATAAGAAAGAGTAATTTAAATTTAGCAAACTTAAATTTAAATGATTTAATGATCAAAGTTGAAGGAAAAAATCTCATAGAGGTTTCACAGTTCTGGCTTGTTTATTCTATACCTTCCTCCCTTTCTTCTTTCTTCTCTATTTCCTTCTTTTCTTCCTCTTTCCCTTCTTTTGTTCCTTCTTTGCTTTAAAAGATAAATCCTATTCAACAAAATTTTGTAATGGAAGGTTAATGTGCAACCCACAGATGGGCAACTCTACCTGGGAGTGTGGTCTTGAGGACTACTGTATTAATTATATTTTTCCATTCCCTGTATTTATTTATGAGTTATTGCCAATGTCTGCATTCTTAGAGCACTAACCCGCTTGACCCCTTTACTTTCCATCTCTCCAGCCCAGTAACCACTGAACAGGTTCTGTCTCTACTTTGGCTTCTTTAATCCCTATAAATAATTGAAGGTATGTATTATCTCAAAATTACACATAGGGCATCAGGAGATTAGATGTTAAGTGATTATCCAACTTTAATTATTTTTTCCATTACAATATAGTTTCTTAAATTGAATCTCAAATAAGGGTGAACTACTCTATTAGGTTAATATTAGATGACTTGAAATGTCATTGTTTATTTTACTTACTTAAGTCCTCTTTGTTTGCTTCCCCAGTCAACTACATTCAAATGAAAATGTAAATCTAATCAAGTCACTTTTTCTTAGAACCTCATCATGACCTCCTTCCTACTGCCTACCATATGTGAGTTAAACTCCTTCAAGCAGCAGATAAGGTTCTTTAAGATGTAGACTTTGCCTGCCTCACCAGGTTTATAACTCACACTAACAGCATCCAATTGCTTATAACTTTCTACTTCTGTCTCCACATTTATGTGAATGACATAAGCACTTACATATGTCTGCTTACAAAAGACCCATTCTGTTAGCTAATTCCTTTTTATCCTTTACAACCCAACTTATGGGTTGTCAAATTTGGTAAAACCTTTTTTATTAACCATCTACTCTTAACTGTGGGTTACGTACCCTTCTATTCTAAATATCTTTACAATGACCTCTATATATCTGTATCATTAATCTTGGTATATAACAATATAACTCTGGATGCTTAACAACTCTATGATCTGAAGCTATTTTTGACAATGAGGATGTGTAATTAATTTTATAATCAACATTTTGAAATGGCTATGAATATGAGTCATTACATAAATCTTGGCTGAATATGTGGATTATTTTCATTTTAGTATTCTCAACCTACAACTAGCTTAAAATTTTATAATGATTTTGTAAAAAGAAAACAATTTTTAAAATAGGATAGTCTCCCTACCTTGCCTAGAAAGTTCTATGGAGTATGAATCTCAAGAGGAGAAGGTGTGGAAAGCTTAACAGAAATCCATCACCCTTTTGAAAACAATTAAATGAAACTTTTTTTTCTCACTGATTACCACAGGCAGACTCATCATTGGGGATCAAGGATAGCATATGATATTTCAGGGATTTTTAATAATAATCAGAAATAGAAATGACTCATTGAGCTTTTAAGTGGAAGGAAAAATAGTTTCAAGTTGCAGTTTCCAAATTAGATAAATATATAAGCCACCTGGAAGGCATATGTGTTTTAAGCTCTAAAATTAAAGTAAATGTTTGGGAGGAGGGGAGTTGGGAGTAAGAGAGTCCAATGGTTTGTAAAAAGCATTTATTTAGGTGATCTTTTTGAAGTAAATTGTGTTTTTATAAAACCTAAAATAATTAAGGACATAGTACATGAAATCTTAGGCATTCCTTACATGAAGTCAGTTCTTAAAGTATTTCATTTTAAAAGCAAAGAAAATTTTAAAAAGAGGGGAGGTTTGCAATCAGGTAAGCAGAGGTTTCAAGATGGCATTTACTTGATGACTTAAGATTGTCTTGGTTCAGCTTTGTCCTGTATGTGTCTGTGGTGGCTGCCTCCTACCTAATCTGAGCCCCTGGAATTCTTGTTATTCCATCTTTTCTTCCCAGTGTGATCAAAATACTACCATAGAAGCTCAAAGGGAAATTGTGCTGTACCTTTACCAGGTAAATGTCTCTCTCTGGCTCTGGAATGAAATCTAAACTCTCACTTAATTATGCCTGTAAATTATGCCTGAAATATCATTCATCGGGGATAAAAGCTAAAGGATCTTTTCTCGGAAGGCACCTTTAGGCTAAGATCGCTAGGCTGTGCCTGCACACAGGATCCAAAAGTGATGTAATGTATGGATAATTATAAAATGATTCACCATGATCTTTCACCTTTGCAAAAGCATTTCCTTTTGGAAATAGTGTTTTCCAAATTATTCTTCCTTCCTCCACTCAATAGCCTGGAGTTCTCAACATTCTAGTGCCAGTCTTCCCTGAGATAAGCATAAATGCATGAGTTTCCCAGCTGCTCATATTTGAACTTCATTGGACACCTCTGCCACAATTACATGGGAAAGTTGGTACTAGAATTTCTTAAAAGTCAATGAAGATGTTAGACATTGTATCATTATCATCATACCATGAGGTAGGATTATTATACCCATTTTACAAATGATGGGAGCAAATATTAGTCATTGCTTTCACCTCTTAGAATAGTCTATACAACTAAGGAAAGGAACATTTCAAGGTCAGTGAACAGATGTGGATCAAGCACTGCCAGGGATATCAGGGCCCACAGAGGGCGCCAACAGACTCAGAATTCACTTACAATCCAGAGGTCATATTGATGAGCCTTTAACATGCCAATGATGTAACAAAAAGTCTGTTTGGGCCTCCATTTCCACACACTCAACTCCTACCACTGTTCTCTTGACTCTTAGTCTCTAGTCTTTTTTGCCCTCACTGAAAGAATATTGGACATACTTCTCCCTATACTTGGGGAAGGCTTGGCCTAGTCATCTTCGGGAACCATGTACTTTTTTATATCTTACTACACAGCAATCATTGCTTCTGTTAGTGTATCATCACTTCTTAAAAAAAAGAAAAAAATCCTAACTCAGTAAATTAAATCAGTTTATTTCTAGAAAGAATGAGAGAAAATAATGGTAATAACAAAAGAAAGAAGTATAAACTCAAGGTCCAGGGCTTGAATTTGTTTTGGCTTTGTAAATCATTCAAAGGAAACTATAACTTTTTCCCTAGAGAAATAGAAATATTTCTATTTCACATAAAAATTTGCATAAGATTTTTAAAAATTCTGAAAACCATATATTTTGTTAACTCAGCTTAAAATTTTGAGCGAGGCTTTTGTGTTTAAAATGCAGTTTCTCTATCACCATCACACAAACCTAGAATGGAGAGATCTAGAATGCATTTCAGGAATCTCCACCATTTTATGTTTTTTTTAACCACCATGTTTTCAATGCTGGCATCCTCTACACTACATTTTGAGAAATGCTACTCTAGAAAGAGCATCTGATGCCTGAATTATGATGATAAAGCCTTCTTAGAAAATATTCTGGTTATAAGATAAATAAATTCTGGAGGTGCAATGTACAATATGATGGATATAGCTAATAACACAGTTTTGTATATTTGAAAGTTGCTAAGAAAATAGAACTTCACAATTTCCATCACAAGGAAAACATGTAACACTATGAGGTGATGGAAGTTATGCAGTATCTGTATATAAAAAGTCATTATGTTGAACACGTGATAAGTGTTAGTATTATATGTCAATTTATTTCAATGAAACTTATATTAGTGATATATGTCAATTTTATCTCAATAGTGGGAAAACAAAAATATTCTGGGTAGATGTGATCAGAAATTTAGGAAGTCACTTTTTATTTTTTAATTTATATTTTATTTTCTTACATTGTGTTCATTTTTGTACAATACTTGATTTCTCCCCTTGGGTGTAGTCCTCATAATCCTCCCATCACCACATCACCTGTGATCCATCACCACAGCCCCTTGTGTTCTTCCCTCCCGGTTTTGACCTCTCCCTCTGCCCCCCACCCTGCTGTGTATCAGATCTATGGTTTGCCTTCAAGTTTTAGGATGTCATTAAGGTGACACTTCATAGAAATTTATGTGCTTTGTAACATGCTCCAACATCACTGGGCTTTCTCTTTCCTTGAGCACATCTTCACTATAAACTTTTGGGTTTGCTTTGATTTATCTTTTACTCTAAGTTGGTGCTCTGGTTGAACAGACCTTCAAACTTTAGAACCTGTCTTCTTTCTTCTCTGGCATGTCGTGTTTTAACCCCCAAAAAGGTACAGTTGACAAGTAATTGGAATAAGCTACTCAATGTCAAATGAAATAAAAATTTCAAAGCAATCCCATCTGCCAGACATTGCTATGTCAGCTTAAAGTTTCTAAGTGAGACGTTTAAATTGAAGTGGGAAGCAAATTTATAGGTCCCGTGAAACTGTTTTGACTGGATCTTATGCTCAAACACTCGAGGCGTTGTGTTACGTAATCATTGCCTTCATGGGGAACCACTATCGTCATCAATTCAGTGCTGGTAAATCTTCAGGGTAAGCCATAACCACCCTTCAAAATTACAACATTCAATGTTCTACAAGTGCTTAAAGCAGACCTGGCACACAGTAGGTGTTTTGATATGTTAAGTCATCAAATAAGCACTTACACAGAACACACAATGAAGGAATCTAAAAAATGAAGAGTGACTTTTCCCCCCTGATTTTTGCTTCCATTTCTTGGTTAGGCATGTGGAATTGAGTGTTATTTTAGGGCTGGACACTAGTATATGATCACAGTCTGGCTGGATGATCTTAGCAAATCATTTCAGCTGTCTACAATTTTACTTATTGTAAAATTTCCATCAACAGAAGTCTGACTAATCAGGAATGTCATCGGACAAATATTTTGGAGAAAGTGTTTGCTGTTCCTGTTGTCCTTTTAACCCACCAAATAAGATTGGCAATACAAACAGCAACCAAACATATTTGGAAATTAATTACGATGTTCTACCCTGATTTCTATATAAAAACTAAGTTCTTAGTACCCCTCACTTAAATCTGTTGCACCCATCAAATGTGAATTACTTTATCTTTTGTCCTCAGTGATTTGATGGATGTTTGTCTTCATACTAATCAGTCTCTCCATGTTTTTATTTTTCTCTTAGATGAGTTACCATGTCTCTGCCATGATAGTAATCCTTGATTCTCACATTCCACCCCCTTTCTCTTCTGTATCCAACGTGATCCTCTCTTCTCTTATGTTCATTATTCTCATTGTACTGCTTTGCCCAGTCTACCTTAGAATATACACACATACATCCTATACTGACTACATGACAACAACTATTTAAGAAATATTACTGCTTCACTGCTCTTTGGAGATATGGCTTAAATTTTTGCTTTCTTTCACTATCATACATCAATTCTTGTGTCTGTTTTCTTTTTTGTTTTTGTCATTATTTTGTACCCTTAACTCTGTACTATTACATTTCAAGGTAGAACTAGCACATTGATTAAAACCACACATCCTGGTACTGGATTGAGGGATTTCTATTGAATAATTCCTTGCCGAACTGTGACAAAAATAGGAACTTAACCGTTATTTGTATCAATTAGCTGGTGGCAAAATTGGTTTTGTTATACATCATTTTGCTTAGAGTCACATTTCTAAGAACTATCAATGATGTTAAGTGAAGACCTATTGTATGTGGAATTGGCCCCATAAAAATTCCTTAAACAAATGAAGGAATTAACATATTAATGTAATGTAATGTAGTTTATTAATTTCAACTCAATTTGCCATTATACTTTCTCCTTCAATGTCAAATCTAAAAACAATTAATTTTTACATTAAATTTCAAATAGCTGAACTTGATCAAATGTGAACAATTCTCTTCCCTGTCTAAATCAATAGCTTTTTGAAACATTCAGTTGCAGTCCCTAGATATACCCACTGTGCATAATTGCCAAATTGGGAAGGCCACAGAAGAGCAGGGTTGAAGAAGCAAAAACATCACAGGGAGGAAGAAGTGATTATGAAGTTCTGATCACTTCCTGTTCCTCTGACTGTACTGAGAATGTACAGTCTGAGCACATACAGTCACAGAGCACAATCTGGACCATTCAATGGGAGACCATTTCTCATTTCATCTGGGAGAAGTAATGTGTTGAGTCTTTGTTTTCTTATGGCAGCTAGAAACTTGCTGAAAACTGATATCATTTGAGCTTGTCCCACTGCAAGACAAAGAATATGACATCCAAAGAATCAAAATGCTCTCCACTGTGATGAGGGTGGGGTGGGGGATGCTCTGCCTGCTTGGCACGGCCAACTCTTTAACGGGAAGGCAGCAAAGTTTTGCAAGGTCAAGGAGCCAGGGGAATGCTCTGGAAACCACTCCTCTGCCTTTTGGCACGATGCAGCAACTGAAACACGTTCTTTGGGGACTGGGTTTTGGAAAACTTTTATGCTCATGATGAAAGCACAAGTTCTAACAGAGGTCTGTCATAGAGCTAGAGAGGGCAGTAAACTGCATGAGAACAGTCTTAAAGGAAAGCCTGCAGCTCACATCAGGAATGAAGGCTGCATCAGGAATATAGACATGCCATTATGGAGGCTGCAGGAAAGCAGGGAGATACAGCCTCGGTGGGAAGTAGTACCACCTGACAGAGAAGTGCAGATTTATTGCTTATGGGTTCAAGAATGGAAGAACAATGACTTCCATTTGGGAGAAATTACCAAAACAACCTATAAATAGTAAGTATGAAAATGGTGTACTTAAGGCCTCCCTGGTGGCGCAAGGGATTAGGCATAGCACTGTGAAGCTATCCACAGCCTCTGCAGCACAAGTTTGATGCCTGGCTGGCCAGGGAGCTACCCACATGGGGCTGCAGACCTCTCCTGTCTCACCGGCTGCTCCCCTCAGCAGTGTATTTCAGTCAGTCTGCCTGTTCTGTTCCCCACTCTGTCTCTGGTGAATCCTCTCACCCCTCCACACCTCTGGCCTGTACCCCAGTTCTTGTATGCATAAATAAACACATCTTTAAAAAAAATAAAAATAAAAATGGTGTACTTAAAAATCTGGAGGGATAAGTATGAAGCCTCTCATTTCAGAGAAAACAATTTTGTTTCAAGTTATCATACTGTTATTGAATTAAAAGTTATTAAAATCCATTCAGTTAAAATATCCTATTGGAATTTTAGATGGGGTTGTATTACATTTATAAATGAACACGGAGAGAACTGATCTCTTACAAATATTTAGTCTTAATTAATAGGCTTATCTCACTGAATTACCTTACTTTTCTCTAATTTTGACCAAGAGGAGTATGTTGGAGCTTTGCTTTTTCATATAATACCCTTTTTCCATTGTTCCTTCATGTAATTTATTTTGTCTTGGTAAGTGTTTGGATTTCTTGTCATTAAAATATTACTGGGATGGGAGTATGGGATAAGATCATAGAATGACCCTGTCCAAAAATAATGTCTGCCTCTGTGGTGGTGTAATTAAGACTGTAGCCTTGAGACAGAAAATGTGTTTTCCAGTGTCGTTCACTCTTGTGTGTTTTCCTAACCTTTGTCACAGTCATCTTACTACACAGACTATGTCTTCTAAGATCTGAAAACAATAAGTTAAGACTCCCTGAGTTACAGTAGATGAAGGCATGAATCCAAGTTGAGAAATGAATTCCCCACCAGGAGATGTGTCTTTACTCGCCTCACAGGGGCACAGCCTTTCAAGCTAACCATTTCTTTGGGAAAGTGTGATTAGAGTCAATTTTTAAATTTCACTGTAAGACAAAAAATTATTTTCTCTGAAGCAACAAAACTGCCTGAATTTAGGCACCCACCCCTAAGTATCATTGTCTTTGGAGAATGACTTACTAGGTCATCTCCATATTGCTTAGTATTAAATGAACATAAAAAATCTTTATAGGAGATTATGAACTTTCAGAAACACTTAAGAAAAAATTCACATTTTTATGTGTTTTGAGATTTGAGGGGTTTTATTAAGACCTTGATCTCTGTGCATGGACCAAGAGTTGGTGGATGCCAGGTTGAAAAACCAAGGCCTATCTTGTAAGATGAACTCTGAAAGTACTTGGTACACATGGGCCCAAAGAAGACCCAGCTCAATTATGGGCTGGAGGAGCTAGAACAAGTGGAGGGAAACTGATGGAGTGCTTCTTGATGGTCAATACCGAGGTCTTGCTGCCAGCCATGTCTATGGTCCCTCCTGATAGCTCAATCCTTGTTCATCCTGTTTTGTTTTAACCTTTGCAGAGTTTCATGTTATGTAAATATACTTTTATACATCTGAAAAGAATGTATTCGCTGCAGATTCAAAATGGTAAAAAGAAGGCAACTCCAATGTAAGTTGATCATAGCATCTGATCAAACTGGAGAGTGTTTGAGGATAGACAGTATTAATGATTAAAGCCTCAGGAGGCAGTATTCTCCCAAGTCTCCTCCAAAAAAGAAAATAAAAAAGGTTTAAAAGAAAATGTGTAACTGAAAATAATCAAGACTTTATTTCACAAATCAACAATATTCTTCATTTTATTCATCATCATGTCAAATGCAAAATAGCAGGAATCATGTCCCAACCTATCACTGCTTTAGAAGAATGTGACATGAGTTACTATTATTTTAATTTTAATAATGTTTAAAGATTCATCTATTTTATTTGGAGATTTCAAATCTGCTTTCATCATAACTGTTATAATTGATGCTATGCCTTTAAGTAAAAATGACTACATACCTCTTGATAAGGGACAGGGGGAATTTTTAGGCCAGAAAATGAATCTTCCAACAGCAAACAGCATTGGAAGGGAGATTTGGCTGAAAACTATGGTTTCTTATATGTGGTAAGACCAATGCTCAGAGAATCACTTTCAAGTCTTGCTCTCACACCCCTGAGGTCAGAGGAAAGTTATTGGAAACAGTGCTTTGGTGTACAGGCCAATTTGCTTCACTTTCTATCAACATGCTCCAGCATGGTGATGAGGCTAGAAAATTTTGAGGCTCAAAACCTGGAAATCCTGATAATGAGGGGTCCCAGTATTTCTGTCCTGAAAAATAAAATCCTGGAAAAATAACCAACCAACCCCAATAAAAGAAACTAAGCTTTCACTCAAAACTTTGATCAAGTTACAGGAAAATCAATGGAGTAAAATTAATGCTGGCTCTCACTTAGAGCCAATGCCCAATTTGCACTGAACATGGGGCCAATATGAACAAATCCAAGCAATGAATAGCATCTGAAGCAGATCCAGGTTTTGTGGGGCCCAGAGTTTATATAATGTATGAGCCACCCTATTGCAAAACTAACTATAAAAATTATATTTTGGTGGTTGGAGGGTGGGCAAAATGTTTGAAGGGGGGAAGGTCAGAAGATAAGCTTCCAGTTAAGAAATGAATATGTCATTGGGATATATTATGCAGCTTGATGTCTAGAGTTAATTATATCGTATTGTATATTTGGAGATGGCTAAGAAAGTAAACCTTGTAAGTTCTCATCACAAGAAATATAATGAAACTGTATGATGAAGGATGTTAGCTAGATTTATTGTTGTGATTATTTAGCAACATATACAAATACCAAATCATTAGGTTAGATACCTGAAACTAACACACTGTTACATGTCGATAATCTATATTCATACAAAATATCAAAAATTGGACCTTCCTGGTGGTGCAAGGGATTAAGTGTTGGCACTATGAAGCTACAGGAGCTGACCCACGTGGTGCACAGACCTCTCCTGTCTCGCCTGCTTCTCCCCTCAGCACTGGATTTCAACTGATCTGCCTCTTCTGCTCCCCAATCTGTCTCTGGTGAATCCTCTCACCCTCCCACACCTCTGGCCTGTACCCCAGTTCTTGCATACATAAATAAATCTTTTAAAAAATCAAAAAATATTTATCATACATGTGTGTATATACACATATATTTATACACATGCGGCTATAAAATATGTAACACATATACATATATGTAGATGACATGCATGTATATGATATGCATATATGTATATATGTCTGATGTTTATATATTGAATTTTTGAATATATATATAAAAAATATGTGAGTTGTAATCGCTTCAGAGGAAATAGGACCAAGGATTACGGATAAAATAGGAAAGCAAGAGCAAACTATGGTGACTTTCTGAGCATCGGCTTTACCACGTACAAGAAACCATAGTTTTTTTTACCAAAAATGTGTCTTTGATCAACCTCCTAACACCAGAACCATAGATGACTTTCTGTGTCCATGCTCCTGTACACTTTCTCCCTTGCATACATTCACAACAATAAAACTTTTAAAATGAGGAGTTGTCATAACCATGACCTTCCTGGAACAGTACGTTCTTTGACTCTGGGGACTGGAAGGAAAAGTTCACCCAGGCAATACAATAATGGCTATTTCTGCTTGGGATCTACTTGAAATGTGAGAAAACCCCAAAATACAACCCCAAAAAATGCCTCAGCCTGTGAGGCATTTTTTTTCCTACTTTATTATTTTTATTAAGGTAAAATTGTCATATAATAATTAGTTATATGTTAGGATCAGGTGTACAACATATTGAGTCAATATTTGGTGCTTTATTTTTCTTTTCATTGTTTTCTTTTTTTCTGTAAATGAAGAAGTTTATTTATTATTAATATATTTTTACATCATTGTTTCTCTTTGTCCAATGTTTAATTTCTCCTTTCAGGTGTGGTCCCCATAAAATTACCACCACCAAGACACCCGTGAACCATCACCATAGATTCTTGTGTTCTTCCCTCCTGTTTAATCCCTTTCCCTCCCCTTCCCCTGATGAATGTCTATCTCCAGTGTTAGGCATTTTTAATTATTTTGCAAGGTATGGTTTCTTTCACGGTCCTCTCCAACATATCTCCTGGCCCCTTTTCTTCAAGCACTCATTAGGCTGATGTTCTTGCACAAGAACGGGTAAAGGTCTTAGGTGAATCCGCCTCGCATTGCCCCAGGAGCACTAGCTAGCCATACTTGGAAGCCACTTGCTTTACTTGGTCTTATGACAAAACATAGGTTTTTTTTAAAGATTTATTTATTTATTTATACAAGCACTGGGTACAGTCAGAAGTGCAGGAGGGTGAGAGAATTCACCAGAGCAAGAGCGGGGAGCAGAACAGGCAGACTGATGAAATACACTGCTGAGGGGAGCAGTGGGCGGCAGGACAGGTCTGCTGCTCCATGTAGGACCCTCGCCCGATGGCCAGGGATCGAACTGGCACTGCAGAAGCTGCAGGCAGCTTCACAGCCCAGCGCTCCACCGCTGGGCCACCAGGGGATGCCCAAAACATAGTAGTTTTTATTGAGAAATAAATTTATACTGTTTCATGGACTGTCAATACACATAGATGGATTAGATTTGCCCCTGGGATGAGGTGACAAATTGTCTTCCACAGTTTTCCTGGTGATGCTTTCCTGCTGTGACCCCCCCCACCAAAAATAATAAAGTACTCAGTGATAATCTGAGAGCCCTTCTACACTTTGAAGATCTGGTATAGTTGGCCCTAATTTGAATGTCAGTTTCTGAGATAGTTGAAGGTTCTTCTCAAATAATTCCACATTTCTTCATGTTTCAGTTTCAGTGTTCTTACATCCTGGCTTTTGTCTTCTTCCATCCTGGCTTTTGTCTTGATTGCCTCTGAACTCAGTGATAGGCAGACTTTAACCATTCACTGCCATCCATCAGAAATCATACTAAACTTTTCACTAGTTCAGTAACTTTAACGAAAATTTCAGGATTAATAGGGCAGGATCATACCAGTAACCATTTGACATTTTGCTGATCATCTACTTAACCACATTTCAAAATCCAAGCTCCTGGAATAGCATCCACACTCTACATTCAACCCCCTAGAAACTATATCCCTTTATTCACATTGTTTTTTTGCAATAAAGTCAAGAAAGCTGTTTTATCTTCCTATATATAATTATTTATTAAAAATGTGATTTTCTACATCATACTGGGCACACCCTGGGAGCAGAGATCTTTACATGTTCAATTTTGCCAGTGAAATCAAAGTAACAAGTGCTCATCAAGGCTTTCTTGGTTTAATAATGAATTCATGAACAAGAGTGATTGCCAAAATGAAAAGGAAACCAAAAGCAGTTATATACATCCAGAAGTAGGAATTATAGTCATAGACATTTGAAAAATGTGTGAATTAAATTGGAAATACTGTTATAGTGAAATAAAAGAAGTGGCACTTCCATAACCTGTGAAAAGCAGTTTAATAAAATAAAGTGCTATGGAGGTTGCTGGAATCTGAAGGTGGTCCCCAGTGGGTCACACTTGCTGTATTTATATCCTTGTGTAATCTCCTCCCCTTGAACCTGGACTGGCCCCTTAATCTTTTTTGACAAAGAGAGTGTAGCAGAATCGACGAGGTATGATTTCTTTTTTTTTTTTAACGATTTATTTATTTATGTATACAAGAACTGAGGTACAGGCCAGAGGTGTGGGAGGGTGAGAGGATTCACCAGAGGTGGAGCAGGGAACAGAACAGGCAGATGGGCTGAAAAACACTGCTGAGGAGAGCAGTGGGGGAGACAGGAGAGGTCTGCCACACCATGTGGGAATCTCCCTGGCCGGCTGGGAATTGAACCCGTGCTGCAGACTAGACTACTACTTAGGAGACTTTCACTTTTGAGTTTGGATGCTCTTTTGTTATAGCTAAACCAAGTACACTCATTATATAGTATGATCCTCACCTCTTAAATTAAAATGCATTTCAGAGTTCTTTTCAGTAGGATTTATTTTCAAATGCAGTTTTAGTCTCACCAAAGTTACCTACTAAGCTGTGCCTTAGAGATTACTGGGCAATTTCATTATTCCCTAGTCTAGAACCTTGAGGTGGTTGTGGTTCAGTTTTATGATCTCTAACTTCAGTGCACAAAACTCTGGCTCCAGAAAGAGATTGTTATTTGTGCAGCCCTTTATTACAGTGCAGAGGAATTTTGACCTATATCATATATTCCCCTTTGTTAATGATTTACAAAGCAACTTCCTGCATGGTCTTGCATGCTCTGATTCTGGATCATGTCCCTAATATTTACTCTCATCGAATTCATCGTTTGGAGGCACCTTCTCTTAAGTCCAATATTAAAAATAATGTTATCCCTATTTATATTTCTTCTTTTTTATGCTTCCTTCCTTGTTATGACCCTCAATTGAAAAGCAACAATCATTTCATTTTTATAGTGTTTGAAAGAATATACAACATTGCTATCTGTTACCTCATATTTTCTTTTCTCACAGACTGGCTGCAGGCTAAGTGACTTCTGTAATCATGAAGCTCACTTGCTAGCATAAAGGGACATTCTCTTCTCAGTATCATGCCCTATCCAATAGAATCTTTTTTCTAACCAAGAATTCCCAAAATAATATTTCCGACTGTATCTCCACTAAAAATCTACATTTCATAGGCCTGTCAGAGTTCAAGAGAATTTTCTGTTTTTGATCTTCATTGGTTTTATATATAGGTGTGTGTGCACACGCATGTGTGCATGCTTATAATTCAAAATGTTCATTCAAAGAGCAAAACACATGTCCTTTATTCCTTTTTTTTCCACTTTTCCATATGCTTTTTAGTTTCTTTGTTATGCTTTAGCTTCATTCATGGGGTTTTCCCCATTTCTTATCTGGAATCGCACACCTACCTTATCATTGAGACAGCTTTTTCCATCCAGAAAATGAGCTCACTCCATTTCCTCGATCATGAAAATGGCCCAGTGTGATAGTGGGCGCGTCTGCTCAGAATGCCGTCCCCTTCCTGGCACAGCGAGTGCTCAGGGAAGGACAGTTTCACTCCGGTAAGGGCGGTGGGCCTCCGAATAAGACTGACCCATAATGATAAGCATAGATGCTCTGCCTCTTTCACGCTGGATGAATTATTCCTTTCTTACCAACTGGGAGCACTTTCTACCTACATTGATGATGTTGTGTTTATCACATCGTGTTTCAAATGCATCTCTTAGCCACTGGAAGTTTGCATTTATTGTGTGTCTACTGTGTGCCAAAAATTTAACAGAAAAATACCCTAAAGAATTTATAATCTAACTGGAAGAAAGAGACCTAAGCAAAATAAAGCATGGAGGTTGTCCCACATGCCACATGGCATGCGTTTTGGATAAAAGAACATTAAGAAGCATGTTTTTTGGTAAAAGAACAAACTTGTAAACATTCTGGGCATAGGAGAGAATTCTCGGGAACACACAATGAGAACGCCAATGAAGTGACCATAGTGAGATTCTGTCACTCTCTGGGAGCCTGCAGAAAATCTTTCCTTTATTCCTTAAAACAGTCCAATCAGGTACACGTGTTCTATGTCCACTTACTAGTACATGAGGGCCAGAAAGATGATGAAACATGACAAATTAAATTTTTTTTGAAAATCAAATATCTAGAATTGAAGAATAGATAGTTAAGGTGCCCATTCCAAAAAAATCAGAAAATCCACCATATGAGTCTGTGCTTTGTTGCCTTAGATATGAGTTATCCAGTAGGGCAGTGCTTTATGTTGCACTTGCAATAGGGAAATCAGCTCAAAACTTGTCTCTCTCCTCACACAAAAATTCACGTCACTCCCACCTTTCACAACTAAACAAATCCTGGGGGGAAAGTTGAGACTATAAAAATGTTAATATCTTCACCAGAACAAGTTTCTTATGTAGGGATAAAATAGAGGCAAATGTTGTGACGTGGCCTGAAGTCAAATACCTTAAGTCACCCAGCCTTCCCCCAGCCACAGACAACCCTGCAGAACTTTCAAGATTTGTAATTAAAAAAAAAAAAAAAATCAGAATCCAGAACTTAATTATATCTCGAGCACTGTTCTCAAATTTGTTGGTTTAGCCTACACAAACATATTATCGTTGCCTTGTTATTTTAGAAATTCTGGTAGGCAAAACCATACATTTCCATTCTGTTAGTATGTCCTGAGACATAATTCCAGCTGTGCCACATTTGTTCACTGGGTGACTTTGCTCTTAATTTAAAATGATGATGAGGACATCGGGGTCCCCCAAAGTTCAGTGACTTCACCAGAGTCACGTATATCGTGTCGGTTCCAAGGCTGTGTAAGAAAAGAAAAGAACCAGGGCTTCTTTTTGCTCTACCTCCTGGGAAATTCCCACATTAACACTGGCTCAGCGAGGAATGAATAGATTCTTTCAGAAATAGAGTTGTCACAGTCTGATCTAAGTTAGCAAGCTTTCATTTTGGGTAGACAAAGAAAACAAAATGTTAGGCTGGCTTCTCAGCCTGAGGGCCTTGGAGAGAAGGAAGCCGTCTAGAGCCGGGACCCTTTCAGCTGCAGTGAGCATGAATTACCCCACCAGAAAGTACACTTTCTGCATGAATATAGGGACATCCGGGTGGTTATTTACCTTCACTGGAGGGCAGGTAACCCGATGCGATCACAGACTGTAGATTTTAGCAAGCAAAGGAGAAGAATGTGGATTTGGATTTTCTATTTGTACAGCATCTTTCAGGCGAGACATTCCCTAAAGGCTTTGAGAGCCAATAGTTGAAACTAAGGTAAAGCTGTGAAACACGAGCTGCTGATCAGCTAATATGCAGGAGACCTTGGACGACACAAGTCTCCTCTATCCTTTGCAGCTGAAGAGGAAATATCGTGAAATAGGACTCATAAATAACTATCCATAACTTGAGTCGGGGATAAAAGCTCCTGGAAATTATGTTTAAGACCTGAGGGCTGTAATTAAAAATTTTCTGAGATCAATTTGAGGCAAAAAATCTCCAAAGTGATTCGGTCACAGTCAGGTTATGTCCAACCCCTCTCCTCAGTGTTTTATACAAACATGATCTTCTCAGGAAGGTAAGTACTATTGTCCTTACTGTGTAGATGAGTGATACAAGCTTAATACAATTGAAAAAATAATAATAATAATTATCAAATAATATTACTTTCTAATAAGGGTGAATCCTGCTAAAATGGAGGCCATTTTGTTTTAGTGTATACTAAGATGGATTCGGATACATTAGTGATTGCCAGGGGCTTATGGTTGGGGGAAATGGACAGCTGTTGTTCCAATAGGTGCAAAGTTTCAATTATGCCACGTGAATAAGTTCTAGATATCTGCTGTATAACATACCACCCATCATTAATACAGTCTGTGCACTTCAAAATTTGTTGAGGATAGATCTTATGTTAAGTATTCTTACCATACACACACAAACAAATAGAAGAAGCCAAGGAAGCTTTGTGAGGTATTGTGTTTATTTCCTCAATTGTGGTGATGAAATTATGGATATTTGCATGTCCAAGTTCATCAAATTGGACACATTAAATATTTGCAGGTCTTTGATGTCAACTACACTTCAACAGCATTATTAAAAGGAAACAGGAAAAGAAAAAGAAAAAATAAATGCAGCCAAAAACAGCAATAAATAAATAAATAAACAAGAAAGAGGATTCTGGGGATTCCATCCCTAAAAGTCTAATTCTGGACTTCCCTGGTGGCCTAGGGGTTAAGTCTCAGCACTATTACTGCTACTGCCTGAGTTTGATCCCCAGCCAAGGAGCTGACCCCCATGGCACAGCAGACCTTTCCTGACCGCTGCTCCCCTCAGCAGTGTATTTCCAGGTAGATCCACCTGTTCTGCTCCCCACTCTGTCTCTGGTGAAGCCTCTCACCCCCTAGCCCCCACACCTCTGGCCTGCACCCCAGTTCTTCTACACAGAAATAAAATAAATAAAAGTCTGATTCTATCCCTAAATCTGGGGCATTGTATATTTAACCGTCAAGGTATTTATGGTTTTGTTTTGTAAAGCATTTGTCCATTCAGATATTGGTTGAGAAGGTACCAGGGTGATGTGATGGTGATTAAGAGATATATGATCTTTACCTTTTCTACTAGTGCCCTTGCTACCCAGCCCCCCAAAATCATCTAATAAAAGTTGTACTGGGATATGATAAAAGGTTATTGGTAAGAAATTAGAGTTGAGCCTGAACTGTAAATAGTAAGGTGAAATGGATGGGAGATATTTCTTGGTAGATTAGTCAAATATTTCTTGTGTCTTAGTGAAGTCAAATCTTACCTGCTTGCTTATATTAAAGATATAAAGTATGTCCTGCTGTTGGTTTTAGATGCTTCATTTCCAAAGAACGTGGTTTAGTGTTAACGTTTTGCCTATACAATGGGATATTTTTATCTGAACTTTGATGACAGTTAAGGAAAAAGTTGCAAGAAGAGAAATAACAAAGAAGAAGAGGAATAGGGGAACAAAGAGAAGAAATCATTGAATTTTACCATAGAGAATTTTGGTTTTTGCAAGCATGACTTAAAATTATCATCTTTATTTTAACTCCCCTAACAACAAGAGAGCATCAAAGAGAATTGGCTGTCAAATTACTTCACAAATTAGGTGGCAGCATAACATATTTCCCTGGGAACTAAAGAAATGAGAGACCTAATTTTTTATGACATTAGAGATTATTTCATCCCACTTTTCATTTTACATATAATGAAACTAGGTCTGAGTGGATTTAAATGTCAGCTGTCAAATTCCACTGTGGATTTGTAACAAAATCTTATTGGAAAATAATAATGATATTCTGTGGGGATATAGTAGTAAAACACAATATTAAATGAACTTTAAAAAATAGAAAATTTGCAAATATGTCTGCTTGCATTCTCTAATATTTTTCTGCAAACCACAGTATTTTTAGATTTTTAATTTGGTTATATATTTAGATGATACTTTTTTCCCTATTTGTTGCCCAAAATAATCTAAATATAGCTTTCATTCTTTACCCCTTCATGTGTTCCTATCTTTGATCAGTGAACCTCAGTCACCCCTAAAAGTTAGTTAACTTGCTTTCCACACATCCAAGTGGAATCTAATGGAGTTTGTAAGCCCTCAACTGTCAGTTTAGATAAAGGACATGGAAAACAGGTTATTTGCTCAATTTCAGGTACATGGTGCCACAGTGGCTGAAAAAGAAGAGTTAAAATACATTATATATATATTTATAAAATATATATTTTATATTTTAGTGTTAGAGTATTTGTAAGAACTTTTCTCTCTTAACTTGATTATATCCTGAGATTACCTGATATCTAAGGTCAATGCCGTGCAAACCCTGCCCCCCTCCAAATTCCCAAAGACTTTTCACACAATCTCAGTCAGTTTCTCTTTTAGGTTACCTTAGGATTTTTTTAAAAATTGTGTTTATCTAGAAAAATGAGATTCTTATTACTGAGATTGTTTTTTTAAATGACTCAACACTATGCTAAGATTTTTACATGTCTTGATTTATCTAATTCTGGTATTGATTTGGAGAAAGTATTTTTATTTGAAATATGTAGAAACTGATACAGAAACAAAATCACCTTATTTTAGGTCACACCCATTCTCTTTGCCTTAGAAATAAATGTCTACTGTGTGTGGCTAACTTCAATACAGGTAATCTGATCTTAACCTCTGTCAGCTTCCTTTTTTACACCAGCCTTCACCTTTCTTCTGTGTTTCAGGGGCAATGACTTTCCAGACCTCAGAGTTTTCTCACTTTGTGGCCTTTTTGTCTGTTTTCTCCCTGACCTCTTCACCCAGCAGACTTCTCCATACTCAAGTTATAGCTTTCATGCCATCTCTTCAGAAGGCCTTCTCTGAATACTCATCTAAAATAGGTTTGGAAAGTTTTCACCATCTCAGTAAACTGTTGCTTGATACTAACCACACAAAAATAACTATACAGTTGTTCTTTTATTTCACAATTCTGATGAAGCCAGGGATCTTAGAATAATATCTAGAAAAACTAGGTACATAGAAATGTGAAGAAATAACACACTCAAAAGTGAGAGGAGGGAGAAATCATAAAAGGAGTTGACACCAGTTATGTTTCACAATGTCCAACCTTTCCCCCTTCCCATCATTATATTTGTTATATTCTGTTGTCCCCTCACCTTTATTTGGGCTCACTGGGATGTCTGCTTTCTCTGAATGCTGTATCCCTCTGAAAATATGTATGAATCGACTAAATTCAATGGTCAATAGTTCATGGGTTTATAGATCATCTACCAACCCTGACAGTGACCTACACAATCATATACGTTTGCATCCTAGTGGTAGGTGATTCTCAGCAGGCATTCCTTCATAAATCATAGGCCAGAACTGGGCACAGTATCCAATACAACTATTTAGAAGATCAGGAAGTGAAATTACTATATTTCTAGAAAGGAGAAAAACAAGAAATATTTGTGGATATAAATGATTACTCCAGGGGAGAATGAAAGAAAGGAAAAGAAGAGAGAAGTGGAAGAGTGGAAACATAGGAAATTAAGTAGAGGAGGGTGAGAATAGTAATTGAGGATTACTCCTGTGACAGTTTTTTGGATGTGTCCACTTGGTTAAGCTAAAATCCCAAGTTATTCAATGAAACACTAATATAAGTGTTGCTGAGAAATATTTGGCAGATGTAATTGAACCCTTAATGAGCTGACTTTAAGGGAATTTATCCTGGATAATCTGGGTGGGGCTGACTTAACCAATTAGAAGGCTTACATGCAGGGCAAAAGCTTAATAAAAGACTTAAGTATCTAGGATTAAATTTAACCAAGGAGGGGGAAAAAAAAAAAACCTATGAACTGCAAATAATAAGACAGTGTTGAACGAAACAGAAGACACACATACACACAAATGGAAAGACTTTAGTACTCATGGATTGGAAGAATTAGCTTTGTTAAAATGGGCATATTACTTAAAGTAATATACAGATTCAATGCAATTCCTATCAAAATCCTAACAGCATCCTTCACAAAAATAAAATGAAAACCCATAGAATTTATTTTGTGCAACAGTAGAAACCCTAAATACCCAAAACAATCCCAAGGGAAAAAGAATATAAATGGAGGTGCCATGCTTCTCAACTTCAAATGATACTATAAAGCAGTAATATTCAAAACAACATGGTATTGAAATAAAAACAGGCACACAGATCAAGATCAGTGGAATAGAATTGAGAGCCCAGAAGTAAACACACACATATACAGACAAGTAATTTACAACAAAGGAACTAAAAGTATATGATGGAACAAGGAAATTCTCTTCAATAGTGTTGGAAAAACTGGACGGTTCCATGCTTCAGAATGAACTAGATCACTATCTTATACCATACACAAAAATTAATTCAAAATGAATGTAAGGTCGGAAGCCATAAAATACATAAAAGAAAATACAGATCATAAGTTTCTTGAAATCAGACTTAGAGATATATTTGGGGATTCAATCACAACACAAGAGAAACAAAAACAAAAATAACAAAGATGATATCAAACTAAAAACACAATGAAAGAACCACCATCAAAAGAGAAAGACGACCTACTTTGTCTTTTTTTTGGGAGAAGATAGTTGCAAAAGCATACTGACAGCAGGAGATTAACTGATAGATATATAAAGAACTCATACAGAGCCTCCCCCCTTGGCGCAGTGGTTGAGCGCTGGGTTGCAAAGCTGCCCGCAGCCTCTGCGGCACCGGTTCAATCCCCGGCCGCTGGGCGAGGGTCCCACATGGCGAGACAGACCTCTACTGCCGCCCGCTGCTCCCCTCAGCAGTGTGTTTTGTCAGTCTGCCTGTTCTGCTCCCCACTCTGGCTCTGGTGAATTCTCTCTCCCTCCCGCGCTTCTGACTGTACCCAGTGCTTGTAGAAATAAATAAATCTTAAAAAAAAAAAAAAAAAAAAAAGGAACTCACACAACTCAACAATAAGGAAAAACCCAATTAAAAAATAGAGGAGGGCCTCCCTGGTGGCGCAAGGGGTTAAGACACAACCTATGAAGCTGTGCACAACCTCTTCTGCAGCACCAGTTTGATCCCCAGCCGCCAGGGAGCTACCCACATGGCGCAGCAGACCTCTCCTGTCTCACCCGCTGCTCCCCTCAGCAGTGTATTTCAGTCAGTCTGCCTGTTCTGCTCCCCACTCTCTCTCTGGTGAATCCTCTCACCACCACCACCCTCCCCCACCCCACCCCCCGCACCTCTGGCAGAGGATCTGAATAGACACTTCTCCAAAGAAGACACACAAATGGTGAACAGGCACATGAAAAGATGTTCATATCTGTTATTATTATTATTTTTTGAAGATTTATTTATACAAGAGCCGGGGTACAGGTTAGATGCGTGGGAGGGCAAGAGGATTCACCAGAGACAGAGCAGGGAACAGAACAGGCAGATGTACTGAAATACACTGCTGAGGGGACCAGCGGGCGAGACAGAAGAGGTCTGCTCACCATATGGGCTGCTCCGAGGCCGGCGGGGATCGAACCGGCACTGCAGAGGCTGCGGACATCTTCACAGCACTGCGCTTATCCGCCTGCGCCACCAGGGAGGCCCCATTTGTTATTATTAAGGAAATGCAAGTCAAAACACCAACGAGATATGACTTTACACTGAGAGAATGGATTATCAAAAAGACCAAAAACAAGAGCTTGTAGGGCTATGGAGAAAAGAGGATGCTGCTTGTAGGGATGTGTATTTACACAGTGATTAAGAAAAGCAGTATGGGGCCTCCCCTGTGGCCCAGCGGTTGAGCGCTGGGTTGCGAAGCTGCCCTCGGCCTCTGCAGCGCAGGTTGGATCCCCGGCTGCCGGGTGAGGGTCCCACATGGCGCGCAGACCTCTCCTGTCGCCCGCTGCTCCCCTCAGCAGTGTACTTCGGTCCTTCTGCCTGCTCTGCTCCCCGCTCTGGCTCTGGTGAATTCTCTCACCCTCCCGCGCTTCTGACTGCCCCCAGTGCTTGTATAAATAAATAAATCTTTCAAAAAAAAAAAAAAAAAAGAAGAAAGAAGAAGAAAAGCAGTATGGAATTTACTCAAAATATAAAAACAGAAATTCATTTATCATCCAGTTATCTCACTTTGGGTATTTTTCTGAAGAATACAAAACACTAATTCAAAGAGATATGTGCAGGCCTCCCTGGTGGCACAAGGGGGCAAGGGGTTAAGCACCGCACTATGGAGCAATCCACAGCCTCTGCAGCACGAGTTCCATCCCCGGTCGGCCAGAGAGCAACCCACGTGGCACAGCAGACCTCTCTTGTCTTGCCTGCTGCTCCCCTCAGCAGTGTATTTCAGTCAGTCTGCCTGTTCTGTTCCCCACTCTGTCTCTGGTGACTCCTCTCACCCCCCCACATCTCTGGCCTGTACCCCAGCTCTTGTATGCATGAATGAATAAATCTTTAAAAAAAAGAGAGAGAGAGAGAGAGAGATGTGCGCCCTGTATTTATCACAGCTTTTTCACAAAAGCCAAGAACAGGAAAACACTTATGTATCCACCTGTGGATCATGAGGGAAAGAAGGTGTGGTACAGATACACAAACACAATGCTACACAGCTATTAAAAAAAAAGGATGAAATCCTGCTGTCTTCAGCTACATGGATCACCTAAAGGGAATTATGCTCAGTGAGTAAGTCTAACCAAGAAAGACAAACATTATATGAGTTCACTTGTGTGTGGAAGGAAGATAAGGAAACAAAACAAATGGACAAAGAAAACAAAACAAAGGCAAATCCTTAGATTATAAGAACAAAATGGTGGTTACTAGAAAGGAAGGGAGAGAGCAGAGTGTGGGTCTGCTAATCCTAAGCAGCCTGTTCAGCCACCATTTTGTTACCTGCAGCTTTGCATTCCTATTCAAGGTCAGAACTGCCCCCAGTCAATCAGTCAGAAGAACCAACCCTTACATGGTGCCTTTCAAATCAACCAAGAGCTTAAAGCTTGATCACTCTGGGAAGGCTGTGCATCATGAGGCATGACTTGCGACTTACACATCATGAGATATGACCGTGAATGCCCAGGGGGGCTGAGGACTGATGTACAACAAGCGACCCCAGAAGCTGATCAGTGGAAAGCCTTGTTGATAAGATTGAAACCATGGCTGGGGATCTAGAGCTTGATCTCAATTCAATATCAAGTCATCAATCAGGTGAGAAGTTCCTGGAGGGCAGACTCACAACCCCTGATACTATAGATGACACAGCACATTTTCTAGCTTCACCTTCCCTTTTCTCTTTGTCCTCTTCCCCTCACAATGGATGCTGTATAATTCTATCAATAAAAAGGCCAGAATCTTGCTCTTCAGCAGCGTCCTGCGTTAGGTAGCCTGCTCCACAACTCCCATTTTTTCTTTCAGTGTGGTGTTGCATGACACAACAGGAGAGGAGAGGTGAAGTAAGGGGTGAATTGTATGGTGAGGAATGGAAACAAGACATTTGGTGTCAACCATCATGTCCATCATGTGTCAACGCACATTGATTTATGAGTCTGTGCACCCGAAATTTATATAATGTCATAAAAAATGTTACTTCAATAAAGAACATTTTTTAAGATATAAGAAAATAGTTTCAGCTGTAGTCTGCTGAGTAAATAAACTGCCAGACTTCCATGAGGGAATCACTTTGAATGACATTTAAAATTTGTGCAAATTTACTCAGTTAAAATCAGTGAATGACATATAACTGCAAAAGTTAGTTATTGACTACTTCATCACAGTATTTTAGGAAACTGGTCCCATACAGGACTATTAAACGAAAAACTATGAGTTTGAAAAGAAGGTGTGAGAACCAATCAGAGAATCTGAGAAAACATTTCTCGCCACACCAGTTGTTTCAAAAACAAAAGCAAAGCAAAAACAAGCAAAATGCAACTTTTTCTCAGGGTTTCTTAGGAAAGCACTAGAAATGAATTACCAAAGTCCCCTTCCCACTGTCTCCCTTATAGAGATTTGGCTTTGGGGGACTTTAAACCTAGCAGCTGCCAGATTTTGATTCATTCATCTTGGCAGGAGCCATGGGGACAGACTTGCAAAGATGGCAAACCTTCCAGCTTTAGTCTGAAGCAGATTGTTGTGCTTAAAGGTGACACCTGAGCCCAATGGCACCCCTTTCCCAGGAGCCTTATTGAGATGGGGTCTGGAATGTTCTATGCTTTCTGGAGTGCTACTTCATTTCCTAAAGGCACGGGAAGGACATAACAAAGAAGTGTTTGGGGACAGAGGAAGGATGAAGGGCCAACTCAGGAAGAACTAGAAATAAAAGGACACCAGAATGTGGGAAATTCTGTGAGCACTGCATTTGGCAGACATGGCCAAATGGACCGGAGTCCTCACGCTCACTGCTTCCAGGCAAGCGCTTCCCAGGATGCTTTGCTGGGGACAGGAGCCCATGACATTCTGAGGTCTTGGCTCCCAGGCTCATTTAGTACCAGTCCAAAAATCACATACCCCGTGGGCCCTGCGCTGTATGCAGAAGAAAGCTGGATACAGATGCGTCTGGGAAGAACAGAATAGGAGAAAGGAAATGAGTCCGGCTTCGGGAGAAAGCCAGGTTCTCACGGGCAATGTCAGTGCTGCTTTCTTACCAACCCTTGTTAGAATGAGAATTTGGATGTTTCACGGTGATGGTAAGAAAAGAAGTAGGAGGAATTTGAAAGCAGATGATTTCTTCACAAACTAAGACTGCTTTCATTGTGACTATGTGAAAGGAAGGAGCTGGAAGATTATGGAGAGGATCTGTGGCAGGTATTACAGAACACTGGGTGTTAGATGCCCAAATTCGACTTCCTCTTTACTAGACATTTGCCAAGATGAGGACCTGGCAAATTATGGTTCACAGAGCAAATCTTGCCCGTTGCCTGATTTTCTAAATAATATTTTATTGGAACGCAACACACTTGTCTATGTCTATGTTATGTGTGGTTGTTTTCTTGTTACAACAGTAGAGTTGAGGACTGTGAAATCTAAAGTATTACCCTTAGAACGTAGCAGAAAATACTTCCATATTCCAGACCAAAATTCTTAGACTCTGCAGAAAAATAAAACCCCTTCTTTTGGGTCTGCTAATCCTAAGCACCCTGTTCGGCCACCATTTTGGTATTACCTGCAGCTCTGCATTCCTATACAAGGTCAGAACTGCCCGGTCAATCAGTCATAGGAGGCAAACCTTACAAGGTGCCTTTCAAATCAACCAAGAGCTTAAAGCTTGATGACCCTGGGAAGGGTATGCATCAGGAGGGATGACCCGGAATGACTGGGGGGCTGAAGACTGATACAGATGGATTGTTAGGGGGAAAGGATGTCCTGAGCTAATTCCATGCAGGCTTTGTAGACCCCACCCCCACTCCAGACTAAATCCATCAAGACATGGGGAAAGACGAATCCTGTCACCACCAAAGGGAAGGTGGCTGGGACCTGAGGGTGGAGTTAAGCAGCCAGGTTTGGTATAAAAACCATACACATGGGCCTTGGGGGCCTCGCTCTCTCGCTCTCTCACTAGCCTCCTGGCTTCACGGCTCCTGGCTCGCGGCCAGCTCTCAGAGCGCCATTTGGGATTCCAGATCGTTGGATTGGGTAGGACGCATTTAAAATTTTGTCTCCCACTGTAGAGTCAGGAATGGACACAGTGCAGGTTTTCTGATCCCATGCAGACCGGGTCAAGGAGGAGTCAGAGTCCTCAGTGGGTTTGCAGGCTTTTATTGGGATTACCAGGTACATGGCAGGCAGGGGTGCTGGGGGGCCAGGAGGCTGGCAGGCCTCCTGTTAGGGGGAAATGATGTCTCGAGCTAATCCCATACAGGCTTTGTGGCCCCCACCCCGACTCCAGACTAAAGCCATCAAGACATTGGGAAAGACAAATCCCGTCACCACCAAAGGGAAGGTGGCTGGGACCTGAGGGTGGAGTTGGGCAGCCAGGCTGGGTATAAAAACCAAACACGTGGGCCTTGGGGGGCTCGCTGTCGCTCGCCTCCTGGCTTCACGGCTCCTGGCTGGCGGCCAGCTCTCAGAGTGCCATTTTGGGATTCCTGATCAGCGGATCGGGTAGGACTCATTTAAAACTTTGTCTCCCACTTTTCTCCCTGAGCTGTACATTTCCTCATTTCCCCTTCCCTTGTAAATAAACCTTTTATTGACCTTTCACGTGTGCCTGCTTTAGAGCATTGATAAGTCCTTTTAAGCGCACGGGTGAGGACCTACAGTCAGGCACCCCGTTTTGTATCGGGGTTGCTCTACAACACTCCCAGCCCCCAGCAAATCCGCACTCTCTTTGGGCTCTCTGCTTCTGCTTCTTTGTTTCTCTCTCGTCTGCTCGTTTTTTGGCTTCTGCTGGCGTCCCCCTGATGCCGCCCTTAAAAGCACAGTCTTAGCCCAGGTGCATCCCATCTACCTAGGCCCACACCCCACTCCAAGTGCCCGCCATCAGGCATGCATTCAGGACCGCAAGGATCCATCATCTATCCTGATGGCAGGAGGGCAGAAAAGCCTGACAGTTTTCCTTACCCTACACCCACTTTTCTCCCTGAGCTGTATATTTCCTCATTTGCCCTTCCCTTGTAAATAAACCTTTTATTAACCTTTCGTGTGTGCCTGCGGTAGAGTATCAATAAGTCATTTTAAGCGTGCGGGTGAGGACCCACAGTCAGGCACCCCGTTTTGTATCGGGGCTGCCCTCTAACAGTTTGACAAGGGACCCCAGAAGCTGATCAGTGGAAAGCCTTGTTGATAAGATTAAAACCAAGGCTGACTATCTAGAGCTTGATCTCAATTACAATACCAAGTCATCAAGCAAATGAGAAGGGCCTGGAGGGCAGACTCACAACCCCTGATAATATAGTTGACAGCGTATTTTCTAGTTACATTCTTCCCCTTTTCCTCTTTGCCTCCTTCCCCTTACAACTGATGCTGTGTGATTATTCTATCACTAAGAAGGCCAGGGGCCTGCCTGGTGGTACAAGGGGTTAAGACGCAACCTGTGAAGCTATCCACAGCCACTGCAGCACAAGTTTGACCCCTGGCCAGCCAGGGAGCAACCTGCATGGTGCAGCGCACCTCTCCTGACTCACCCGCTGCTCCCTCAGCAGTGTACTTCAGGCGATCTGTCTGTTCTGCTCCGCAATCTGTCTCTCGTGAATCCTCTCATCCCCCTGCACCTTTGGCCTGTACCCCGGTTCCTGTATGTATAAGTAAATAAATCTTTAAAAAAACAAACAAACAAACAAATAAATAAAAAGGCCAGGATCTTGCTCTTCAGCAGCATTCTGCATTATGTAGCCTGCTTCTCGCTCGAATCCCTTTTTTCTTTTTTCTTTTTTTTCCAATATTGAACAGTGTTTTTTTATTTTTTATTTTTTTATAAATTTTATTTTTATAATCCCCATACAATTGCAACCCCCTTATTTTGACTCCAATCCCTCCCCTCCCACTCTCTACCCCCCCACAGAGTGTCTCTGGTTCATAGTTTTTTGTTGATTTTGATTTTCACTTTCTTATAGTTATTCATTTTTCTGGTCCCTTATTTAAGTTTTCTAGATTCCTGCTATGAGTGAGACCATCCGGTATTTTTCTTTTTCTTTCTGGCTTATTTCGCTGAGCATGATCCCTTCCAGTGCCATCCATGTTGCTGCAAAATGCATGTGTTTATCTTTTTTGAATGCTGAGTAATATTCCATGGTGTATATGGACCACATCTTCTTGATCCAGTCATCTATTTTTGGGCATTTGGGTTGTTTCCAAAGCTTAGCTATTGTAAACAGTGCTGCTATAAACATAGGGGTGCAGGTGCTCTTTGGAATTGATGTTTCTGTGTCCTTTGGGTAAATACCTAGGAGTGGAATTGCTGGATCATATGGAAGCTCTATGTTTAGTAGGTCCAGGAATTTCCACACAGCTCTCCATAGTGGTTGGACCATTTTGCACTCCCACCATCGAATCCCTTTTTTCTATCAGAGTTGTGTTGCATGACACAATAATGCTAGAGGAAGTAATAGAGGATCTCACCTCTTCCTTTCTTATAAATGCACTGCAGAAAAGCAAAAGCTGGGTACCCACAGTTAAATCATTTTTATCAGAAAAGCCTGACTTACACCTTCAAATGGCGTTTTTCTGCCTCTAATAAGAATCCCGTGAGATGGCTTGTTCCTTTGTCCCTTTACCTCCCAGACTTCTGGGGAAGGTCCCCAGAAGTGTTTGGGTTACGTTTACACATTATTTGGAAGAATAATATAATCGTTTTGTTACCTTCTATATAGTTTGCCAAGCTAAATAATTTAATATAACTAGCACCCATGTGGAAAGAGTGGATAAGTTTTCAAGCCAACAAGAGGAAAAAGATAAAATAAAAATAAAAAACTGCACCTAAAGAAAATGTGTTAGAAAATAATGAGACATCTTTTCTCAGAAGCTTCGGTTGGGTTCCCTCCCTGGCAGTCAGATTGCCTCTTGCTTTGCTTTATTTCCTTTTGGCTTTTCAATCTAAATTAGGGTCTACAAGGCATAGCCTGTCAGGCACCACCCATGGAACCAGTTTATTCTTGAGTTTGAGTTTCCTTCCAACTCTCTATCCAGCTGTTGAGTGAAGCTTAAATCATTAGCATTGAAATGATTTGCCTTGGGTGTCACCATGTAGAAAACACAGACAAGCCTGGAAATGTAAAACCCTTTTATCTCCATTTGAAACACACAAATTCAACCACTGATTGTGAGCACTACTTTAAAACCTTAGATAAAATTGCCACAGGGAAATGACACCCGGATTTGTTAGGTGAGTAACATGCCAAAGAAGTGACAGTAACACCATGATGTAAAGAATGAACGTGCAAGCAGGACCATTTGGTGAGGACCAGCTGTGCTGAATTTGTTAGGGGGAAAGGATGTCCTGAGATAATCTCATACAGGCTTTGTGGACTCCAACAAATTGATGATCAACCATGTCTCTATAACAGAATGGAAGCCCTGCTGTGTTGCAGGAGACTTTGCATCTTCCAGAAACAAGAACAAAAACAAACTTTGAGAAAACTCTAAAACTAAAGCATGCTTCCTGATGTTTATTTATTTTCTTGTTCCTGCTGACTTTTAATAGAACATAGATATCCAAGAATTTTTGCACCAAATTGTCTTTGGAAATTATTTCCTATCTAGATTTTATAATGACTTTGTCAAGAACAGCTTCTGAAATCTAATATTTCTCTCTTTGACCATCTACTTTGTTGCTTTGGACTTACTTTTCAGTTTTGGACTTTCTGGCCCACAAATACTGGTGGTGTCCCAAGAAAGTGGTAAATAGTTTTGGAAAGAAGATAAACTGGTTTAGCTCCAACCTTTGCAGTATACAAGCCATGTGTATTATAATCTGAGGGCAAATGTTGAATTTCCTAAATGTCCGTTTTCTCTTCAGAAAAATAGAAAAAATATTCTTAATCACAATGAGGAAATAGAAAAGGTTTACAGACATGAAGTTCAAAGAGGAGAAACTATAAATGCTCAAATATCTAAATTTCAAAAAGTATACTTTTAGACATGCAGCTTTAGATTGTTAGAACTGATATTGCTAATATCTAGTATGAAGATACAAGGTCACAAAAACTTTAATAAAGTCTTGTTGTGAATGAAAACTAATTCTTTTTTGAAAAAGAATGTGAATGAAAACTAATTCTTTTTTGAAAAAATATCTCTGAAGAGACTTTTTAAAATGTACTTTACATAAATATTTGCAAATGTAAAACACATCGTAATAAGATATTATCAAAAATTTCATGGTAGCAAAATTTTTAGAATATCCTAAATGTATTAATAGCAGAATGATTAATACAGTTGTGTAATAATAATAATTAATACCATTATGTTATATGTGTTATATTATGAACGAATACTTTTTTTTAAAGGAAATGCTATTTTTCCATCTGTGACAACATGGATGGATTTTTTTTTTTTTAAGATTTATTTATTTATTTATTTATTTATTTATTTATTTATTTATTTATTTATACAAGCACTGGGTACAGTCAGAAGCACAGGAGGGTGAGAGAATTCACCAGAGCCAGAACGGGGAACAGAACAGGCAGACCAACGAAGTACACTGCTGAGGGGAGCAGTGGGTGGCAGGAGAGGTCTGCGCACGGTGTGGGACCCTCGCCCTGCGGCCAGGGATCGAACCTGCGCTGCAGAGGCTGCGGGCAGCTTCACAACCCAGCGCTCAACCGCTGAGCCACCGAGGAGGCCCTGAACTAATACTTTCTGATACACTGTGAAGTGGAAAATCAAAAGTGCAATATATGTAACATATAAAAACAATCTATCAATAAACATAGTTCACATTTATTCATTCTCAGTGACATGGTATATTTTCTTTGCAACTGAAATGAAACTGTAATGATTAGTAAGCTATTTCTCTAAGCTATACATACAGGTCAAAGATGGGTTGGTTATTGGCTCACTTATTTAAGTCAATTTCTCTCAAATGTTCACTGGATCAGATAATTTCATAGGCCAACTAGAGACCAATGTAGAGTTGCCAAATTTTATTTTATTAAATCAAGCCATATGATATCAATCATCTAATCCACTATCAATTCTTCAAGAAAAACTTGACAACAGAATAGTATAATAAATTACTCATCTCAGAGTAAAGGAAAAGTCTTTAAGCTTAAAAAAATGACCTTAAGGAAATACTGACAATTTAATTCTAGTTTTCTGTTATATCATATTTTTGAAATTTTTTTCATAAATCTACAGCTTGCCATTTATAAAATACTGATTTAAACAGTTCCTTTTTGATGTCTGTTTATAATAAATGGAGAAATATGAAGCATTTATGCAATTGGAGGAAGGATAAGCTAAAAACCAAAAACTCAGTATAGAATAGTTGTAAACCAACATTACCAACATTAGTACCTCACCCCAAAAAAGAAATATAAGTAATTCTTAATTAATGGAGAAATTAAGGTTTAGTCTGAGAAACAAAAATTGCCTACTAGATCATCCATGCCAGTAATTCTCAATGCAAATTACCCACTGGAATTATGTAGGCAGTTTTAAAAGAATTAAAAGACAGTAATTCCATCTCTAGAGGTTCTGATTTAATTGATCTGTGAGTCCCAACCTTAGGCCTTTTTGAAAACTTCTGTGTGTGAGTCCATAAACAGCTAGAGTTGAGTATCACTGGTCACCCTTCTTCTTTTATAATGGGAAACAGTCAATAAATAAAGTGAATTGTAATGAATCTATTTCAGAAATATGTTTGGAAAGCAAAGAAAATAAACAGAAAATAAAAACTTGAGTTTTTCAGAAACAGTAACAACAAATAAAAGCAAATTATAAATATTATGAATATAATTTCCAGAAATTAATGAGGTTACCTTATATTGATTTTAAGGTGAAAAAATAGTTACCTTTTAAAAAGTGGTGCTTATTCCTCATGAAAAAGCTGCATTAATATAGGTCAGAGGTTATTTCCTGAATGGCTAGGATTTTGGTACAAATCTAAGACCTATTTAAAACAGAAAATTCAGTTGGGACCTGATTTCTCCCTTTGAAACACTTCAATTAATTCTAAAACAGTATTTCTCAAAGAACCATACTATCGATACACCTGTATTATTATCATATAATAGTAAAAAATACAGATTATTGTTTGAGGCCCAGGTCTAGAAAAGTGTGAATGTTACAATTGTCTTCATATTTCTTATTGACACCGAAACTTAAGAACCATTGCTCTTCATCTGAATCTCCTGGATAAAGGAGTTAATATTTTAAAATACAAACTTGTTTGTGGTATATTTTTTATCTTCTTTGTTTATTTGTAAACAGCTAGCTTTGGGGGTTCACAAAGGTATTGGATGAAATATTCAGCACAGAAGAACATTTCTGAGCAGAGTCTCAGCTTAGTCTTACAATGTGATTCATATTCACAAGAGGTGCCTTAGAGACCTCCATTCCATTACATAAGGTTGAGGGTGTTTACTGAGTGGGGAGATTAACAGAACAGAACACCATCTTTTAATCTTTTCTAGACTTTCAGACTCCTACCACCCAGAACGCCTCCTCTCCTGCCAAAATAGAGATAAAGAAGCTTAATTGAGGCCCAATTCTATTTCTGATTTTCCTGTCTATCTAAATGCATATTAGGACTACATCTTGAGTTCTCTACTCTTTGTTGCTGGTACATTACTATGTAGATAGTGAGAAATTTCTAAAGTAGCAAGTCTTTGCAAACAACTAGCAAATTGTGTTCACAAAGATATTGTACAATCAAGTGTTCAGAAGAAATGAATTTAATTATATTATTTGTAGTCAGGGCATTTGTACTGATATTTCCCAAATTAATTTTCTACTCTAACCAGATGAATATTCATTAGGTCCTCAAATATCTGTTTTTAATCCATCTTTTCAACCTTTGTCTGGATTCTTAAATACAGCTGGAACAGTGCTCTGTTTATTCTACAACCTGGGTACAGTTTCTATGATATTTTTTCCACTAAAATTGAGAGACTGGTGTTTGTATATCCTGGAAGAAGCTACCTACAGAAAGGGCTTTGATAACCAGATAGTAACACATTTCCTTCACAGATAGGCATAGTGATGAGGTGAGCATAGGAGATTCTCTCCTAGGCAAACAGAAATGAATATAACTGGCATTTCCTTTATGGGAATGAACTTAGTAATATATATTGAAAGCCTTAAAGCTTTAACTTTTTTTACACTGGTATTTTAAGTGAAAACATTACAATATTCAACATTAAAAACATGTATGTATAGTATGTTTCATTTATTTTAAAGATGATTATATGACTTAAAAACATGCTTTAATAGCATTTGACTATCTGTTCATTGCTCTTCGTAAAACATTAATAAATATAAGCTCAAAAATGTTGTCATCCTCTCATTTTTAATGGAATTTAAAGAAATTTAACTCATAGAAATAAATGGTAGAATGGTTGTCACCAGAAGCTGGAAGTGGTGGATTGTTGTAGTCAAAGGTTATAAATGTCTAGTTGTAAGATTATAGCATTCTGGGATCTAATGTACAACATGGTGACTGTAATTAATGCTACTGTATTATATTGTTGAAAGTTGTTATGAAAGCAGATCTTAAATGTTGTCAATTTTCAAATGGTAATTACAGTGTTAGCTAATCTTATTGTTGCAATCATTTCACAATATTTATGTATATCAAATCATCATGTTGTATATCTTAAACTCATGAATGTTACATGTCAACACAATCTCAGTAAAGCTGGGGAAAAATCCACTGTGCCCATATTGTAAATATGCAGAATTACCTGTGGAAAAAAAAATTACATACATACACAGCAAAAAGATTATAAGGGAATAGACTATATCTTTTAGTGGTGGGTATTTGTAGGCAACTTTAATTAAATTATACACACATATACTTACATATGCTTGATGCTTAGCATTATATTTTAGGTTCAAAATAAATAAAAGTGAACAAGCAAATTGACTTATGGCATAGTATAGGGAATACCTTAAATAGTCCTATCCTCAGATTAAAACACAATGCAACAATCAACTTTGTCAAAGTACAGTCAGTATTTATACATACTGTTCCAGGTGGACAATGTGTTCAATAGAGAGAAGGGTTAGGGGTAGAAATTTTAAGCTGACAAAAAATAAGTGAACAGGGTGGATCTTAAAACTCCTGAAACCCCTCCTTTGAAGAGAGTGTGACCTTATGGACTCTGCTTCATGGAACAAACAGTTTAACAAATACAGATTTAAAGCCCTTTAAGTTCTAATCTCTTTCTGAAATGCAATGTTTCTAATTAACTAAAGAGTCAAGAAGAATATGAACTATGCTGACAGGCAGGAGACTTTAGCCTGGGCACATACAAGCCAGTTTTAGATTACATAATGGTTATATAACAACCACAGCCACCTCTACCTCCCTTCACATGTCATTGCCTTCATTGTATTAGGTCAACTTAAGCACTAATTATATCTATTCATTGTTACCTTTTCCATATTTACCATCACTGATGGACCCCTGAAATGACATGTTTCCTAAAATTTCTTTGTGTTTCCAGACATTCCATCACAGTGACTAAAATTTTGTCATGATTTTATATTTCAATGAATATAAAATAAAATATATATTCATTATCTGAATGCAAGTAGATACAAGCTTATTGTTTTTAAGTTTTACAGCAATAACATACAATAGCTTTGTAGTAAAATGAAAGAAACAAAGGGAAATTAGAGATGTTCTGAGCATTCTTAATTCCACTCAACAAATTAAGAAAATAAGAACCAAATATACCTTAACTCTCCTTGAATTGGAACTATAATTGGAAATATAACTAAAGGAAAAAAACATCTAAATTGGAATAAAATAATAATATTCCTTTCCAAAAATAAGAACTTTCTGTGCATATGCTTTGGGAAATGGAGGTATTAACAGTAACGATGAGGAAGACTTGGTAGGGGTCTTGACAAGAAAAATAAACAATATTTTAAATGGAGAATCCAGAATCCTAGGAAGGAATGGCTACTGAGGAAGTGACTTACAGTGTAACCTTAGAACATAAGGATCTCCCATCTGTCAGAGTGATGAAGTGAAAGTCCTTTCTCTTTTAGAAGGTAGGATTTCTTTTTATCACATATATTTAAAGCCGAGATTAGCAAAGATGCATTATGCTGATAATTTGGGGGGTTAAAAATTAGATTTGTGGATGTAATAAGATCCATTGAAGTGGGGATAAGATTTGCACTTGAAATAATGAGTGATGAAGAAAGATGACACATCTTTGAAAACAAAAATGGGCTGTCTTCAGGCAAATACAAAATTAAATCAAGCCAGGCTCCTGTCCTCAAGGACTTTTGGCTTGTTTAGCTCAAGACACGTGCTCCCCCCCCCCCCCCCCCCCCCGCCATCTAATCCCTCTCTTTCCTGCTCTTTCAAAGTTTCCAGCAGGCATTTCCAACCCTTAGCATTCTATACTAAATATACACTTCACACTCAATAATATCAACATTTCTATTTTCCGTTGGCAAGCAATGGTCATCTGAGAATCACAGAATGTAGAGTAGAAATGGAAAAGTTATTTAAACCTCTTAATTCTTTGTTTGGCTTCTCAAGTGAAGAAAACAATGCTACCTTTCTAGGTTGATACAGGCAAATGGGAAAAATGATTAGTGCAACTTATAACACACAGCTAAGAGGCAACATTGAACACATTCTTCTCTCTCCAAAACAACCACTAATATTCTATAGGTTTAAATGTCATGAAATGTGAAATGAATGTGTTGTATTAGACTACATCATCTGAACATACTCAGAATTCTACAACAAGTAACTCCATAGTCCTTGTGGGCTTGCCTACCTGACCAGCAGTGTGTGCTTGCTTTAGCACACCACTGTCATGAGAGACAGACCAAATCAAGTTCCCAGGCATTTTATCAGAGCCTGTAAGTGGCAGGAAGAACTGCAGAAACTGATACTGAAAACTGGGCAAAGCTTAGTTATCTTTAGACACGCAAAAGAAGAAATCATTGTGGAATCAGCAGGCAGTTCTCCCCATGAATTTCCATCTCTCCATCATTATTTCATCCCCTCTCCAGTCACTCAAAACTTGACTTACTAACAGGACTCAATTCCCTTTGGTTGGAATGTGTTCCTGGGCTGGTTTTTTTGTGTGTGCGCAGTTAGTTTTGAGCATCAACCTTTGTCAACCATGATTCAGATATCTGTCTGCCCTTGAGAGATTCTACAAAGAATAATTGCCTAATACTGGAAAAAGAGCATCTTTCAGCTCTGCGTAAGCTGTGGTAGAAATTCCTGTGGTGAAACCTGTGTGATCTGAAAACAGAGACTTTCATGTGGCGTTAGGCTGCCCTTTGCCTTTTAATTCTTTTGGGAATTCTATGTGACTCAGTATCCTGACAGGACATTTCAAGCTCTTACCAAATAATCGGTACACAATGATGAAATGAACTCAAGTACCAATTCTTAGGTTTCTCTGATTTCATGGTGAGGAAGATTTCATGGGAAAATAGTGCAAAAGAAACAAGTAGTTTCGTTTGACAACATCCAAAACGTTCTTGGAATGGAACACAGGTAGAACCCAGTACCAGGATATCATTGACAGAATTGCCCGGGATTTTAGGATGAGTGTGGGAGATGAGAATATATATATTGTCCAAATCATGTCTAAGAAATACATGACATCCTAGATAAAGAAGGAGTAGAAAAAGAAAGATAGAGATGAAAGGTGGAGGGAAAGACAATTGTAGAAAGTTAGTCTGTATGGTCTTAAGTAAGTCACCTATTTGAAATTCAAGCAAATATTTTCATTTCTCTCTAATCATTCAAAGTAAGTAAATTTGACACAAGACCTATGAGTTCTGCTCATATTTTGACATTCTGTTCAACCTCACCTTACCTGAAGATTCTCTGTGCTGATGAATTGGAAAGTATTCCTTTCCTTTATCTAAAAATCGCCCTATTTATTTATGTATTTATGTGTGTGTGTGTGTGTGAGTGTGTGTGTGTGTGTGTGAGTGTGTGTGTGTGTGTGGCAATAAGAAGCTGCATGGACAATGCATTGCACAAGAGAGACAGCTCTGTAGTCCGGGGAAGTTACTGTCTCCTCCCCAGCTTGGCCATCAGCAAGCACAACCTGTAGCCCAGTGGGCCCTAGATTTCCTCTCTGAACCTCCCAAAGGCAATTCCCCAAAGCACCAATCTGTTGAAAATCTAACTGATGGATATATCCACCTACCAAGATCTTTGATGACAATTAATTTTCTTGAATACATTTAATCCCTGTCAACTTGTAAAAAAAAATTTTTAAAGCATGTTCAGTTTGTCAAAACTAAAGATTCATTTTTCTTTTAAATTTTATTTGCTGATTAATGATAACAATGTATTGTAAGCAAGATGGAAAGGAGATTTTTTGGACTGCTTGTTTTGTGTGTGTGTGTGTGGCAGTTTTACGTTATTGGTTTTTAAAATCAGTATTTTGCAATGGAAACAATTGGACCAAAAATCTGTCACAGAACATTTCAGCCCCATTAAAACAAAGTTTAATGAGGAAAAAACAATAAATTTTGTTTGCCATGAGCACAATTAAAATTTCATTTATATATGATATTGCTTTATATTGATTTTTTAAGCTTCTTAAAAATTTTTCCCATTTTTCAACATTATAGTATTTTTTTAGGATTCTTTCCAAATTTCACTCTTTGAACATTTTCCATTATCATCATACAGAAAAAAGCTTGTTCATTTTTAGCTACTGAGACAATTTATAATGCCTAATATTAATATAGATGGCTGATACTCTGAAGATTTCTGCAATGGGTTGTTAGGTCAGTTTTTGTTTTGCTATCTTAGCAGCTAATAAAGAAACTTACAACAGTCCTGCTGAGGTCCCTTGAAAACCAGTGCAGAGCGTGGGGCCCCTCTGCTGGCAGAAAGACAGACCCAAAATTCAAAGCAAAGTACTGACTGACCAGTCAATCCCAGAAGATTTAACATAGAGCAGAGAATCACAGAAGCAGAGGGAAGATTTGAAGCTACTAATATCCTCAAGTCAAAGTTTAGATTTAGCTGCCTTGCCAATATATCCCACCTGAATTGCTGTAGATTTCAGAAGTAGAACAAAGTATAAATTTAGGTCAACTTGGTAAAATAAGTGAACTGGTTGTTTGGCTAAATAATCTCTTGGACAATCACCTCTCAGCATATCAGTATCAGAATATTAATTTTTGTTATAAAATAAAAAGATCTTTAAGGTTTTAAAATTTTGTGACTCAAGTCATCATCCCTGTAAGAAGATACTTCATGTTTGCCAAAATGGTAATTTTATAACCTTTCCTCATTAATTCATTTATGCATTCAGCAAATATTTCCTGAGTACCTATTATGTGCCAAGTATTATTTTGGGTGGTGAAATGCATTTTGTTGAGACATTCACAAAACATTTCAATATTATAGATAACATAACAAGTCTGCATTAAAAAAAAAAAAACAGGGAAAGGGAGAAATGATGGTATTGGTTAATTTCACTGTACCAGCAGAAGTGGACAAAATTTTCACAGGCAGGGCAGCTTTGGATCTGATTTTTGTCATTTGAAGTTGGAAAAGTAGATTCAAGAAGAAACACCAAGGTCAACGGAAGTTCATAACTTCTTTTCATTCATAAGTTTACAACATAAACTGGTGTGATTGGAGGCAGGGTGCAGACGATGATGCGGTGAATTGCCAGGCTAGAGAGGACGCAGGAGTAGGTGAAGGGAAGGCATACTTCTTTCTCTAGAATGAGATTTCCAGGCAAGCAAATCCCACCGTTCATCTCAACTCGTCTTTCACACTGAGAAACCCATATGCAGAGAGAGCCAGGAACATTTATAACAGTCACACAACCAGTAAAAGCCTGAGTTAGGTCTTCTTTAACTTTTTTTTAATTACTTGTAGGTTTTTAATAATCTTGTCAGTTTTCTCTGAACTCCTTCCAGGTCCTTTTTGCCCTGTTTAAGTTTTTGTGTCATGAGTTTCTAATGGTTTAAGACTACGGGATTAAGGTCCTTTTTAAATATCTCCATCACATTTGTGTGTGTGTGTGCTCTGTTAATTATGCTGTCTTCACATTGCATTTGTAAAGCAGTCGTGGTCTCTCTCTGGATCTAAGTCTCTTATTTTTATCAGATCATATTTGGACAGTGTTCAGGCTGAGAAGCTGTGTGGTGTCATCTACAGCAGCCTAGCTAAGCAGGCAGTTGTGATCACGCTAATCAAAGCGGTGATCACATAAACAACAACGTTCCTTGCACACTCAGCTCAAATCTGTACTTTTATGTACAGTGAAAGAGGATTTTCCTCTTTAGCCAAGAAAGAAATTCTAGCCCTGATTTATTGACTCCCATCCCAGTGACTCAGTGTTTTATAAGCTTGCTCATCTACTCTCTGCGGTTCCCCATTCACCAACATCCGAAGCACTCACACTGACTCCACCCTGAGGGACTTCTTGGGAAATACCAGGCAGCAGCAGATGGGAAAATTGGGTTCCATCAGGCTCTGCTTCTCCAGATAGCTGCTATAAAACCTGGAGCGTTGGGAAGAGAGCAGAGCTCGGCTATGTCTATCTTAATGGATAAAGATAAAAGTCATCACGAAAGGGAAAGGCATGGACCCCAAAATCTACTCTTCTAGCTGGGGTTGTTACACTGTCCCAAGCCACTAAAGTGTCAACAGGAGAAAATCTACAACTGCTTTCAATCAGCATCTCACATCTTGATAATGTCTGGCTTTCATCTCCCAGTCACAGGGCGAGGTTGGCTTCGTGTGCAAGTGTTGGGTGGTTACTCCTGGGGAGTGAGGGCATGACCTCTACAACATGCAGTTTTTACCGAAACAGATCTGTGTGAGAGCGTCAACAACTTGCCCAGAGAAACACACCACCCTTTCCACCCTTCCGCAGGTCCCCAGAGGGAGGTTCCTCAGCACAGAGAAGAAGGGCCGTGTTGGGTTAGGGATTTCCGTGAACCCTTGGGTATTTTCTTCATTTTTGGTTTATTGACTTTCATTAAATATAAAATTAAGCTAAAACATTTTTTAAAAGAAAAGGATAAAAAAGGAAATTAAATTATCCCAAATCTAACCATTATAACATTTTAGTGAACTTTTTTCTCCCTCTTTCTTTTTTTTACTTGAAATGAGAGAAAATCTGATAGATTACAAGAAGTGCATTAAAGTACAAGGTGGCCTGACTAGAATTTGGGGGTGTAGGTAGGAATCAGGCACTTTTTAATCTTTTCTTCTGTGAAAACATAACAAAAAGCTTCATGAAAAAGAATATATTTTACTTAATAAGTCTTGCAATCAAAATGAAAAAATAATATTTAAAAACTCTTGATGCATATTAAGTGCTTGCAATAATATTGAGAATATAGTAAGAACATTTTAATGCCAAAAAGGTAAAATTGGTAAAGAGATAAGACAACACACACACAAATAACATAAGGATGTGTATTGTACAAACATCCATGTGTCATTAGCCAACTAAATGCAAGTAAAACCAGTAATATATATACTATATTTAGTATTACATATAAAGTGTACATAATTTTGTGTGCTATTTTTTCTTTATCAACTGTATTTTTATCATAAAAATGTTTATATACTTTGATCCAGTAAATCCTTGCTTAGGAATCAATTTTAAGGGAGTACTTACTGATATACTCTGAAATATATACTTAAAGCACATGCATAAAAGTATTATATTTAGTAGTAAAAAATGCAAATAAGAATAAATAAAATTAGGGCCTCCCCTGGTGGCGCAGCGGTTGAGCGCTGGGTTGCGAGGCTGCCCGCAGCCTCTGCAGTGCCAGTTCGTTCCTCGGCCACCGGCGAGTGTCCCACCAAAAAAAAAAAAAAGAATAAATAAAATTAGTAACAAATGATCTTTTAAAAATCCATCCAACATGATGTTACAGCTTTTGTTTCTTCAGCCTGTTCCTTATTTGCATCTCATAGGCCTACATCTCGCATCTTGATAATGCCTGGCTTTCATCTCCCGGTCACAGGGTGAGGTTGGCACACAGGGTATAACACAGATACACTTTCCAAATCATCATTGTTGGCTCTCCAAGTCTCTCTTTCCTTAACTCTGAGTTGCTTATGGGCAATGAAAAAGAAACCCATATTTCTATTCCCTGCCCTTATTATTTTATTGGCTATATAGTAGGCTTTAGGAATTATTGCCTTCATTATTAAATTTCAAAAAGGTAATATCCTCCAAATTCTTCTGGAGAAATTATTTACCTATTGCTCTTAAAAAAAAATCTCCAGACTACTCATTAAGCTGCAATGACTATTCTAAGGAAGGGTAAAGTTCAAGAACATCACACAAATTCTGATAGTAGGCAATGGGAAGTTCTTGAGGGCAAATTGGGGAAGGGAGTTGGTCTCAATATAACATTTTGTATTTATTCCTTAATTCATTCAAATGTCAAGTTCAAAACGGCTGGTGTTTCTCTCCCCCCTCATAAGAACAACCAGATGGCAATATTGGCTGCCTTCATTCATGTCATAGAAACCTTCCAAGATTCCTGATATTATGAAATCCACAACTCATGCAGCTACTGATGCAAATGCCCAGCATTTGTTGTGAGATGAGTAGAATTGTGGATGCCAGGCTGAACTTTGGCTTAGAAACACTGTTGTTTTAAGAAATGGCATTCTCTGTGATATGCCTGCTATTTCAAAGAGGCTGTGTCTATCACCATTAAGCAGAATTGGCATTAACATAAAGATGAAACACCTGTGGTGGTGAGCTGGCGAGTCAGTACTGGAATGAGGACTGATTTGCAATTTGCAAATCTTGATCAAGGTCATGTCCTTGGAAAGTCTAACTTACAATTGAAGTTTATGAATTGCTGAAAGCAGAACCCCAAATAATCAATACTAGTAGTGATCATAATTTTTTTTCCTATTTACAAATCAAATTCTAAAGGCCATCAAATCTAGTCATCTCTCAAATGCCCTTAGTTTGCCATTTTTTTCTTTTTAAAAAAGAGTTATTATTATTTATTTATGCGTACAAGAGCTGGGGTGTGGGCCAGAGATGCAGGGGTGGGGGTGAGAGGATTCACCAGGGACAGAGTGAGGAGCAGAACAGGCTGTGTACTGAAATACACTGCTGAGTGGAGCAGCGGGCAAGACAGGAGAGGTCTGCTGCACCATGTGGGTAGCTCCCAGGCTGGGGATTGAGTGGCTGGTGATAGCTTGATAGTGCTGAGACTTTAACCACTGTGCCCTCAGGGAGGCCCCAGCTTGCCATTTCTGAATATAGTCATCGCGGGTTAGATATTCTATCCTATGGTATTTGTGTTGATATTTGGAATATTTATAAATATTTTAAAATTATTCAAGTTAATAGTGGTAAGACTAAGTTGGTTACATTGTATTGATAAAGATCAAGTTATAACTCTACAGTGACCTTTCTTTAAGGAAATAAAATCACAACTGGAACCTTCACTAATCTTGAAGACAACTATCTTTGAAGGAAAGAAGAATTATATGCAAAGCATCTTTCTGGAAAACATTGTAACACACTCTTAATTGCAAAAAACTTATAATCAACTATCTGTTCACCAAGTAGTAAGATACAAACCTGTATAATAAACTTGAACCTAGCAAAGAGGTGGTCAGGAAAAGTATGTCATTGCTAGAGAATATTAATTAGGCAATTATGTCAGTAGCAGTTGCTACTGAGGACAGCAATGAGGAAAGATGGCAATAAAGAGAACAGTATAGACGAGCATAACAAGATAAGCAGGGATAATTATATTTCACCCAACTGGCCGGCTTAGATGGTGAGGGACACAGTGGTTACAAGTTCTGAATCATCTTCTAGGTCATAGTAGAAAGGCCACGCTCAATGAAGAGAATCACAGATTTTTTCCATGAAGATCATATGATATTTTTATTTACTAATTTCCACTAGGTGCAGTCTAAAGAGAATTTATTTTACAGGCAAGTTTTTTCTAAGATTTTTTTATTATACTAAAATTGGAACGATACAGAGAAGATTAGCATGGCCCCTGTGCAAGGATGACTCGCAAATTTGTGAAGCGTTCCATATTTTTACCTACTAAACATAGAGCTTCCATATAATCCAGCAATTCCACTCTTAGGTATTTACCCAAATGACACAGAAACATCAATTCCAAAGAGCACCTGCACCCCTATGTTTATAGCAGCACTGTTTACAATAGCTAAGCTTTGGAAGCAACCCAAATGCCCAAAAATAGATGACTGGATCAAGAAGATGTGGTACATATACACCATGGAATATTACTCAGCAATCAAAAAAGATAAACACATGCAGTTTGCAGCAACATGGATGGAGCTAGGAGGGATCATGCTCAGCGAAATAAGCCAGAAAGAAAAAGAAAAATACCGGATGGTCTCACTCATAGCAGGAATTTAGAAAACCTAAATAAGAGACCAGGAAAAAGACTAATCAATACAAAGTAAAAATCAAAATCAACAAGCAACTATAAACCAGAGACACACTGCTGTGGTGGTGGCGAGGAGGGAGGGACAGGGAAAGGAAGGGCTAGAGTCAAAATAAGGGGGGGTGCAATTGTATGGGGAATATAACCAAAATGAAAATGCATACATCATGCAAAAAGGGAAAAAGATGTAAGAATTATACAAAATAAAATATTTTTTTTAAAAAAGATTTATTTATTTATGCGTACAAGAACTGGGGTACAAGCCAGAGGTGCAGGGAGTGAGAGGATTCACCAGAGACAGAGTAGGGAACAGAACAGGGCAGATCTACTGAAATACACTGCTGAGGGGAGCAGTGGGTGTGACAGGAGAGGTCTGCAATGCCATGTGGGTCACCTCCCAGCCAGGCTGGGAGTTGAACTCATGCTGCAGTGGCTGGCAATAGCTTGATAGCACTGTCTTTAACCCCTGCACCAACAGGAGACTCTACAGAGCATTTTTAAGAGGGGCAGATATAGCTGGATCACGAATAACACTCCCCTACAGTTTTAAAGGCATGACACCAATATAAACTTAATACCACTCTTACTTCCCAAAGGTAACAGACCTCAGGTTAAATCTAATCATATTCTCAGTCATGACCTAAGTCTTCTTTGTAGTTAAGCTGGGGAAACTTGGGGAATTATCTAGTAGTTATTTTGACAGAGAAAACCCCAACAATGTCTGTATTTTCCAGGATCTCTAAAAGTAATGTTGTAGAATTATTGATCCTCTCTATGTGTGACAAGGACAGAGTTCCGTTTCTCCAATATATTTAAGAGAAGCAGAGAATGAGGAAACACTATCTCTTAGTTCTACAATGTCTGAAAGACTACACTTCACCTGATAAATGTATAGAATGTAACCTCTGTTAAAGGGAATTCACATGTATGCCTGTACCTTTTCTGGAAAAATGTGATAATAAGTCCTACTTTGCAAGGCTACTGTGAAGATTATAGAAAATGCATTTAAGGTGCACAGAATAGTGTCGACTTTACAGTATGTCTTTATTAGTTTACAATTAATACTTTGCATAAATTATTCTTCAAATTCTGTAAATTATTCTTATAAAAAGAAGCCTTGAACTACAGGAACTCCTGGAAAAGAATCTATGGAAATCTAAAGTGGGCAGGGATGTGAGCTAAAAGGATTCAATTATGATATTCATAATATTTCATAAAATTTTACAGAACTTCCTGACATTGTGGAACATATGAGTTTTTAAAACATGCAGTAGCCAAAGATAGAGGAGGGAGGAGCAGAGACAGATAAGCGTCTGCATGGAGAGTTGTGGTGTCTGTCAGGATGCTAACTATCAGAAGAGATTACCAAGCACCTAAGATGATAGCAGGGGTTGAAAGCACCCAGAGAGGGAAGATAAATGTCAAGAAACTAAGAAATGAAGGGTAAAATCCAATGTTATCTTATCACTGGCATTGGTGAAAGATAGCCACAGCACTCCTATAAAGAAGCTTCCGGAACTGATTCAGTCCTGGAGGAAGCCTGGGAAATCCTGTGCAGTAACAACAGTTGAAGAAATCCACTTTTAAGAATTCCCTTCGGCAGATGAACTAACCAGCAGTCTCTGTGTGTGCTTGCAAGTTACAGCCAAGCAATAAGTCATCTCCAGACCTTCAAGTCAAGCATGAGAAGCTTGAAGCTCATGGTGCTTGTATTCAGATTTTCTCCCTTTTCATTTTCTACATAAAAATCAATCTTTCCTATCACCATTGGGGCAATATCCTTATCTAGAGAATACCTAGAGAACGTATGTGTGTATGTAATAATGTGTGTGTAATCCTGTGTGTATATGCACATGTCTATTTTATGCATAGAAACACACTGACAGTGGTGTTCTTGTTTTCCATACTTTTTTAAAAAAAAGATTTCTTTATTTATGCAGAGGGATGCAAGGCAGAGGTGTGGGGGTGAGAGGATTCACCAGAGACAGAATGGGGAGCAGAACAGGCAGATGTACTGAAATACCCAGCTGAGGGGTGCAGCGGGAAAGACAGTAGAGGTCTGCTGTGCCATGTGGGTCAGCTCCCTGGCCAGGGATCAAACTCATACTGCAGTGGCTGCAGATAGCTTCATAGTGCTGTGTCTTAGCCCCTTGGGCCACCAGGGAAGCCCCATATACTTAATGATTATCTATTACTTACATCCATTTCTAAAATTGAAGTATTAAAATCCTTATGTGAAATTATAGATTTGTTTAACTGCTCACTTTGAAGGTTTAACAGTGCTTACCTGGTATATTTTAAAGTTACTTTAATAGGCACATTACTGTGAAATGACCCTTTTGTCATTATGTTATGATCTTATTTGTCCCTCTTTATCCCTGATAGTATCCCTAATCTAAAGGCTACTCTTTCTGATAGAAACACCATCTCTGTAATTCTTTTTTGAATTTCTGATTCTATTTGTCTAGTATACCTTTACAGTTCTCTTACTTTTAACTTATATATTTTTTTCATACTTAAAATGGCTGTCTGACAGACAAGAGGTAGTTAGTGCTTGCTTTTGTATCCAAATTAATAATCTGTTTGTTGTTTTTTTTTAAATTGGTGGGATTAAAACAGAGGTCAGTAAACCATTCTGGAAAAGGTCAAATCGAAAATATTTTCATTTTTTCAGGCCATTAGGTTTCTGTTATGAACCAGTCACTTCACAGTGTAGAATAAAAGCAGCCATAATCTATGTGCAAACAAATGAGCACCACTGGGTTTGGCCCTTTGACTGTAATTGAGATTTAATGTGATTATTGATATGCGTGGGTTAAAATCCTCTCAGCTGTTATGTATTTATTTCCTCTGTTATTTGTTTCTCTCTTTTACTCTTTCAGCTTCTTTGGGCTTGGGTATTCATTCATTGTTGCATTTTATATCTACAATTAGCTTATTAGTTAGGACTTTTTTATAATCAATATGTTCCCAAATATATGTTCTTAGATTTACAGTATATGTATTTGATGAATTGCACCAAAATACAGTATTATGCCACTTTAGCTGTAGCTTGAATATTGAACAATATACTTGCAGTGCATCTCCCCTAGCCTTTATACTAATTTATATTACATTTTATTTGGGCATATGATTTATGTAGAGACAAATGTTGATATATTTTAGATAGTCGTATATAACAATTAAATACAGGGAAGCTCTATATTCTCTTTACGCTGTTTTCAACATTCTTCACTTTTTGTAGATTCATATTTCTGTCAGGTTTATTTTTTTATCAGAATAACTTGCTTCAACATATATCATAATGTGGATCTGTTGGCAATGAGTCTATCAACTTTTTAATCTTGAAAATTATTTATCACCATTTCATTTTGAAAAATGTTTTGTTTTTTTAAGAAGTCTAGCTTGACAGATGTTTTTGTTCCCAGAATTTTGAGGATTCTGTTCATTTTATTCCAACTTGCATAGCCTCTCGTGCAAAATGTGCCTAGTTCTTATTTTAATTCATAATTGTTTCAAGTATCTACTTATCCTGGTTGTCTTCTAGCTGTTGAATCCACCATTTGGATTCCACTGGGAGGGAAGCAATGATTGAGGGGGTAAGTGGATTTATTAACTTTAAAAAAATATATATTTATTTATTTATTTATACAAGCACTGGGTACAGTCAGAAACGCGGGAAGGTGAGAGAATTCACCACAGCCAGAGCGGGAAACAGAACAGGCAGACTAACAAAATACACTGCTAAGGGGAGCAGCGGGTGTGGCAGGAGAGGTCTGTCACACCATGTGGGACCCTCGCTGGCAGCCAGGGATCGAACTGGTGCTGCAGAGGCTGCGGGCAGCTTCGCAGCCCAGTGCTCAACCACTGCGCCACCAGGGGAGGCCCAGATTTATTAACTCTTTGAGAAACTGATTTGAGAGCTTGTAGGTCCAGGAAACTGACTAGGTAAGACATGGGGAAGCCAGCTGGACACCAATGGAACCCCCATGAAAATCTGCCCACTTGGGTTGTTGCTAAACTTGACAGGAAATTGGGTGGAAAACCCAGAGAAAATGCTCAGATGTTGCTCTTGGAACCAGCCATTGGTCTTGCCTCAGGGAAGTCAGAAGGGGCCTCTGTAGAAGTCTCCACTGTGGAAGAGTGAATGTTAGACTGCCGCAAGGATGCCAGCTGCAGCTGCAGGTTTGGTGGGAGACTTCTGTAAGGGTGCTGCAGACCGCCCTGAGACTACCTGCCCGTGGAACCAGCAGACAGAGTGCAGGTCACTGAGTCATCCTCACCAGGTCAGCAACCCCCAGCAGAGAGAGATGCTTTAGCAGCAGGACAAGAAGTCCGCTCTCTTAGTGTGTCCCTCCAGTGCCATCTGCTGTCAACATTGTTTTTAAGTCCCAGTATCACAACCAGAATAATTTAATGAATTTGGAGCTGAGAGATAATTAATTAATAAATGGTCCGATCCAACCACTTGATTCAATCTCAAGAGCAGAATCAAATCAATCTCAAATCTCCTTTTTGGGAACCTGTCTCCTGGACCATTTATGGTACCAATTCAGCACCATTAAAAGTCCAGTCAGGAGACAGAAACCATACCATAAGAAGAAAGAATTATGAACTATTTCCAAGGAATTGACTTCTAAGAGAGAATAAAAGCAAACTCTGAAGAATCATCTACTGCTGAGAGAGAGAATTCTCCAGGAAGAGGATGATCATTGAAGGGAATAATCCTTCCCAAACCTGGGGTGCAGATTTCACTGGAGCATGTGCCACGGTTGGTGAGCTGATGCAGGTGGTCTAAAGAGTAAGAGAGGGCTGGCAAGCTAAAAACTACTCCATGGAGCACTGACAGGTTAAGGATGGTGAGTCAAGAGGGGCAAGCAGTGATTTTTTTTTATTTTTTCGGGGAAACACAGTAGCCCTGAGATGAATTGTCAGGTGGGTAGAATGTTGAACCTGCAGGGAACCTTGCTGGACTCATAGGAAAGACACTGAGAAGAAGCCGACAGAGGGAAAGGTGCTGTGAAACTCAGGAAAACTGTCTGGGGCTCCTGCAGAGGGTGCAAGGGTGTCTCATGATTGCCATGAAGCTCTCTGTAACAAAAACTCACAGAGGGAGGTCCAGCAGGGCCCACACACCAGCCCCGTTGGAGCAAAAGGAAGCAAAACTTATCAGACCAGTAAACACTCCTTCCTCCTCCGGTGTTCTTTCAGTGAAAAATAAAAAAAGATCCTGGTATCACAAAGGACGGGAAAGGGAAGGTTGGAGCTGAAAAGCAATGAATCGGTGACAAATGCTGGATCTCTGGACCAGATCTCAATGCTCCTTCCTTTAAGACTCTGGACCATGGATGTATTCCTGGCCCTGCTTGACCCACAGAGGTTTGCTGTGTCCTTCCTTCCCCTGCAGCGGATATTCATCATCCTCCTACCAAGGGAGCGGGGATTAGCTCCTCCTCTGCTTCCAGGTGCAAGGTCCCTCCTGCAGGGCCTATGCGTCCCTCCGCTGGACTGTCCAACAGAGGCTTCTCAGTTCTTTGCTCCCAGTTTTTACTGTGGACACTCAGTGAGATCGGTGGAAAAGAGCTTGCTTGTAGGCGATTCCCCCTCCGTCCATGTGGATCAGGTGCCTTGTGCTCAAGCTTGTCCACAACAACCCCAGGGGTTTTGTTAAGCACTTTAGCTCAATTCCCCCTACTGTCTGGAATGTCATCCAGAATCCAGCAACTGCTCCAGATAAGCAAGTACTTTTGTCCAATCCCTCCTAAGCTGAGGGATCTTTCCTTCCACGTGTGACCTCAGCTCTTTCCTTTCTTCAGTGTGACCTCAGTTCGCTAATGAATTCAAGAAAAGTGATTTTTGCAGATTATCCAGTCTATGTCAACTTGGAAGGAATGTCCTTCTACCTTTTTACATTTTAAGTGGAGAAACCTCCCCATAATTATATGTTCGAGGACAAGCAAAAGAATAAACACAAGTAATGTTTTGTTTTGTTTTTTAAAAAGGTAAAACATTTCTTACCTTTCCAGACTGGAAGTTTTTTGGATCACCATGATTTCCTTCATCTGGGTTTGTACTAGTTATTTAATATCCCAGTTAAAATGTGCTCTTTTAAGTTTAATACAATAGGTTTATGTTTAATACAAACAGATTTGCCTAAAACAGAACCATGAGACTCTTATTTAAATTTCCTTTTTTCAAACGTCTTGTTTGAATTGGGCACCTATATCACTGCATTTAACCTTGGGTTTATTTATTCATTTTTAATTCACCTATGTTTGTATTCATGTATTCATACATCTACATATACACACTCACATACCCTAGACTATGTAACAATATTAAATATTAAAGGTACAGAAATAAACAGAAAACCCATGAGAAAAGCATATAAAAATAACTACTCCATATCATAATTTAAAGACCTGAATGCCTTTTAAGGATTTTTTTTCATATGATCTTTCACTTTTATCCTATTTTTCAAGTTATCTCCTTCTCAGTCATAGAGTCTTCATATTCTTTGTTCATCAAAAACTTGGCAGGCAATTTGTATTATAAAAATACAATAAACCTCACTTTCCTTAAAAAAAATGAGTATGGTTTGAATTATTCTACAATTTATCACCATAATAAAAGAATAATCGTAAATTTTTATTCTCCATTGCTTTAGGTATCGTCAGCTCTTGCAACATCTCTCATCTTAAACAGTATCTCCTAACTGGTCTCCATCATCCATTGTTAACTCTCCAATCGATTTATTCCATTGTGTTCTGTCCAACAATCATATAAAGAAAAGGCAAACTTAAACCTCTTCAAAGTTCTTCACAGCAATTGGAATAAAGTGCCAACTCTGGTCCTGGTTTTAAAATTCCCTAAATGATCTGATTTTACAGTCCACGCTCATCCTTACTCTTTTCATTCATTGACATGCTTTCATTTTTTATTATTTCTTGAAAGTGGTATTATCCTTCCTGAGTAAGGGTGTACGCACAAGCTGTTCTTTCTGGCAATTATGCTTTCCTCAGCCAACAATCTAATATTTATCCCCACTTTCCCTGTAATCATCTTTTTCTTCTCAAACTAAGCAGTGTTCTTGAATAACAACAAAAGTATCAGTTCATTTCCTCTGTCATGTGACCATAGCTCTACATAATCATCCCTGGCCTTCTACCTCCTCGTGAGTATGTGTATGTTGAGTTATCCCTACTAGATTCTAAGCAAAGTAAGAATTTATTATCTTTAAAATTGCCAAATCTTAAATTTCTAACAGAATCTGAATGATGAGAGTAATCAAACTTTGAAAAATGTTATAATTGTTAAAAGAACAAAACAAATTCTTTTTTTTTCTTTCTTTCTAATTCTTTTATTTTTTTAAGATTTTTTTTTTATTTTTATCTATTTATACAAGCACTGGGTACATTCAGAAGCGCGGGAGGGTGAGAGAATTCACCAGAGCCAGAGCGGGGAGCAGAGCAGGCAGAAGGACCGAAGGACACTGCTGAGGGGAGCAGCGGGCGGCAGGAGAGGTCTGCGCGCCATGCGGGACCCTCCTCCGGTGGCCAGGGAGCAGCCGGGGATCGAACCGGCGCTGCAGAGGCTGCGGGCAGCTTCGCAACTCAGTGCTCAACTACTGCGCCACCAGGGAGGCCCCAAAACAAATTCTTAACCCAACAAATGTCTGCCTGTCCTTCCCTAGTAAATTTTAATCTATTTTGTTTAATATTTTAGGTGTTTTGATATTTCCTATGTTTTTCATAGTGTGACTCTGTATATGATTCTCAATTGCTCAAATTATTTTCTCAGTTCATTTTCAGCAATTATATTTGGTCTCTTATGATGGGTTACTTGTCTAGCAGATGAGCTCATTTCAGCAGTTAAAAATACACAAAATGGTATTTTCTAAAAGATTAAACAGTTAAGTGCTAAATAGTTAAGTGCTGTTGAAATATAAGGAAACAGAAAAAAGACTTATGAAAAAATAAACTGTTCCCATATCTACCAATAGGTGAGAATGTGTGACTCGTTATAGAAGTGCAGACAAAGAAACATTTTTAAATAGGAAGAAGAAGTAGGTTCACTTATATGGGAAAGTTTTCCATGGACATGAGCAATAAAGAAATTAAGGATCTACTTAATTTCAGGTAGCAGGACACATTTCAATAAAAGCAAAAAAGCTGGTGTACTTATGGTAGAAAAAAATGATGTAAATTAATTAGAACCAGAAGTGATTGTGAGTTTATGACGGGACATATAAAGCCCAAAGTAACATACAAAGAATTACTATCTATAATGAATTATCTACTAAGAGTGTGTAACATGAAACTGTAAAGCATATTATAGGGATCAGTAGACTTCTGAAGGAAGAGCAAGTGGAAATGGGAGACTACTTTAAAGTTGAAATTCATTTCTTATTGGGGAGGTATGTTTTTAGCCCATTGGATGTCAGAGAAGTTTTCTGGAATTTTTCCAGACTCCTGCTGGCCCAAAGCTAGTGGACCAAAGATGTTGGGTAGGGAATCTTGACCCAGGATTGGCAGGCAGAATAATTTCTCACTGGGGTTCCAGCTGACTGCAACTGGCTAGCAAGAGATCACTTTTTAATGAACTGACAAAATTTGAAAGACAACCTTTGACTTGTGTGGTTTAACTTTATAGAAAACCAGGTGGGCACCAACATTTATACACCTACTTATGTACATAAGAAGTCAACTGCTCTTGATGCTACTCATCTTGCCGGGAAGCCAATGGAAAACATGTAGAAGAACCCTACAAAGTTGCCTAGGGGGATTATTGCTGAAGTTCCAATCCCTTCAAAGACTACAGAAGTATTGACCATAAAAACTTACTAAAAAGCCACTCATGGGGTGTTCCATTTCATTCACCTCCAGAATGCCATTGACTTACAGTGACTTCCCAGCAAAGCCACCCATGGGAGATGCAACTAACTCAATATGGGGAAGCAAGCTGAGGATTATGGAGCCCCCTGCCAAGTTCATTGTGTGAGTGCTGCTCAGAGCCATGGAGGGTCAGCCTCACCGGGTATCATGCGAACGATTCCTGGGCAGAGATGGATGAAAGCAAAGCCCCAAAGAATCATGGGGAAGCCCCTTCTTTTCTCCTATGTCCCTCCAGCACACTTTACTATTAATAACAAAACCTAACACATATAAGCCAGAAAGGAAGAACTGTTCCTAGCACCCACAGTGCAATGTAAATAGGCTTGGTGCAGAATTCTACAGTGCTAATATTTTTCACTCCATACAAACATTTATATCATATATGTTACCTTAGGACTATGTTCAAATTCTTCTATTAAACTGCTGACATATAATCAAAAGGCACAGAACAATTTAGAGACTTTACATGGAGGAAGGCTAACCTTTTATTTTGCAACCTTTTATATCATACAAGAGATTTGCCACATGCATGCAAATGATTTTTTATGGAAAAAAACATATTCAATAATTGCCAAAGAGAGATCACCTAATAAATTAATCAGAAATGTGCAGCTGGGGGCATTAAGTAGAAAGCCACTAAAAAAAGGACCACATTCAAGAAAGGTTACCATAGCTATTACGATTTGTGTTATCTCCATCCATAACATTCAGTTTTCTAACTGGCACTTACCATGTGAAAAGAAACAATTTTGGAATAGTGGTCTGTGAGGTGTTTCAAGGAATATTAATGAAATAAGTGAAGATCAGCTATAGGCATTTAGTAACACTCTTCGTCCTTGCCTGAATCTCTCTCTCTCTCTCTCTCTCTCTCTCTCTCTCTCACACACACACACACACACACACAAAGCTAAAAATAAAGATTTTAAATTTTAAATATTTTAAGCCAGAAAGTTTATAAATTGTTAAGTTCATATTGTGCTTTAGATATTTGTTGGCAGGTAGAAAAAGAGAGAAAAAAATAGAATGAGTAAGCCTCTAGTCAAATTAATCAGAATAGAAAAAGAGAAAACACAAATTTAGTTCCATCGCCTTCATAGAACAAATTTTGCACACTTCAATGCAATAGAAATTTTGACATTTTTAACAATGATAGGGTCTAGTAAATTGGCTTAAGACTATAGAGTCTGTGATTGCATTGAGGGGTAGCTCAGCATGCGTTATTTTGTGAATGGTAACAAAAAATATGGGGGCACAGGGGGAAATGCCCTCCTCCTTTGGTCTCCTGTGAGGCTGGACAAGCAAACATATTAACATCAGACAGATTAGTAGAAGAAATAAACAAATTTAATAACAATCATATGTAACATTTACATGGCTGTACATTCTGAAGTCAAAGGGACAAATTATGGGTTGTTTTTTTTTTCAGCCTGAGCTAAGGAATGGGATAGGGGCCTGGGACAGTAGATTTCTCCATAAAAAAATGTTATTTCTGGAGGTGTCCCTAAATCTCGGTAAATCTACATTAATAGTAACCATCTCCCCAGAGACCTACAGGGCCTCCTTTGACCTTAGTTCCATGCAGCAAGGTCAGATGCACTAGAAAAAGCCTGCTCTGGACATCTTGGGAAAAGCAAGGAGAGCAATCCTACAGTTATCCATACATTTCACATTGACCTTGCAGCCAGACAGCACCAAGAACCAAAATTGTCAGGTCAGGTTTTTTTTCTTATACCTGTGTCACTTCCAGAGTCACAAGCATCAGGGTCTCCCTGGTGGCACAAAGGGTTAAGACACACCCATGAAGCTGTCCACAGCCTCTGCAGCATGAGTTTGATTCCCTGGCCGGCCAGGGAGCAACCCACATGGCGCAGCAGACCTCTCCTGTCTCACCCGCTGCTCCCCTCAGCAGTGTACTTTGATCAATCTGCCTGTTCTGTTCCCCACTCTGTCTCTGGTGAATCCTCTCACCGCCCCACACCTCTGGCCTGTACTCCAGCTCTTGTATGCATAAGTAAATAAATCTTAAAAAAAAAATAAAACAGTCACAAGCATCAGCAGAGCAAGTAGCAAATCATTGGAGGTTTAGACAATAAAAGGGAACTGTTCACCATCTATGGAATCATGAGTAAGATTGTCATATTGAGCAGAATAGGAGTCATTCACATCAAATGAGGATTTGAAAATGTATTATTAGATCCTAATTGATATCTGAAATATGTTGTCTCCAGTATCAGCTGTTGTTATAATGTGTATTCTCCCCAATACCCAAACTCTCCCACACCGAGCGCCCACAGTCCTGCACCATTAGCCCCTGTGCTGTCCCCACTGTTCTCACCCCTTTCCCTACAGCCCCATGAGGGTGTCCTTAAAAAGGAACACAAAAACAAACTTCTCTGAATGCTCCATGTTAATTAACCTATTCAATAAACTGGTTTCACAGGCAGTTTTGCTAAGGGCTGAAACTGCAAGAGAAATATTGACACAGGGAATATTAACATTCATGAAGTTCTTGTTCCTAAGAGATTCCTTTATTTGATCATATGTGGTGTAAGAACAGAATGTCACCTTGGAAGAGGTCAGCTTCCACCAGAATGAAGAAATTTCGCTTAATACTGAGCTCAATCACATATACTCACAGTATGATTTTACTGGGGAGAATACACATTATAACAACATCAGCATCCTATCCAAATGGCAGAAAAGCGGGAGAAAACAAAGCCTTTGGCAAAGCTCTGGAGACCAGCATCACTTTGGTGCCTGTTCGGAGCCCAAAGTCCTTTGTGGGATCTTCAACTCACAGGAAGGGAGTTTCTCTGAGCAAAATCTCTGGTAGTTTCTGGCAAATCTGGGAAATATTCGCGACTTCCTACGCCCAGATCTGGATTCAGATGCATCTCCAATTGGCTTAAATCAGCTCCTCTACTTACACTGCTTTTCAAAGGTATATTATCAAGACCACATGTTAATTTTAATTTGGTCTTGACCTCTCTGCTGTTTTTATCTATCTTTGCTCCTCACATGTCTTTTTTATCAGTGTCTTCATAAACAAGTGATTACTTTTTAATTGGTAACTTAACTCACTCCATTTCCATTGCACCCACCTCTAGATCAGTCAGGATATTAGAGTTATCTATATCTCTAAATAGAGTTATAGCTCTATAGATATAACTCACTTCTCTGGCCAAGAATCTTAAGACCACAAATCAAATAAAATAATTAAATATATAATAAACATCCTAAAGGAAAAATATTTTCTCACACTAGGAAGGACACAATTTCCTTGAGATTCAAAACATGTCAATTCTTATGGTATGTGGTATTCACTTTCAGGGAATGGTATATGAACATTCATGAAGTCCTTGTTCCTAAGAGATTCCTTCATTTTCCTCTTCTGTTAAGGACACTTTTTATTTCATTCATTCTGCACCTCATATGCTTATTCTACTTCTTGGTTGGTCTGTGACATGGAGAAGAGAAACAAACTTTTACATGTAGCCTGATAGAATATATAATAAGAAATCCACATGCTTTTGATTTGTATTTGTTCTTACACAGACAATAAATGTTTGAAATGATAAGCTAGAGGAGTTCCACTAACAATTGTCTCTAAGATTTCCTGAAGGTTTACTTTATAAATGACATGAATACATGAACCCTTTTATTTTTATTTTTTTTTAATATTAAATTTTATTTTTATATTCCCCCATACAATTGCAAACGCCCCATTCTGACCCCAATCCTTCCCCTCCCGCCCCCCACCCCCCAAAAAGTGTCTCTGGTTCATAGTTTTTTGCTGATTTTGATTTTCACTTTCTTATATTCATTTTCCTGGTCCCTTATTTAAGTTTTCTAGATTCCTGCTATGAGTGAGACCATCCGGTATTTTCTTTTTCTTTCTGGCTTATTTCGCTGAGCATGATCCCTTCCAGCGCCATCCATGTTGCTGCAAATTGCATGTGTTTATCTTTTTTGAATGCTGAGTAATATTCCATGGTATATATGTACCACATCTTCTTGATCCAGTCATCTATTTTTGGGCATTTGGGTTGTTTCCAAAGCTTAGCTATTGTAAACAGTGCTGCTATAAACATAGGGGTGCAGGTGTTCTTTGGAATTGATGTTTCTGTGTCCTTTGGTAAATACCTAGGAGTGGAATTGCTGGATCATATGGAAGCTCTATGTTTAGTAGGTCCAGAAATCTCCACACAGCTCTCCATAGTGGTTGGACCAGTTTGCACTCCCACCAACAGTGCAGAAGAGTTCCTTTTTCTCCACATCCTCGCCAACATTTGTTGTTGCTAGTTTTTTTTAATATGTGCCATTCTCACTGGTGTAAGATGGTATCTCATGGTAGTTTTGATTTGCATTTCCCTGATTACAAGTGATGTTGAACATTTTTTCATATGCCTGTTGGCCATTTGCATTTCCTCTTCAGAGAAGTTTCTTTTTAGCTCTTCTGCCCATTTTTTGACTGGATTATTTTCTTTGTTGTTGCTGAGTCTCATCAGCTCTTTGCAGATTTTTGTGATCAGTCCTTTATCATTAGTGTTGGGTGCAAAAATGTTCTCCCAGTTGGTGGGGTTTCTCTTTGTTTTTGTTATTGTCTCTTTTGCTGTGCAGAAGCTCTTTAATTTGATGTAGTCCCAGCTGTTTATCTTTGTCTTCACTCTCACTGCTTTGGGTGATGTGTCTGTAAAGATGTCTTTGATGTGCAAATCCCGTAGTGTTTCGCCTATATTTCCTTCTATGTATTTTATGGTTTCAGGTCTTATGTCTAGTTCTTTAATCCATTTTGAGTTGATTTTTGTGTATGGTGTGAGGTAGTGGTCAAGCTTCATTCTTTTGCATGTAGCGACCCAGTTTTCCCAGCACCATTTATTGAACAAACTTTCTTTGCTCCAATGCATAGTCTTTGCTCCTTTGTCAAAGATTAGTTGACCATAAATCTGTGGGTTTATTTCTGGATTTTCTATTCGATTCCATTGGTCTGTATGTCTGTTCTTGTTCCAATACCATGCAGTTTTGATGATTATGGCTTTGTAGTATAGTTTGAAGTCTGGGAGTGTGATGCCTCCATTTCCTTCTTTTTTTTTCAGTAGAGCTTTGGCTATTTGGGGTTTTTGGTGATTCCATATGAATTTCATCAATAATTGTTCTATTTCTTTGAAGAATGCCATTGAGATTTTGATTGGAATAGCATTGAATCTGTATATTGCTTTTGGTAGGATGGCCATTTTAATAATGTTTATTCTTCCAATCCATGAGCAGGGGATGTCTTTCCATTTCTTTGTGTCTTCTTCTATTTCTTTTAACAGAGTTTTATAGTTTTCTTTGTATAGGTCCTTTACCTCTTTTGTTAGATTTATTCCCAAATATTTGATTTTTTTTTGTTTCGATAATAAAAGGGGTGGTTTTTTTGATTTCTTCTTCTTCAGATTTATTGTTTGTGTATAGGAAGGCTACTGACTTTTGCGTGTTGATTTTGTATCCTGCCACTTTACTGAATTGATTGATGAGTTGAATTAGTTTTTCTGTGGAGATTTTGGGGTTCTCTATGTATATTATCATATCATCTGCAAATAGTGATAGTTTGACTTCTTCTTTTCCTATTTGGATTCCTTGGATGTCTTTCTCTTGTCTTATTGCTCTGGCTAGGACTTCCAGTATTATATTGAAAAGCAGTGGTGAGAGTGGACATCCTTGTCTTGTTCCAGATCTTAATGGAATTGCTTCATGAACCCTTTTAATGGAATAGTACGGAGCGATCAAAACAAATAAGCTCATGCCATTTGTGGCAACATGGATAGAGCTGGAAGGGATTATACTGAGTGAAATAAGGCAGAAGGAAAAAGATCAATATCAGATGATTTCATTTATATGTGAACTATAGAGAAACCAGAGAAAAGGTCAGGAAAAAAAGACTAAACTAGCAGCTGACCATAGATCTGAAGCATACAGCAAGGGAGGGAGAGGGAGGGAGATCAAAACGGGAGGAAAGATCACAAGGGACTATGGTGATGGCTCACGAGTGCTGTGGTGGCGGGAGAATTACGGAGAACACACCTTAAGGGAGAAACCAATGACTGTATAAAAATGTATAATGATGGAAGAAAATTAATTTAAAAGAATTTTCTGATAGAAATTTCCATGCATACACACATACTACATTAATTATTTTCCATTTTGTTGCTTATTGACCAGCATCTGTTGCTATGCTTACTCATGTGAAGAGATTAAATAGGCAAAGTAGAAGGAAATAAAAAGTCAAGAAGTCAGAGAAGTATCAGGAAGCTTCCTCCCGCTGACCTTGAAGAAGCGAGTAGCCATGCATTACACAGATACAAGGAAATGAATGCTGCCAACCATTTATTTGAGTTTGGAAGAGGATCCCACACCTCTAATGAAACTGCTGGCCCAGCTGACATGTCAACTGCCACTTTGTGAGCCGCTGATCTGAGAACCCTGCTCTGGTTCAGTGAATTCTAGTGATCTGTGCTCAAATTCATTTTTTCTCTCCTATGATTTTTCTAATCTGCTGTTGAAACCCTTTATGTTATATCTTAGTTCTGCTAAAATAGTCTTCAACTCTGACTTCTCTTTGGAGGTTCCGTAAATGTTCTTGTTCACCCATACTTCTCCTAGGATGACTGAACCTCTTTATAAGCATTTCTTGGATTCTTCAAGTAGCTTTCTTATCTTTGTTTCTGTGGATCTTTTACTGGAATTTGTTTTGTTCTTTTATTTGGGACCTGTTCTACTTTCACATTTTGCCTCACATTTTGCCTTTCACATTTTGGTTCTCTGTGTTTACTTCTGTTTTAAAGAATACTACTTCCAGGTCTAGTTCCGGAGTTTGCTCTTATGCAGGTGACATCACGTGGCACCCCCTGCTGGATTATCAGGTTGCTTGCTGAAGGTCTGGCCCCTCTGTTAACTGCACCTTCCTGCTTGCTGTGTTAGGGTAGCCCTGTGGGTAGGACTGTCAATCCTCCAGGCAGTGGTGCTCTGGCTGGGCTTTACCTCAGCCCTGGAATAAGATATGCTCAGTGTGTATTGCTGCGGGTCCAGCCTTGGCATGTGGCTACCTGGGGTGTACACTGCTTTGTCCAGGCTTCCTGCTACGTTGGCACTCAATGCACCAGCAAAGGTGCACAGCGCCAACAGCAGCCTGCAGCGCCACAGATAACTAGCTAGACTGCAAGTGGTGCACTGGGATAGTGGGGCTGCTGGCAGTGGAAGCTGCAGCTGGGACCTGGGCACTGGGACCACGCAGTCAGAGCTGAAGCCTTTCAGGTACAACTGGGGTCATGTTGCAGGCCTGTGGGCATGGCTAGGGTCACAAGGTGTGCCCTGCTGGAGTTGTGATGGATGTGGCAGGCTTTGGGGACATGGCTGGGTCCTCTTGGTGGGCTTGCAAGGTGCAATTGGGACTGTTTTGCAGATATGGCTGGGGCCATGGGGTGGACCCCAGACAATTGACCTTGTAGGTGGTAGAGCTGATACGTGGGACAGCAGCCGGTGGAGTGTGGTAGCTGTGGGCTGATAGGAGTTCAGCATATGGTGGGTTTTGCTCACTAGTTGGCTTTGTTCATGAGGGGCTTACTGGCCACAGGGACATGGCTAACTTGCTAGCAAGTAGGCAGAGGATAACAGGGCTCAAACCTTTCAATTGTTGTCTCTCAGTCCCGAGTGAAGTAGGCTACATCCAGAGATGGGTGCAGCCCTTCTGGGATTTTCCCTCAGAGTAAGGAGGGTTGATGTCGAGAGGGCACCAACAACCTGTACTATTATCAGCAAGGCTATGAGAAGTTACCAAGGTGGTACCTGCTGATACCAGCTGCAGATTATTCCTAGTGTTCCTTGGCTCCCAGATCAATACTCGATGGCTGGTATCTAGGATTCCATCATCTGTGGTCAGGCACTGTTCAGGTAAGTGTTCCTGCTTGGGTCCCAGCGCAAGAGAGTCTGCTCATGCGCCTCTTAAAGGCTGGTTTTAATCTCCACTTTTCCCTCAGCTTTCCTGTGCTGACCCTCTGGCTCTCAGTGAAGGGGTCTGAGGCTCCTCTCTGCTATGCTGTATGTTAGGGTTGGAGCACTTGCTTCCCAGGGGAAAGTTCTGCTTTTTAGAGATATCTCTTCCCAGCTGTACCTTGTTCCCTCGATGGGGTTAATTCCCAGCAAGAGGCTCTCTCCACCTATCCTGTCCACCTGATTCCTGCCATTTTACCCTTTATTGTGGACACTCTCTCTGTTTTTCAGGTATGCTTCTGTACAGGTTAGTCCATATTGAATTATAGATACATTGTCATCGTGTGAGCAGAGAAGCAAAAGTTCTCCCTATTATTCTATCTTCACTCTATCTCTTGCATGCAAGTGCAGAGATGGAAGAAACCATGGCAACCATTTTAGTGATTACTTACCAGAACTGTTTGAGTGTATGTTTGGAAAAAATGAATTAATGAAATATCTAATTTAAAAGAGAATTTGCAACAATTACCAGTAGTTGTAATTCACTTTTTATGCACTTTTAGATAACTTGTGTTTAAAAGTTTCTACCTTGGGCTTCCCTGGTGGCGCAGTGGTTGAGCGCGGGGTTGCAAAGCTGCCCGCAGCCTCTGCAGTGCCGGTTCGATCCCCGGCTGCTCCCCGGCCACCAGAGGAGGGTCCCACATGGCGCGCAGACCTCTCCTGCCGCCCGCTGCTCCCCTCAGCAGTGTACTTCGGTCCTTCTGCCTGTTCTGCATCCTGCTCTGACTCTGGTGAATTCTCTCACCCTCCCGTGCTTCTGACTGTACCCAGTGCTTGTATGAATAAATAAATAAATAAATAAATAAATCTTAAAAAAAAATAAAAAAATAAATAAATAAAAGTTTCTACCTATATGAAATGGAATAATTTATATCCATTGTTCTAACAGTATTTTGTATAATTATTTTACATATATATACATACACACACATAAAACTTTGGAAGTTTTTCTCTTTTAATGTGAAAGTTAAATATTTCAAACTTTACTGTTAGATTTTTTTGTGGGTTTTTTCCTTCATTTAACCAGAGATATCTCTTGGGTAATCTTTCAGTATAAACACAAATCCTCCATCTGCTGTCCTGATTCAAATATCATGGCCTTCTCTGAACTTTTACAGCGTGTGGGAAATCTTGGAAGATTCCAGATCCTTTTAGTCATTTTGCTCTCATTGTTAAATATTCTGATGAACACTCACTACTATGCAGAGAACTTTTCAGGAGCGATTCCTGCTCACCGTTGCTATACCCAGCTCCTTGACAATGCCACATTTGTCACCAACAATTCCATGAACTTAACAACTGAAGCTCTCTTGAGGGTCTCCATACCAATGGATCCAAACTACAAACCAGAGCAATGCCGTCGATTCCGTGAGACACAGTGGCAACTCTTAGATGCTGATTTGTCTATTACAAATACGAGTGAACTAGAGACAGAACCGTGTCTGGATGGTTGGGTCTACGACCAAAGCATTTTCACCTCTACTATTGTGACTGAGGTATGACATTTATATCACAGGGACAATTAGCAATCACATTTTCAAGTTCTATATTAAATCCACTCACAATAATCAGTTATAAAACATAGCTCCCAAATAATAAGATATAGAAAATAGAATTCTTTGAGCATCTATAACCCACAGAATGCACTTTTGCTATGACAGAGACCTAAACTAAAGAAATTGACACTATTTGTTAGATCTAAACTTGAATCCTATGTTGGGCTTAGGAGCTAGGGATATTGCTAAGGATATGATAATAATGACTATGAAACTTCATTTCTAATATTTAAGATAACAGCTACTTCTTACTAGAATTTTTCGAATAAATATATGTGGTAATATATCTAAACCACCTAGAACATCAGGTGCCTAAACTACAGTTCTTAGTCATTTCAGGCTGGCAGGCCTCCCAGCCCCCAGTAAGTCTTCACTCTTTCTGGGCTCTCCGGTGTTCTCTCGGGATTCTTCTTCTCATGGTTCTGCTTCTGCTAGCATCCCCATGACGCTGCCCTTATAAGCCCAGTCTTAGCCCAGCTGAATCCCATATACCTATGCCCACACCCTATTCCAGGTGCCCGCCATCAGGCATGCGTTCAGGACCGCAAGGCTCCATCACCTATCCTAATGGTGGGAGGGCAGTAAAGCCTGATATCATTTACTTACCCTTCAATGACCAAACTATCTCTCTGCCGTATTTTTCTTTATTCCCACTTTATCTTATCTAGGAATTTTCTCATTTTTCAATTCATTAGAGGGTTTTAGGCACATTACCTACTCCTGGGCCTCAGCACTCATGCAAATTTGTGTCTGTGTTCCTGCTAAGAATCTATGCACATGAGGCAGGGCCAGTCTCTCTTGCTCTTTGCTATAATTCCAGTGCCTGGCAAACTACTTGTTATTTAATGGTCTTCTAAGGTTAAAAGCATGGAAACAAATCAAGTTTCTTACCAAATTGCTCGTTTCTCCTCCCAACAGTTCATCTTGCAATTCTATGATCCTCTGTCAGCCTGTTTGTAAATCTGCTGCTTTTGTTCACATTTTTTTTCAGTGGGACTTAGTGTGTGATAAACAATCACTCAAATCATTGTCACAATCCATATTTATGGCAGGGCAGTTGGTTGGACCGTCCATTAGTGGCTACTTTGCTGACAGGTGAGTTTCATCTCCTCACCTGCTGGTAATTTCAAAATAGTAAATAAGCAATCAAGTGTTCAGGACATTATTCTGCATGCTGAAGGCTGGAAAGATATTTTTAGTGAGGAAAGTGAGTGGAAAAGAAGCTTGAAATGTTAGTGCACCCTGGATAAACACTTCCAAAAAAAGAAAAGACTCAATTCAGCAAGAATCCCCAAAAATATAGAAATAAATTTAAAACTATATATGAAATTTGAGAAAATAGAAGAAATTATAGTAAATCCTGGTAGTGGAAGTGAGATCAGTAAATATGCATATATGAGTACACTCTAGGTAAGGGTCAAAGACTGCCAGGAGAAGACTTTGGTTGCACAATGTTTATGGAAGGTAGAATGTTAGAAAAAGTAACTATGTCCAGATTTTGAAGGACTTGAAAGGCACTGTAGGATTTAATTTTCCTCTGAGGTCCTAAAATTCAGCAAAGCTGTTGATTTTTTCTGCGAAATGATGGATATGGGTCTTATGAAGATAGACTTGACAGATGCAAGCACATGAAATTGGAGAACGTGAACTAGCAGTAACTGGCAGATTCAGAGACTACAGAAATTTAAAACCAAAGTGCAAATGTTGATATTGTAGGTATTTCATTGACAAAGTTGTAGTTTGTAGCAAAATATTCATAGGAGTTTAGACAACTTCTGTAAGTTAATAAAGATATGAATACAGTAGTAGAAACTTGAAAAATTACAGTGAGACTTCAACTTTCTTTTGTGAAAATAAGCACAGATAATGTGTTTTGAATATCTCAGACCAACAAATTTTCATTCAGTGCTTACAGATTGCACATTTTCTACAACTTCTGATAATATAAATTTTCTTGAGGAATACATGTTCTTTTTAGAACTATTGTACCTAGCCTGATAAACAAAACAATTGAGACAAGCACCAGAGACTGTTGGATCATATATGGTAAATCTAGAGATTTCTTTGTATATTCATCTAATGATGCACAATGTTGTTTTTTATGCTTGTTTACTCAATTTATTATTTCCTAGATTTGGCCGGAAACCCCTATTATTGTGTTTTTCAATGACTGTTGGATTACTGGGATCTTGCTTATTATTTGCTCCAACTTTCCAAGTTTACTGTGTATTAAGATTCTTGATATCAACATCTCTGGGCACAATAATGGGCAATAGCATGACATTTCGTAAGTCATATTTAATTCTCAACCTCTAGTTGAGGAAATGTCTTAAATCCTTTTTATTATCTATAAAAACTCGTATTTCTCCATCAGTGATAGAATGGATTCCAACAAAAGTCCAGCCTGCAGTGATGACAGCTCTGTCTTTGTCCATGAGCAGTGGCCAGGTGATACTGGCTGGCTTGGCTTATCTCTTTCGAGACTGGCACATTCTGCAATTAGTCATATCTGTGCCATATTTTGTCTTCTTCTTGTTCCTGTGGTATGTTAAATTTTATTTTATGATTTTGTGAATTTATGGGACATTGAGATTAAAGATGTGACATATTGTTTTGGTCTTCTATTATTGTACAATAAACTCTCCAGAACTCAATGGCTGTAAAAGATGTATGATTCTCCCTCATTTTTGTAACCTGATGCAGTTTGGGCAGCTCTTGCTTGGCGTATGTAATATGGTACATTGAGATGGTGGATGACCTGTTATTATTTATAGAGTCTTTCACTCATATGTCTTTTTGGATGGCTGGAATAGGTGGGGACTGGTTGAACATCTTTGTCCACAAGGCCTCATCACATGGTAGCATGGGCTTCCTCACGATGTGACAATCTCAAGTTACTTTTTTTTTTCAAAGATTTATTTATTTATGCATACAAGAACTGGGGTGTAGGCCAGGGGTGCAGGGGTTGAGAGGATTCACCAGAAACAGAGTGGGGAGTGGAACAGGTGTTTTGACTGGGAGACAATGTGTAGGGGAGCAGTGGGTGAGACAGGAGAGGTCTGCTGCGCCATGTGGGTCACCTCCCTGGCCAGGGACCGAATTTGCACTGCAGTGACTTCATGGTGCTGCATTAACCTCTTGCACTACCAGGGAGGCCCCAAGCTACTGACTTCTTATGTGGCATCTGATGTCCCTGAAAGGGAGCATTCTAAGATATGAGAAGCAAACCTGACAGTCTATTAAGGTCTAGGTTCAGAAATTTACAAAGCTAATATCCACCTTATTATATTAAACAAACTGGTCACAGAGCTTTCCCATATTCAAGGAAAGCTACAATTTGATCAATTTCTCAATGCCAGCTGTGTCCCATAATCGGCAGCCATTTTCAATCAGCGAAGCTCATCAATTTACCCAACTGGAATCTATTTTGTTTCCTAACAAGACTTAGAAACTTAAATATTAAGGCTTAGATACCAAAACATGTCTTCAAAATTCTCTGACTTCACTATTTAATCAATTATGCTCCCTAATCTAACTGGTTAAAAAACATAAGCTTGTATTTACCTCTTGCCATAAGTGACTGCTCTTCAGACAGTTAAAACTCATCTTTTAACCCACAATGATCCAGAAATTATTATTATTTAATAATAAATAATTATTCAAGTTGAAAGGTAGAAAAATATTTGAAGTGAAAAAGTGAAATAAAAAATAAAATATAGCTGTTTCTTAAATATAAAATTTTAAATATATTTTATATTTAAAATATGAAATATTTAAATATATAATTTGAAATAGAGTTCACAAAGCAAAGTAGTGGATAAACTGAAGACATAATATGGACAAAATTTTAAAAGTTAAATAATGTTGTAAACATGATAGTTCTTCAAATGTAGAAATGGAATTGGACTGCCGATCACATGGCTGCTACCTTTCACATAGGTGGTCTTCAGAATCTGCACGCTGGCTGATAATAGCTGGCAAGCTAGAGAAAGCACTAAAAGAATTGAAGAGAGTTGCACAACTTAATGGCAAAAAAGAGGCTGCAGATAGCCTAAGTACTGAGGTAAGAGGAAAAAAATAGTAGCTCTTTTGGAAGGCTTGTTTTCTCTTTGTTGGGAAATATCACGAGCAAATATAATGTGGGTGTCAAATCTTCATTAGACAGAAACCTCAAAACATGGAGCCAATAATAACATTGGCATTCCTGAAAATTGACTGAACTTGCACAACATGCTTCCATACCTGTTCTACTTGGCACCACGTGATAACTGACAGAATAGCGCATATTATCCTAACAAATTCACACATGCACATACACACGTGTATTTTGATATGTTATTAAAGGTTAATATTTAATTGATATATATATATATATATAATATGAATAGACAGAAATAGAAAAAACTGGGGAGATGTACTCAGAAGAGCTCACCCTCCAAAACAGCCCCTAACTACCTCTGACAATTTTTAGTTGAAGTTGTCCTTGGATTTTCCGATTTACTGCCTTTCATGTAGTTAATGCAGATTGAAATATTTTGCTTTGATTTGAATATGTCACAATGACAAATAGATATTATTGGAAGCAACATGGTTGCTGTTGTAAACTATAGATTGATAACTGATATCTAAAACATTTTATATTAAATAGTGCATTGTTAGAATTTATAAGATATTGGAAAAGACACTGTGATTTAAAGATGAATACAAAAAGATAGATCTTAAATTTTCTATTTTCTCTTTACCAACACAAAACAATCATATAATTTCACAAATTCTTGCGATTTAAAGAAAATGAATAAAAGTTAAAGACAAAATTTTCTCAATTACTTTTCTACTATGGGTCCGTGGCTATTCCATTAGGATGATGCCAATGACTTGATAATGTCTTGAAGTAGGCCAGATCTCACACCCACTTGGGTACGAAGCCATGTGCTAGCATGTTGTAGGAGGGCACATGTGCCTAATTCTGCCTTAAGAAAGCAATGATGTCATAGCCATACCAAGACAGGTATAGAATTGATACAGTGAGGTCAAAGGTGTACACTAAATTACTATTGTACAAATCAATCTTGAGTACACAAGACTTTTTTTCTTATAGGATGCCCTTTTTGTAGTAGGGGGAATAGCCAATTTACCAATGATACATTTTTTAAAAAATTATAAAAGAAATTAAATATTACCTTTAATAACATACCATATACAACAAAACAAACTTTATAGGAGACAAATGAAATAATTTAATGAGAGAATATTTTAAAATATTAACAGATTGAGAGAACTCACATTTGATTTTGTGTTTGAGTAGGATTATGAGATTGTAGAAGTAACAGAAAATATTTCTGGATAAGAAGAATTGTTAGTGGTTATTTTGCTCAGTCACTGTTTCTGGCACAGTGTTGCCAACAATAAATATGCTTCTATTTTTTTCACATGGAGATTCTGAAATCCACAATGAAGGAAGAATTGGCTTCAGTAAAACGCCATTCTAAAATCAAGGATATCATGGCCAGTTCTGTCACATGCAAGATTTTATGTTGCCTCTGCCTTATACGGTTTGTGTATTGTCCTCATTCTTAAATTTTATACAACTTTCTATCAGATTACATGTGCTATGTCATATGCCTGATTCAAAGGGCTTTGTGCACATATATATGCACACACATATGCTTGTGTATATATATTACATAACTAGTATTTATAATATGTAACATTTAATATATATTTATAAAGTATAAAATATACGTTTATAGAATTTATAATGTATATGTATAAAATTCTTGTTTATTTGTATAAATATATATGTTATATATATATATCATATACACAATATTTATAATTAGAGACCAAGAGCAAATATTTTACAATGTTTAATCATTAATATATTCATCTGAGAAATTTAGTAGTAACAATTCATGTATTAGTTAAATGGGTTATATCTATTCAATATTCACCAAATTTGGATTATTTATTTAAGATTTGCTTAACATTAATCTAAGACTGAAATATATCAGTAGATAAAATAAATACAGTGCCTGCTTTCACTGGGGGTTCAATTCTAATAAGCCAACAAATATATACATCGGTCTATAGAAGATAATGAATGAAAGCAATCAAAAGCTATTACATACATAGTATAGTAAAAAAAAAAGTCCCATTTAATAGGATTTCATTTGAGCAAAAACCTGAACGAAGATAATGCACTCACTATTGGTTGTATTCTGGTTTGTATAAACAAAATCAATAGCAAGCTGTGTAAGATTTTAATTTGGAGCTATAAAGCCAGGGTTTGGTTCTGGTTCTCTTGATCAGTTATCTGTGTGAATTCAAATAGTTTCCCTCTCATTTTATGGCTTAGTTCAAGCAAGTAAATATTTTAAAGTAGGAAAATTAAAGAATTTTAAGGAGGCCAGTGAGATAATTAGAGTGTCAAAATACAAAGGAGAGAGAAGGCAGAAAAATAGTGAAAGCATAATGAGGAAGATTTTCTATATTTTTGTTAAAAACTATAAACACCCAAATCTAAGTTTCTTGAAACCTTACAGAATAAACACAAAGAAAACTATACCAAGATGCAAAAGTAAAATGCTGAATATCAGTATTAAGAGCCAAAATTGAGGAAACTCATATTTCTGACTAGTACAGAGAATTCTTATCTGCAGCTTTGCAAAGCCAACATCCTAAAGTGTCAGCCTCACCTTTCTAAAACCAGTGTAAATTTCTGAAAAAAATCTAGGTGAAACAAAATTTTTTTAATAAAATCAAAAGTGGCCACGCTGTCCTTTTTTCAAATAAATTCCCCAACCAAAATTTGATGAATGAATTTACTAGACTGTTTCAAATGTTAAAAAGTACTTTTAGAAACAAATTGGAGGCTTCTTACTGGAGGTGTGGAAAAGTAGTAACAGATGCATTTACCTCTCTAAAGGTTGTATAAAAAAATGGCAATAATGTGCTTAGAGAAAATATAGAATTGCTGAAAAGATGAAAAAGGAAGGCTAGGGGAAGGCGAGGGCTCAAAACAGCCAAGGAACTCAGATAATGAGTTAACTCCTGCATCATGGGTAGAAGACAGAGACCAGAGAGAGGGTTTCCAATTTTGGGTTTATGCAAGAACCAGAATAAAAAGTACCAGTGCTTTCCCAGCCTAGCAGGGCTTTAAGCATATATCAATGCTTTCCCTGCAGGACATCTGCCACGTGGCATGGGACTCTAAAAATCAGAGCAGATACCATTTGAAAAGTATAGTCATCTTGGGAAACCAAATTAGTAGTTAAGACACAACAGAGAGATGTGAGGTAGAGTACATAAGACCATAGTTGACAACAATATTTCAGAGGTCAAAATCAGAGCTAGGATGAGACTCACTAAGGCTTGCAATGCCCAATGACTCCAGCGCACTTCCTACCTGGATTATGGTGAATAGTCCCCATGCTACCTGCCCAGCAAAGTGTAAATCCTTCCTGAGAGGTAGATGCCATCCAATAGAGCCTATTCAACTGTTATGCACAATGTCCATACTTTGATTTTTAAAATATACTAGACTTATTAAAAAAACAAGAGGCTGAAATGAAATGAAGAGTAAAATTGAAGAAAATCCAAGTATCGTAAACTAAATCAGGTAGAAGATGCTGAAGTTAGGACTTTGAAAATCACTAGAATGAATAAGATACATAATAAACAGGAAAAAAATGGACAAATAAATGAAAGTTGGAGAATTAGAATTAGAGTCTCAACATCTCCTCTCACTTTGGCTCCCTATAGATAATGAATAAATATAAAGAATCCAAAATATCATAGAAAACACAATCAATAATAGTTGGCATTTATTAATTTTCCTTTATCTCTTACAGATTTTCAGCAGCTTTTTTCCTTTTTGGCCTAATGTTGGATTTAAGAAATTTGGGAGGTAACCTGTTTCTTATTCAAGCTTTACTTGGAGCAATCGATATACCAGCAAAGTCTCTTTCGATTTTTGTAATGAAATATGTCAATCGTCGGACCTCGCTGATTTCTGTCCTCTTTCTTGCTGGGAGTTCTGTTCTAGTCAACATATTTGTTCCCCAAGGTGAGCTTAATACAGATCGGGTCCTTGATAAGGAGCAATTTTTTAAAAGGTTCTAATTCTCTTAAAATTCAGATGAATTCTTCAATTCAGACATATGGAGACTTATACAGTTTATGGAGACTCTTGGGGATAGTGGAGAGTATTTTTTAAATAAAAGTTGCATATATTTAAGGTTCATGGATGAATATGTGGAATCCACTTAGCATTAATTATACTAAATGAAATGTCAGACACAAAAAGAAAAATATTGCTTGATTTCACATGTGGAAGATGAAAAGTAGAATTCATAGAAACAGCATAGAATGGTGGATAAGGTCTTACATTTTGAATGTGATGTGAAAAGTGAAAGAGTATATCTGAGTATTTGAGACATAAAACCCCTTAGCCAATAATATGTGACATTAATGAGAATTACACTAAATTCTATGCAACCCATGTTTACCCCCATTTTTACATAATGTAGATGCTAAGGAAAGCATCTGAACTGCCCAATCTATTTTATCTTCTCTTCATTAAAATTATCATTTGCATACAATGACTCCACCCTCCTATACAATTTTGACATTCCACAAAATATTACAATCATGTAAGTAATACAATCCAATTACAGAAGATATCGATCACTCTCAAAAGGATCTTTCATGATCCTTTGCAGTTAATGCCCTCTCTCCCACCCAGCTCCCAGTAAACACTAACTGTTAGTGCCCATATAGTTTTTTGTAAATATTGTTTTTGGCTTCTCTCATTTAACATAATGCTTTAGATATTCCTTCATATTGTGGCATGTACCAGTTGTCCATTTATTTTTTATTGCTGAGATACTACAGATTGTTTATCCATTAAACAGTTAAACATTTGAGTTCTTTACTATTGCAATTCTTACGAATAAAGCTGCTATAAAAATGTGTGTTGGGTTATTAAGGAGGCATATGATTTAAATCTTTTGGATAAATACTTCCAAAGGTATTTTGTGTGTATATTTTAATCTTACAGTGTTCATAAAGCTGTGTGTTAACATCCATTTAATAGCCATATCATTAGGTTTATTATTTTTTTTACCATATGTGACAACGAAGATGAACTAGAAAGATTCCACCTAGTGAAATAAGCAGGTGCAAAAAGAGAAATACTACATAATTTAACTGTCATACAGAATCTAAAAGGTGGAACATAGATACAGAGAGTAGTTGATAGCAGTGGAGGTTGGGAGGCCAGAGAGGGAGTGGGAGAAATAGGGAGATTTTGGTGAAAGGGTACAAACCTTTTACCAGAAGTAAATTCTGGAGACCTTATGTACAGCATAGAGACTGTAGTAAATAATATTGTATACTTGAAATTTGCTTAGTGGTTAAATATTGTGTTCCCACCACACACAAAAGTGATAACTCTGTGAGGTGATGAAAATGCTAATTAATTATGGCAATAACTTCATAATGTATACCAAAGTATCACATTGTGGACTTTAAATATATAATTTGTAGGTGTCAATGATCCCTGATAAAGCTAGAAAAAACCACAATGTGTGATCAAACCTCTATTCCTTAGATATAATAAAGCCCTACAATTATAAATTTTATTAGATACAAATTCACTAGTTTCAGATTTACAAATTGTAAATTTGTGTGGCATATTTCAGTACAACTTAGAGTTTGTGTCTGGGCCTTAGGTACTTAGGAATATAGGAACACTAATTATAATAATGGGAGAAACAAAACAAATCCTGATTAACATCGTTTTTTCCACACAGAGCCTTCTGTTCTTATATGTTGCTATTCTCAATGTACTCCCCCACCACCAGCAGGTCACAGCCAGGACTAGCTGACCTCTGTCCCCATGGCCTGAGGCTCTTTACTAATGTAGTAGAGTTTAACACAGAATGTTGCAGTGTATTGGAATGAGTGTCATAAGACTGTTTCATAGTACTGTTCTAAAGATTAGATCAGGCAACCTGTATAAAGTCATAATTGTAAGGTCTTGTGGAAATGACTGCCAAACAGGTGACACCAAAGTATGAACCTGTATAGACACAGTCATGGAGACTGGTAGAGTCTTGGACAAGATGCCAAGGACATTTATGTCGTTAAAGACATAAACTGAACAAACATTTGGTCTAGTTTTGAAGGTTTGTTATTGAAATTATCTATCTGCCTTCCAGCAAGTATTTAATCAATGGATAGTTCTTTTTAACTGGTGTGATTTTTGGAGGACATTTGCTTTTTTAGATTAATGTTAAATCCTTGGATCTAGATCATTTTAATGCAGTTTCATTACTTAATGAACTGAGACACATTATCCCAGACACTCCAATTATTCTCACTGAGCTTCCTATTTACAGCTATGTCATTCCTGCGCCTTGGAATTGCCATGGTGGGAAAGGCATCCATAGCGATGTACGTGAACATTAGTTTGAACTACAATATGGAACTCACTCCGACTGGGCACAGGTGAGAGATCGGCCTGAGTACCTACTGAGCAGGAGTAAACAGTGTTGTAAAAGAAAACAACTCTCAAGGAGTAGAGAATGGATTAGAAATAGGCTCTGGATAAATATTAGAGTACCCATTATTGGTCTGTAACGTCCTCTCACTTTCCTATGGTCTTCCCTGGAAAGCTGGCACTAGATCTCAAGTCCTTCATCACCAAGACTGCTACAAAGTCTTTCCATCTTGCCTCACTCTCAAATGTTCTCACTTTTACCCTAACCACACCAACTCATGTAAACTAGTACATGCATTTGCTCTTACCAACCATCCTACACTAGTATTATATTTCCTCATAACAAGCAATTCTAATTAAGGAATACTTTTATCTGAATAATGCTGAATATATTATAGACCCAAAGGCCTGACTTAGTTCATTAAAATGTAAGGGGAAAAAAACCCTCTTCACCCAAATATGGGGGAGAGGGTGTAAATTTTGTGTTACTGATGTTTGTTAAATATTTCCTATAAAAGTGAAAAATACTTTTGTTCCTAGTCTTTCAATTTTTTCACCCCCCTATGTGTTCATTATTAAAAAGAAAAAGTGGAACTCTTTATTAAAAGTTCCTAGAGAATTCTAGACTGACATAGTCAAGAAATAAAGAACTAAAAAACTTCTGTATATATTCACAGAGGCAAGGACAAGTGTAATGTTTCTTCTTAATACAGGAAATTTGTTTCATTGGAGAAAGATTAAGTTTAGCAGCAGAAGGATTCTTTTTTTTTTTTTTTTTTTTTTTTTTGTGGGACCCTCGCCATGGGCCGAACCAGCGCTGCAGAGGCTGCAGGCAGCTTCGCAGCCCAGTGCTCAACTGCAGCGCCACCAGGGAAGGCCCCAGAAGGATTCTTAATAAAGACTAAATTTATTCATATACACTTTCTCATCTTGGAAAAGTTCCTTAACTATGTTTTCACAAATATAAAATATAAGATAGCAGCTGTACTGTACTTACAGTGAGTTATGTGGATATAATTCACAACAAATATAAATAAATGTTTATGTATTCTATGTAAAGGCAAGTTTTTATGCACACTATATATCAAATATTAATTGAAATTGACTAATTGATATTCCATCAAAATTTGCATTCAGTTTTAAGTTTTAGAGAATACAAAATTTTAGGAAAACAATGCCTCTAAACTGTATCTGAGAAAGTAACAATGTGCATGATCTGTCTTCACAAGGAATACAGTGCATTCATTTAAATGATTTCTTTAAAAGAAACAGTCACTGGTAATGCACACATACATAATTAAGACATAGCCATGATTTAATGGGTATTTTTGGTGATGATAAATGACCATAGTGGGTAAACACATCAGGCCAGTTATGAGATTAACAGATATCAGTTTCAAATACACATTTCTTGCCTTTGCTTTGTTAATATCGGAACGGGAGCTATGAAAACCGTATTTCTGCTTTCCCAGGTAGCCTCTCAACCTTTGCCAATAGGGGGAGCTAGACACATGTAGCAATTGTGGGAGAGGAAGAAGATGCTTGCATCTTGTACACTTCCTCTAAGAATGCTATTCCTCAATGTCTCTTCCTCCGACTAGCATACCAGCTTCATCATACACAACTCATGTACCAGCTGGTCTGTGCCTTTTCAAAAGTCTGAGTCTAGGCATCTGGGGTTCTACCTCCCAATTCAAATACACCACCTCCTTAGAGAGCTGAGCTTCAACTTTACTAAGCCCCTCTTTTAAGGTCCTAAATCATACACATTCGTTTACATACCATCTGTGGTTACCTCATTGACTAGTTGTAACGCAGATTATTTAGCCTGCAAAATCTTAAGATATTTACTATGTTGTTCTTTAGAGACAAAATTTGCTGACACATTTGTTCTCACTTTTACCCTAACCACACCAACTCATGTAAACTAGTACATGCATTTGCTCTTACCAACCATCCTACACTAGTATTATATTTCCTCATAACAAGCAATTCTAATTAAGGAATACTTTTATCTGAATAATGCTGAATATATTATAGAATATATTATAGTATGTGTGCTTAATTATGTATGTGGGACGTGAAGAGCAACAATGAAGAGTTTTAAACAAGAGAGGAGCTAATCCAGATTCTATATAAGATCTGTATAATGTTTATATAAAATATATAAAATTTTGATCTTGGTTTTGTCACTGGTAAGAAAGTATTGGGTATATACTTACAAACACCATTAGAATGTCCACAAAGTGAAAATCATCTTGACCAGACTCAGATTCTCTACAGACTAAAGCAAAAATCTGACTCCATTTGAAGTTCTTTAACACATACTCTCTTTTCACAGATCCCTTATTCAAGGTATATTTGTATTTGTAAGTTCTCTAGGTGGAGCATTATGTTCTTTAGTGTTGATAACTAAGCAGTATTTTGCTCCACTTCCAATGATTCTTTACGGCTCCCTGCCCATCATGGCTTCCATTTGTGCCTACTTCCTCCCGGAGACCCGGAATCTACCTCTTCCAGACACCATAATGGAAGTCGAGAGACGGTGAGCATTCCACTTACTTTTGACAAACAGGTTTCAAATGTAGTATAGTGATGCAGCAATGAATCCAAATTATATATATATTTCATATATTTGAAATTTTCTTTATAGTAAATCCAATAGTCAATATTTAACACTACATAAAATGACACTGGCAAAGATACCCTAATACACACACATACGCCTACCTACATATGCATATATATAATGACATTGCATTTTATTTTAACTATATTAATGAACCTTATATTGAAAATAAAACTTAAGAGTTTTGGAAGTACAATTGTGTAAGGGGCATAAAAGCAGGGCACAATGAATATTGATAAGATTAAGAAACATCAACAAATGTCTTCCTCTAAATTTACCTGTGGATTCAGAATGACACTGATAAGTTCATTGGCTAGTCACAGGGCAGTTCCTAGATGAAGAAGTATGAAGAGGCTTTTCTTCAGATAGGTGGAGCTTTGAATTTCTGCTGGTGGGCCCCTCCCCCCTAGGTCACTCCCCATACACCCCTGCATTCGCAGACCCCTGACTCTAGCTCACCTGGTGCTCAAGGTTAGTTGCATCTGTTTTGCTCAGCCTGGGTCATGTGTTGATAAGCACTCTGCTCTCTGTGAAAGCAAACTTCAAAGTGAAAGTTAGGTTTTCTATCTTTTCCATTTGTGCTTTTGGACCTGAAAGCAGTTTAACCGTTTAGCTGGGGCTTCCCTGATAATGTCATTCTTCTACTTGCTCAGGCCATACAGCCTCGCCATCTTCCTCTGCCCTGCTTTTTCCTCATTGCCCCATGAAATCAGTGAAGGAATAAATTTAGCTGAATATCCAATCATATTAAAAACAACACTTCTTGATCCCTGAAAAACCTAAGTCAATTAATATCATGCACCAAGGACCTCTCTTGCAGCTGGGGTTCTCTGAACAAACACTCAGGCTGAATTTGGGCTGAAAAATGATCTTTACCCGTGAATGGAAGTGGCAGAAACAGAATTGAGAAGAGGGTCTGATGTCACAAAATTCACAATTTCTTTCAGTAAATTAATATTTCTTCTTATTCTGCCATGGTGGAAAAAATGGCTTGGATTTATGGATTGATTATTGGCAAAAGACAAGGTCTGTGAACTCTGTGGCTGGCACATCCTTGGATCTTATTAATCCCCTCTGAAGACACATATGGTTCATCTTTTCCTACTTTGCAAGTCCATGCCTATAGACTTTGTATTCCTTATTCCAGCATATTCTTTGGCATTGTTTGTCCTTAGGGTTTCAATTTCTATCCTCTGCACAACTTATTGAAATTCCCTCATGTGTACATGTGGTTGATCCATGCCATTACCTGAGGATGCTGATTTTTTCAGTGTGTACATCTAATGAGATTGGTGAACAACTACTATGTGAAGTACAAATAAATCATGTTGCTGTTAGGTTGAAACTCATCCCTCTATGATAACACAACTCTATCTTTTTGTTCATTTCTTTTTGGAGACAGATATTATAGGAAATATGGCTGCAGAGAACCACAAAGGAATGATCTTCTAGAACATACAGAGTGCTAAAGAAGAACGGCACTGCTTCAATAAAGAGGACCACTGAAACTGTTCACATGCAGATTCTTAAAAGCATCAACCAAGATACTTTTCTCTTCCATTCTTAACTCAAATATCAAATTTTAATGTCTGGGTAGAATATTTAGAATTTTGTCCTATTTATCACCTAGTAAAAATAAAATTGAGTTGAATATGAAAAACAAAGTCCCAACTCATTGTTAGCCACATGTTGATTGTGAATCTTCACAATTCAGGGATTCACTTTTTCCCACATCTCTTAAATCACTTAAGCCGGATAGTGGAGTCTTCTTTTCCTGTCTTACAGGGCTGTAAATATTTATTAATGAGCTATTTTATCCAGAAAATTATTTGATCTTTTATATAATTTCTTATACACACTACCCATAGATTCTATTAGGGTTTGAGACTCACAAGCCTAGAGTTAGCAAAGCTATTGAGATTTTTTTTCTCTTTTTTTTTTGACATTCCAATGTTGTATGTAAATTTCTGTTTTAAAAGCATGATTAGACATTTCTCCAATGTAATCTATAGTTATTTTGGTATATTTTTCATAAGTATACTTTATGAGATTAAGAAAGATTTAAATAATATGCCTCAATCAATGAAAAATTCTCTACACTAAGGCCTCTCTGGTGGCACAGGCGGTTGAGCGTTGCACTGTGAAGCTCTCTGCAGCCTCTGCAGGGCGGGTTTGATCCCTGCCGCCCCGGCGAGAATCCCACATGGCGTGGCAGACCTCTCCTGTCTCGCCTGCTGCTCCTCTAAGCAGTGTGTTTCGTCAGTCTGCCTGTTCTGTTCCCCACTCTGTCTCTGGTGAGTTTTCTCACCCTCCCGCCCATCTGGCCTGTACCCCAGCTCTTGTATAAATAAAATAAATCTTTAAAAAAAAATTCCCTACACTAGAAATAACTTCTAAAAAGTACAATTAATGGAAGACACTAATATATGAAAATATATTAGTGAAATATATGAAAACATGCAAGATATTTTGGGGAAATTATGAAACTATTAAGTGGTATTAAAGAATAACTATATAGATGGTATAACACGGTGATTTATTATATAAGCTAGTACTGAGGAGTACAAATGTTCTATAAATCCAATGCAATGCTTATGGTTGTTTCTAAGAGAAAGATTCTTGAGTGGCAAGGAAGCAATGGAGTGAGCCTGACAGGCAGGTGAGGAGGGTCAGTCGAAGTGGGGGCAATTAGTTGCTATTTATTTATATTCCTCCTGTCTCCTTTGATTCCAATCCAACATGCTGAGTAGTTAGGACTTATCATTCTAATAATACAGAAACTAATCACTGAGTCCCAGCAAGAAAAAAACAAGATATGTGTCCTACATCCTACAGCGCCAAATAAGACACGAGAACTTAAGGATCCCAAGCAGGTGCACTTCCTCTTTACAGAAAGGAGGCGGTGAAAAAAGACACCATCTGCCTACTTCTGTCTGTCAAGCTTTCTTTTCTCTTCCTGGTTCCTCCTGTGATGACTCTCCACTGCCTGGGCTGACACAAAGGACAGAGATTCCTGTAGAAATCACCCAGAAAAGGGGAAGCACAATGGTTAGGATCTTATTTCTGGTCTAGAGAGAGTGCCAATTCCAAATCTGCCACAGTTAATATTTTACCCCCATGACCATGACGACCAACACAGTGCCTGCCTGAAAATGTTTTTCTCTTTTTACATTTCTTAAGCCTTTTAATTTTGTTAAATATTTTTAATTGAAATAACATTGTATTATTACAGAATATAAGTTAAAGATGACTTTGCTGCTAAAAAGGGGGGGAATTAAAAGCCATTTTATACAAACTGACCTAATGTCCCATCTGACCCTCGGAGGAAGTGGAACCTGAGGGTCCCCCACTGTGTGGGCTTCTGTTCTCACGGATGGCTCAGTTTCACCTCAGTTGTTCGGCTATGCTGCTGCTGTTCTCTCAGTCACTATCATTTCTAAGTGGGGAAACTGAGATTTCTGAGAAAACTTGTCCAAGAAAATAAAATTAGAAAATGGAAAAGTGGGAGATTCATTGAATTTCTGAGTTAATAATTAAATATTTGACTTGTCAAAATAAAACTGAAGTGAACCCACACAGTAAATGGGACATCATGCACCAGTGGGTTTGCTAGAATGTTGGGCAAAGGGAGTTTGAACATCTTTTTAATGTCTCACCATGTACCACTTCTCTTAAATCCCCTGGGATTACAGGCAGACTCGAAAACAAAGAGCCTCAAATGCCAGTGAAAGAAACTCAATATTCACATGGGAAACTCAGACACAGGGAAGGATGATGACTGAAAGCAATTAATGAGTCAAGGCAATGGACCATTCAGGGCAATTAATGTACACGTAATTCAAATCTAAATCTGAATTATCTTCTAATACCAACTTCAGTTCATAATGCTTTATTTCCCATCACAGGATGCAACTTCACATTTTCAGACATTCTAAATTTTTGTACGTAACAGAATGCAGTCATGGATTTTTCTTTCTTTAGGAGCAGTGAGGAAGACACATAATATTAGCAGGCAGACCAAGGGGTACCCCAGGATCCCCAAACTTGCATGCTTAAAAAGATTCTGCCATCTGCCTCATAAAGACAAAACATACTCTTAGTGAGAAAGGTCTTTACTAGAATTAATGTGCACAGAGCGAGGATAATAATTTACCACTGAAACACCAACAGTTATACATCCCCTCCTGAGTAAATGTCCAACAAAACAGGGTTGGCCTGAAGTGGGGTTGCTGGGACCTGAAATTTTGCCACAAGTCTAAGGCACCTTCTGGCAGAGAACCATACAAAAAGGAGCAGGAAGGACCAGGCAAGTCTGGGATGAAAGGAGCAAAATCAAAATATAAGTCAAGGTAAAGGCTGCCATTGTCAGCATCTGCATGTATCTCTCACCTACTTGGAAGAGTCCAAGTGTCTCCACGTGTCTTGACTTGTGCCTCTTCCAAGTCCCCCATGTCCCTGCACAAGCCCCAAGCGACAAGCAAGCAGACCCGTCTTCTCCTTGTGTCTCTCTCTGATTTTCTCCAAGTGTCTTCCCTTCTGTATCTCTTCTGTGTCCAAGAATCCCCCTCTGTCCAGCTCCACCCTCATTTAGTTGGGCAGGGAGCATAGAGCCTCCATTTTTTATGGGGATGCCTTTGTGACAATAGCAGCCCCTTCATCATCCTAGTGATCATATGCAATAACTTTCTTATGATTATCCTCAACTCAAAATGTACATCTCTGATGACAACCATGGAATATGAATCAAAATACTTCTTAGACACCTAGTATTTAACTTACAATTTTTAGCAGATCTGTCCCGGCTACCTTTAAGAAAAACTTTTATTGCATTAATTTGTTTTCCTTTTTTGATGAGGAACCTGATCTCCAGTATTTGATAACACCATAAATTTCAAGTGTACAATATGATTTTTCACTAATGCATATATTTTGGCATCACTTACTTAACAGATACGTGAACATTTATCAAAGGTCCTTGAAATTGTGTTATTTGGCATTATGGGAAGTTATGCCTAATTCTTCCATTCTGTGAGCATATTGGGTCTCCTTAGCTGCCAGTCGTTTCCAAGAGATCTTTGCCTTTTCTTTTCTGGTTCCCTTCTTCATAAACCTGTTTATGGACTCAAAGAAGCAAAACGTAAGCACACGTGTGGCCATATGGATCCAGGAAAAACTCAAGAATATTAGGTTTGAATTGTGCTATAAAACAGTTTATACCACTCTTACACATGCATTCGGTCTCTTCAATGTCTTTCTGAGGAAGGAGCACCAAATTAGCATTTTTCTTGTAAGTGTTCTGCTTCCCACTCTGTCTCTGATGAATCCTCTCACCCCGATACCTCTGGCCTATACCCCAATTCTTGTTTTCATAAATAAATAAAAATAAATCTTTAAAAAAATATATTATGTCATCCCTGTTTGCTTAGAGCACTGACATACGATGGATGCAGAACAAAATGAGGCTCTGAGACTTCCTGGTCTTGCTCAAGCCATGCAGTTCCTTAGAAGCAGATATACCATTAAATCCAACGAGTCTTTTTACTTCTAATTCTGTGCTCATTTTCTGAAAACCGTAAAATTACTATTTCCTACTCAGTTGGGACCACTAGTCCATAAGAGAGGAGGCTATTAAACAAAAAATATTAGTTTCATCTTTACATGAAAACTGAGATTGAAAGTTAGCACTCTGGCTGGAAGCGTCTGTCTGGCTGCAAACTCTGTCTGCCCAAACTTTACCCTTTGTCTCAGCACTGTCTCAGCACTGAGGACACCGGCTTCTTCTTCATAGCACATTCTTAAAGAAGTTCTCTATAATTTTTAACAAAATTAACTTACTTTTCAGTGGTGTGTTTATGTCATCCAAAGTGACTGATGTCCTCTAAGCTACAAAAGCTAAAGTGAGAGCATAGACTAGGACAAAATGCACCCATCTTATATCAAGCAGGGATGAAATAATATATATATATATATTTTAAAGATTTATTTTTATTTATTTATGCATACAAGAATTGGGGTATAGGCCAGAGATATAGGGGTGAGAGGATTCATCAGAGACTGAGCGGGGAGCAGAACAGGTGGATTTGCTGAGATACACTGCTGAGGGGAGCAGCAGATAAGACATGAGAGGTCTGCTGCGCCATGTGGGTCAGTTCCCTGGCCAGGAAACAGAACTCATGCCACAGTGGCTGGTGATAGCTTGATAGCACTGAGACTTTAACCCCTACACCACCAGGGAGGCCCTGCAATAATATTTTTTGGAAACATGGATAATTTGAGATGATAATGGCACACTACACACACATAGTGTACATAGAATAAATTTTATCTTAAGGAAAAACTTGGTATTTTGCTTTGGTAATAACCAAGCAAGATGAGAATTTTGTAGGTTCTATATTCATGTCCTTACATATATTGCACATGCAATTTTCTTATATATAAACTTAGCTATATATAAACATAACCAGATATTCCTTTTTCAATTATTAACCTATTAAACCATATGTAATAAATGTTAGGGAATTGTTATTATAGTAATGCTAAGTTGTCTCATAATTATACAAACTAGCTTCAGACAAAAGGGCTACAATTGCTCTTACCTCTTCTCCAAGTCCATGATGGTATCAGGAAGTGGAAGATTAAAGGTCTCAGGCAGAATGTAAATGCATATAAGGGCTATTATGGGGGCAAATCCATAAAGAATCATGGGCAAATGTACGAAATATCTTCTAGTTAAAAGGACTAGAGCAGATAATGCTGCTGCTAGTCTGGTAACAGATCCATAAATGCCAGTTAGAGTTGTCCTTCAAAGAAAGAAGACATTTCTTTAAAAAATTTGAACCTGTGATTTCTATCCTTTCTTCAAGTTCAAGCCCATCTACACCATTGCAAGTAGGTAGAATCTACTTAGACTACCCAGGTCCAACATATGCTATTTCTTCCCTGAATTCCATTATTCCATTACACTGACCACCCCCTAACAGATTCTGTGCCATGCATTATTTTTGTTTTAGACATAACTATTATTTTCACAGCCATGCTGCAAAGAATTTGAAGGTTTTTTCTTTATACAGAATATCCAGCCTATATAGGGTTTTCAGTTTTCTATAAAGTGGAAAAAACACATTAATTCAAAGTTGACATAATACAATATTGGGGTTGCCTGATAAAATACAGGTAAATTAAATTTGAAGTTCAGATAAGTAACAAATAATATTTCAGTGTAAGTATGCACCATGCAATATTTGTTTACTTATTTGTCCATTTATGCTTTAAAACATGCTATTGGGAATTTACATTTAACCAGATGTCCTGGAAGAGTATACACCAAATTTCAAGGTTATAAAGAAGTGTTAAGGATTCCATACTATTTGACTAAGAGAACATTTTTATCTAGAGATTGAGAATTCTAAAGGAAGGTATTTCACAGGATGCAAAATAAAAGCAGCTTTTTCAACTATTTTAATCAAATGTACAGTTGATGCTATCATAACACCTAACTTTCTAATAGAAAACTGTGTAATACAACCATTTCACATATATTTTTTTCATGTGATCTCCAAAAAAAATTCCCACTATAAAATGGATGTATTTAATGTTCTTTATTTTATAAATGAGAAAATGGAACCTCAAAAGGGTTGAGGAAACTGGTCAAGAATATAATCCCTCAAGAATAAAGCAATGACAATATCCAATGTTAATTTTTCCCGGTAAATCCAATGTATTTTACTTTCATCATATTTTTTTCTATAGATAATATGTAACATGCTGGGAATTTCAGTAAGTTGTCTTTAAGGAATAAAATCTTCTAAACTATGTAAAAAATTTCTTAAAAGATTTTATCTCTTGGGCCTCCCCAGTGGCGCAGCTGTTGAGCGCTGAGTTGCAAAGCTGCCTGCAGCCTCTGCAGCGCCAGTTCGATCCCCAGCTGCTCCCCGGCCACCGGAGGAGGGTCCCACATGGCACATAAACCTCTCCTGCCGCCCACTGCTCCCCTCAGCGGTGTACTTTGGTCCTTCTGCCTGCTCTGCTCCCCGCTCTGGCTCTGGTGAATTCTCTCACCCTCCACGCTTCTGACTATACCCAGTGCTTGTACAAATAAATAAATAAATCTTTTTTTAAAAAAAAAAAAAAAGATGTTATCTCACAAGAATCATGAAGTGGCAATTGACAATTATAAGTTTTATCTTCAAAGGCCAGAGTACTTGGTAACAATAATAGAATAATTCATAGTGGTTAACAAAACATTGTAGCATTAATAGGAAAATTATTCCAAAAGTAATAAGTGAAATAAGTATTTTTCTATATTTTCTCTCATGTGCCTGAAATTCTGCCATTACAGAGATGTATAAAATTATAAAATAAAAAACACAAGTTTCCTTATTTAAGATATAACTAATTAAGAAAATATCTTCCTTAAGTAATATTGAGAATGCACTAGTGTAAAGCACTGAGGCTTGGTACATAAACATAATGACTAAGTTTCTATATGGAAGAGGAAGTACTGAACATGAATGTTAGATGCAGGCCCATAGCTTATGCCTGTATGTAACTCTAATTATATGTCATCACATTTTTATCCATTCTTTAAGGTTCACCATTATGCCTTTCCAGATGTGAGTAAAGTATCTGCAGTGAAATGTATGGTTTTTTTCCCTAATTTGCACATAGGCATACTTGAAACTCCAAAGAGATTATGAAACAAAACATAGGTCAATTACTGTTAAAAGACTGAGGAAATAGGATAGGACTCCAGCCTGAAATCTCTAGGTCACTTGATGATTAGAAATATAGTAAAGCAGAGGGATGGGAGATTATTGCAGAGTAATTTGTCAGCAAAATATTTCTGTCAAGGACTATTTATTTTTTTAAATTTATTTTTTATTTTTTTATTTTATATATTATACATCATTTTTCTTTTTTTTTTTTTTAAATATTAAATTTTATTTTTATATTCCCCCATACAATTGCAAACGCCCCATTCTGACCCCAATCCTTCCCTCCCGCCCCCCACCCCCAAAAAGTGTCTCTGGTTCATAGTTTTTTGTTGATTTTGATTTTCACTTTCTTATATTCATTTTCCTGGTCCCTTATTTAAGTTTTCTTGATTCCTGCTATGAGTGAGACCATCCGGTATTTTTCTTTTTCTTTTTGGCTTATTTCGCTGAGCATGATCCCTTCCAGCGCCATCCATGTTGCTGCAAATTGCATGTGTTTATCTTTTTTGAATGCTGAGTAATATTCCATGGTATATATGTACCACATCTTCTTGATCCAGTCATCTATTTTTGGGCATTTGGGTTGTTTCCAAAGCTTAGCTATTGTAAACAGTGCTGCTATAAACATAGGAATGCAGGTGCTCTTTGGAATTGATGTTTCTGTGTCCTTTGGGTAAATACCTAGGAGTGGAATTGCTGGATCCTATGGAAGCTCTATGTTTAGTAGGTCCAGAAATCTCCACACAGCTCTCCATAGTGATTGGACCAGTTTGCACTCCCACCAACAGTGCACAAGAGTTCCTTTTTCTCCACATCCTCGCCAACATTTGTTGTTGCTAGTTTTTTTATTTTTTTTTTTTTTTATTTTTTTTTTTTTTATAGAGGCATGCTTTATTTATTTGTTTTGCTGGTTTCTTTGTTTGTTTTGTTTATACATGCACTGGGTACAGTCAGAAGCGCGGGAGGGCGAGAGAATTCACCAGAGCCAGAGCGGGGAGCAGAGCAGGCAGAAGGACCGAAGTACACTGCTGAGGGGAGCAGCGGGCGGCAGGAGAGGTCCGCGCGCCATGTGGGACCCTCCTCCGGTGGCCGGGGAGCAGCCGGGGATCGAACCGGCGCCACAGAGGCCGCGCGCAGCCTCGCAACCCAGCGCTCAACCGCTGCGCCACCGGGGAGGCCCTGTTGCTAGTTTTTTTAATATGTGCCATTCTCACTGGTGTGAGATGGTATCTCATGGTAGTTTTGATTTGCATTTCCCTGATTACAAGTGATGTTGAACATTTTTTCATATGTCTGTTGGCCATTTGCATTTCCTCTTCAGAGAAGTTTCTTTTAGCTCTTCTGCCCATTTTTTGACTGGATTATTTTCTTTGTTGTTGCTGAGTCTCATCAGCTCTTTGCAGATTTTTTTTTTTTTTTTTTTTTTTTTTTTTTTTTTTTTTTTTTTTAGACTTTATTTTTTTATTTTTTTTTTAAAGATTTATTTTTATTTATTTATACAAGCACTGGGTACAGTCAGAAGCGCGGGAGGGTGAGAGAATTCACCAGAGCCAGAGCGGGGAGCAGAGCAGGCAGAAGGACCGAAGCACACTGCTGAGGGGAGCAGCGGGCAGCAGGAGAGGTCTGCGCGCCATGTGGGACCCTCCTCCGGTGGCTGGGGAGCAGCCGGGGATCGAACCGGTGCTGCAGAGGCCGCGGGCAGCTTCGCAACCCAGCGCTCAACCACTGCGCCACCAGGGAGGCCCTCTTTGCAGATTTTTGTGATCAGTCCTTTATCATTAGTGTTGGGTGCAAAAATGTTCTCCCAGTTGGTGGGGTTTCTCTTTGTTTTTGTTATTGTCTCTTTTGCTGTGCAGAAGCTCTTTAATTTGATGTAGTCCCAGCTGTTTATCTTTCTCTTCACTATCACTGCTTTGGGTGATGTGTCTGTAAAGATGTCTTTGCTGTGCAAATCCCGTAGTGTTTCGCCTATATTTCCTTCTATGTATTTTATGGTTTCAGGTCTTATGTCTAGTTCTTTAATCCATTTTGAGTTGATTTTTGTGTATGGTGTGAGGTAGTGGTCAAGCTTCATTCTTTTGCATGTAGCGACCCATTTTTCCCAGCACCATTTATTGAACAAACTTTCTTTGCTCCAATGCATAGTCTTTGCTCCTTTGTCAAAGATTAGTTGACCATAAATCTGTGGGTTTATTTCTGGATTTTCTATTCGATTCCATTGGTCTGTATGTCTGTTCTTGTTCCAATACCATGCAGTTTTGATGATTATGGCTTTGTAGTATAGTTTGAAGTCTGGGAGTGTGATGCCTCCATTTCCTTCTTTTTTTTTCAGTAGAGCTTTGGCTATTCGGGGTTTTTGGTGATTCCATATGAATTTCATCAATAATTGTTCTATTTCTTTGAAGAATGCCATTGAGATTTTGATTGGAATAGCATTGAATCTGTATATTGCTTTTGGTAGGATGGCCATTTTAATAATGTTTATTCTTCCAATCCATGAGCAGGGGATGTCTTTCTATTTCTTTGTGTCTTCTTCTATTTCTTTTAACAGAGTTTTATAGTTTTCTTTGTATAGGTCCTTTACCTCTTTTGTTAGATTTATTCCCAAATATTTGATTTTTTTTTGTTTCGATAATAAAAGGGGTGGTTTTTTTGATTTCTTCTTCTTCAGATTTATTGTTTGTGTATAGGAAGGCTACTGACTTTTGCGTGTTGATTTTGTATCCTGCCACTTTACTGAATTGATTGATGAGTTGAATTAGTTTTTCTGTGGAGATTTTGGGGTTCTCTATGTATATTATCATATCATCTGCAAATAGTGATAGTTTGACTTCTTCTTTTCCTATTTGGATTCCTTGGATGTCTTTCTCTTGTCTTATTGCCCTGGCTAGGACTTCCAGTATTATATTGAAAAGCAATGGTGAGAGTGGACATCCTTGTCTTGTTCCAGATCTTAATGGAATTGCTTTCAGCTTTTCACCATTGAGAATGATACTGGCTGTTGGCTTGTCATAGATGGCCTTTATGATGTTGAGGTATGTTCCTTGTATCCCAAGAATTTCAAGGGCTTTTATCATGAATGGGTGTTGCACTTTGTCGAAAGCTTTCTCAGCATCTATTGATATTATCATATGGTTTTTATATTTCTTTTTGTTGATGTGTTGGATAACGTTGATTGATTTTCGGATGTTAAACCATCCTTGTGCCCCTGGAATGAATCCAACTTGGTCATGGTGAATTATCTTATGGATACATTGTTGGATTCTGATAGCTAAAATTTTATTGAGGATTTTTGCATCAGTGTTCATTAGGGAGATTGGCCTATAGTTTTCCTTTTTTGTGTTGTCCTTATTCGGTTTTGGTATTAGTGTAATATTGGCTTCATAGAACGTGTTTGGTATTGTCCCTTCCTTCTCAATTTTTTGGAAGAGTTTGTGAAGGATAGGCACTAATTCGTCTCTGAATGTTTGGTAGAATTCATTTGTAAATCCATCAGGTCCTGGGCTTTTGTTTTTGGGGAGGTTTTTAATTACCATTTCAATTTCGCTGCTTGTAATTGGTCTGTTTAGGTGTTCTATTTCTTCTTTATCTAGCTTTGGGTGATTGTAGAGTTGTAGGAATTTGTCCATCTCCTCTAGATTGTTGAACTTGTTTCCATATAACTGTTCATAGTAGTTACTGATTATTCTTTTGATTTCTGCTGTGTCCGTTGTGATTTCTCCTCTTTCATTGATGATTCTGTGTATTTGTGCTTTCTCCCTTTTTTCCTTTGTGAGCCTGGCTAGGGGTTTGTCTATTTTATTTATTTTTTCAAAGAACCAGCTCTTGGTTTCATTGATCTTTTGGATTGTTTTTTTAGTTTCAATTTCATTTATTTCTGCTTTGGTTTTTATTATTTCTTTTCTTCTACTGGTTCTGGGGTTTTTTTGTTGTTCTTTTTCTAGATCTTTGAGCTTCGAGATTAGGTTGTTTCTTTGCGTCTTTCTTGTTCTTGATGTGAGCTTCTATTGCTATATTATTTTCCTCTTATTACTGCTTTTGCTTTAGGATATTTTAGGATGTTGGTGTCTCCTTGTCATTCAATTCAAAGAATTTTTAATTTCTTCTTTGATCTCCTCGTTAGTCCAGTGGTCTTCCAGTAGTGTGGCTTTTAATCTCCATGAGGTAGGATAGTTCCTTGCCTTCTTTTTATGATTTATTTCTAGTTTGATGCCTTCGTGGTCAGAAAAGATGGTTGGTATGATTTCAATCTTGGTGTATCTGTTGATGTTTGTCTTGTGCCCCAGTATGTGATCGATCCTGGAGAATGATCCGTGTGCGCTTGAGAAAAATGTGTATTCCGTTTTTTTTGGGTTTAGTGTTCTATAGATGTCTGTTAAGCCCAAATGCTCTAGGTCCTTATTTAGAGCTTTAGTTTCTTTACTTATTTTTTGTCTTGTTGATCTATCCATTGTTGATAGTGGTGTGTTGAAGTCTCCCACTACATATGTGTTTTCTCTGATGTCTGTTTTCAGAGAGGACAACAGTTGTCTGATATATTTTGGTGCTCTTTCGTTTGGTGAGTATATGTTAATGAGTGTTATTTCTTCTTGAAGTATTGTCCCCTTAATCATAATGTAGTGACCATTGGGGTCTCTTTTTATTTTTTGAGTTTGAAGTCTGTTTTATCTGATATAAGTATAGCTGTTCCTGCTTTCTTTTTTGGCCCATTTGCTTGTAGGATTGTTTTCCATCCTTTGACTTTGAGCCTATTTTTATCTTTTGTAGCTAAATGTGTTTCCTGGAGACAGCAAAAGGTTGGGTTTTGTTTCTTAATCCAGGCTGCAACTCTGTGTCTTTTTATTGAAGAGTTTAGTCCATTTACATTTAGAGTTAATATTGATATGTTAGCATCTGTATTTGCCATTATGTTTGTCTTTCCTTTGATTTTATTTATTTATTCTTTTAATAACTTTTTTTTTTTTTTTGGTCTTCTTTCGTTGTTATTCGTCCCTCTGAGGTTCTGGCTTTAGGATTCCTTGTAGTATTTTTTGGAGTGGGGGTTTAGTCGCAATGAAATTCCGGAGTTTCTCTTTGTCTGGGAAGGTCCATATTCTTTCTTCATGGAGGAAAGAGAGCTTTGCGGGATAGAGTATTCTTGGTTGGCATCTGTTTTCTTGGAGTCTGTTGACTATGTCCCTCCACTCTCTCCTTGCCCGTAGTGTTTCTTCAGAGAAGTCTGATGTCAGCCTGATTGGTTTTCCTTTGAATGTTATCTGTTTCTTCCCTCTTGTCAGCTTCATTATTTTTTCCTTGTCCTGGATTCTTGGGAGCTTTACTATTATGTGTCTTGCTGTGTTTTTTTTTCCTTCGTCGTGGAAGTTTGGTGTTCTTCTTGCTTCTTGTATATCAATTTTCAGCTCCTTCTTCTCATTTGGGAAGTTCTCTTCAATTATATCCATGAATATTTTCTCTGTTCCTACATCTCTCTCCTCTCCTTCTGGAATTCCTATAACTCTTATATTTCCTTTCCTCATGGAGTCAGATAGTTCCCGAAGTCTTTCTTCATTCTTTTTCCTTCGTACTTCTCTTTCCTTTTCTGTTTTGGTTCTTTTTATTTCTGTGTCTTCAAGATTACTTATTCGTTCTTCCATTTCATCTATTCTGCTTTCATTGCTTTTCCCAGAGTTCTTTAGTTCCTCCATTAATTCTTTGATCTCCTGCATTTCTCTTACTTCCCTCTTTAGGGACTCAATTTCCTTCTTCTGATCTATCACTTTTTTAATCATGGCAATTTTAAATTCTCTTTCTGGAAGGCTCAGAAGTTCTTCCAAGTTGCTGTCGTTGCAATCTGGGGAGTGGTTTTCTTTTTGTGGTGTGCTTCTTTCCTGAGGAGTTGTTAGGTTGCGTGTGGTTCTTCTACTCCCTACTGTCTGTTTTCTAATTTGTCGTATGCGTTGGGACACTGTGTTGCTCGGACTGACTGACATCTTGGGTGAACTTCTCCGCTCCCCTCTGGCTCTTCCAGGAGCCATCTCTGTCTTCTGGGGGAGCTTTCTGCTGGTTTTAGGCAGTTTTTACTGAAGAAATGTCCCTGTTCTCAAATGGCGAAGCGGGATGCAGTCCCTGCGCCTCCGGTTTCAGGCACACTCTTCTGCGCACCCGGTCTGCCCCGGACGTGGGTGCCTGCTCCCTCTGTGGGCTCAGACTGCTGGTCGGAAGGGGCCTGGCGTGGAATAACTTCCCGGCTGGCCACTGGGTCCTCCAGAAACCTTCTGCCCTTTTCAAGCAGTCTTAAGAAATGTCCGGCAGCCCGGGCTGTGTGCGCGTCTCCCGGGGTCTTTGTTCTTCTCTAATGGCGCCCGGAGCTGTTCGCTCACCGCCGCGGCGGATCCTGCAGGGTTCGCCTCAGCTCCCGTTCATGGGTGTGGTGGCTGCAATAGTCCCTTTCCACTCACAGTCCCGCTTGCTGCTTCGTTTGTTCTTGTGGGCCGTTTTGGTTTGTTGTTTCCTCCTCTCTGCCGGTCGGAGAGTGCCACCTCTCCATTTTTCATTTTTGTACAGTGCAAGGACTGTTAAAATGCTGGACATTCATTTCTGAAAATTTGTTCATGTAGCTTTTACAGTTAATGTTATTTTACTCGTTTAAATTTCTTAGAGGTGCCTCCCTGGTGGCCTAGGGGTTAAGTCTCAGTGCTATCACCACTAAAGCCTGAGCTTGATCCCCAGCCTGGGAGCTAACCTACATATGCCACAGCAGACCTCCTCTATCTCACCTGCTGCTCCCCTCAGCAGTGTATTTCAGTAAATCCACCTATTCTGTTCCCCACTCTGTCTCTGGTGAATCCTCTCACTCCCCCCCCCCCGCACCTCTGGTCTACACCCCAGTTCTCTGCAAAAAAAGAATAAAAATAAAAATAAATTTCCTAGAATCTTCTAGCAGAATTCAACAAATATTCTCAGGCTGAACCACTTAAAGAGTCTTGTCTTACCTGAGTGGTGTTGGTGAGAGTTCATTTATGAAGGCTAAAATTATCATGTTGAAGGTTGAAAAGGATGATTTCCCCAGGAGAAAAATAATAAGGCGCAAAATGGGCATCTCTGTCGATAACATTTTAAGAGCAAAAATTGCGATTAAGTCAAAATTCATTCATTCATTCATTCATTTTACAAATATTTCCTAATAATTTATCATTGGGAAATTATCTGGAATAAAATTTTGCTTAAGTCGAGGTTAAAACCAAAAGCGATATTAACTCTTACAATAGAGGGAATATAATTTAAATCATTATTAGGATTATAAATAAATAAATAAATAAAACCAAGAAACTAAAAAGGGGTATGGAAAACATGAAAAACAAAACAAAACAACAAAAAGCAATTCCAGAGTTTACAAATGCTACAGCGCATACACTGAAAAGACCATGGGAGGAGGTGAGATTATCATTAACAGGAACAAAGGCAACAGAGTAGAAACTGGAAACCAAAGGGTTTGTTCTATGAAATCAAGAGTTACAGAAGAGCCACTCTGCTGTCTGAGAGTCAGTGGTCCCGTACAAACACACCCAAGTCAAAGAAGACAGGAGTACTTTGACTTTCATGTACTTCTTGCTCAGCAAGTTCAAGACTGGCTTCCATTGGTCAAGTTAGTTGAAAGAGGTGCTGAAGAGATTAAGAGCTAGGAATGCAGAGATTAGGCTCATGTTGACAGCAACACAAAGGAAGGGTAGGTAATGTACATAAAGACAAGAAATGTTCAGAACCTTCTTATAAGGAAAGCAGAGACTAAAGTCACCAGAGAAAATGAGCAGGGCTGACAATCAATTTATGTAAAGATATTTAACCATAATGCACATGAGTTAAATGTACAATTAAAATTGGAAATTCACCAACATAGCTAATAATTTGTAAGGATTGACAATACCAAGGTTTGGCAATAGTAGCCAGGGCTGGTCCATTACCCAAAGATAATGTTACTCTAATTAGTACAAATTCTTTCCAAAGTACCTACAGACACTAAACATGAACTCCCTGTGGTCCAGGAGCCTCTGTTCATGACAGTAACTTCCAAAATGAAGACAGATATGCCAAAGTATGTGCACAAGAATGTTTCTTCCAGCTGTTATTTACAAAACTGGAAATTACACAAACAGTCCACCTTCATTGGGTTATATCAATAAATCATAGCATGGCTTAAAAAATACAATCAAGTTATGAAAATTTAAAAAATGCTGCTAAAAGGAAATGAATTCATAATGCTTGAATCCAGTTTATGGACTGGCTAGTTAAATCAATATTTTAGACATTATGAACGTGACTACTTTTAGAAAATTGATGGGTAGCAACTGTAAGAGCAAATTATTAGAAGAGTAAGAATATAAATATAGGGGATCAGGCTTATGCCTGACACAGTGAGCCTAAAAAATATTAAAGACAAAGAGAAGCTCTTAAATCAACTGCAGGGAAAAGAAGAAACACAGACAAAGGAAAACTAATCAGGCTAGTGGCAAACATAAAATAATAACATGTCAGAAGACATTGGAAATAAACCAAGATAATGAGAAATAATAATTACCGGTCTTTAATTATATTTACTGCCAAGTTATCTACTAAAAAGAGATTTATATTCACATAAACCAAAATTTAGAAACTTTAATAATAATAGACCTTCATTACAAAAGAGCAAAAGATTTTTTTTTTAAGATTCAAGGAGAACAGGAGCAAAGAACAAATAACATTTAGCAAATTTAAAGCAAATGCAGATTGGGTAAAAGAACATCATTATAGGAATATCTAAATTATAGGGTTTAATAGAAAAGAAATCAACAGCTACATATAAGCAAGAACTCTTGAGTGGTGCAATTGCATTAAATTATCTTAGGCCTTATATTACTATGTATTTGAAGAATAAAGTGAATGATGTGTGCTTGATAAAATTTCAGGAGTAACATCTAAAATAAAAATTTTTAACTACAGGATACAATTAAAAATTCACTAAAAATAGAAGTGGAATACCACTATATAAGCAAATAAATATAAAATCATTGATGTGAAAAAAATAAAAAGTCCTAATACTGCTAATTGTCATACTTTAAATAGATAAAATTCAAGAAAGACAGATCATCAGATTTACAAAACATTTTCAGCTATAAGCTATTAATGTACCCAGCTAAAATGAAAAGATTTTAAAAGTTTGACTATAAAGAACTAGAAATGTAATTGACAAATGCCGGTTAAAAGGGAAATGAACCCCTTTCTCTTTCCAGTTCCCATTCCAAAGAAGGCACATATATAACATATCACCTATTAAATTTGACCTACATTTGACCTACAAGGTACCAAGATTTTAAAACTAGACTCCAGTGCTCTTTTTGGTGTGAGCTGAGTCTGAATTCTATTCTAAAAAAAATTTGGGAAATTCCTATTTATAAAGAACACATTCCTTTTAAGAATCTTAACAATGAAAAAATCTCACCTTTGGACACAAACACACTGGCTATAAGGATGCTTCCAGACAGAAGGAGGAAAAGCGCTAATGAAGGACGACGCTTGATACGTCTTAGTATATAAAATGTAAGGCATTTGTTGGGCAGGTCTACTGCTCCTAGTAGAAACTGCGTCAGAAACATATCCATCCCCAAATTCTGAACATCCAGCAGGAGGCCGTAATTGCCCAAAAAGGTTGAAAATCTGTAAGAGAAAGTTCATAGAGAGGCCAGGCATTCAATAAACTCAGTGATGAAATGTTTTAGTGTGTGTTGTGTGTCGTGTGTGTGTGTGTGTGTGTGTAAATATGTAGATGAATTTAGGGTCTTTGGTTCCTTCAAACATAAAATTAAAATCAATATATTTCAAGTATGAAATAGAGACATTTAAGATACAAACAACACTAGTGGGAAATATATGAATATAGGAGTGATGACAAAGTATCAATAAATTCAGCTAGGGGTTAAATTACTAAAACCAATATGCATCTGGTCTACTGATGTAACTGAGGTTAAATTTTGTATATGAGCATTTCATGAGCCTTGGTAAAGACTGAGATCATTTTATTCTCAAAAGCAGCAGGACAGATGCTTTATTGCATAACTTCATAGACAATTGCCTAGATTTTTACATACCTTGAAAATATTGACTTACAGCATTGATGAAAATTTTATTTTTAATTTTTAAAATCACATAAAAATAAGTCCTCTGTATTGTGGGTAATTTTTTCTTTTGAAACTTTGACAATGAAAATCAGTATAACAGACTGATACACATGAGCACTATCTGTGTAAGCAGATATATGACTTCAAAATTAATATTAAAGTTATATTCTATAACAACAAGGTTTTTATGGTAAAAATTTTTTAATTCATGTTTATAAATTTCTCCTCAAGTATAAATTTCTCTGTTATTTTAAGTTCTTATTATGTTGCCTTACACATAGAAATATCCATTAAACCTATATGAATATTTGCAAGGCAACATAATCTATGTGTCTTTAAGAAAGTCGTGAGTTTTCCTGCTTTCATTTTCCTCATCTGCAAAACTGTACAGAAATAAAACATATCTCATATGCAGAAAATATATTTTCAATATAATTGTTTTATATATATTTATAGATCCTCTCCAATGCACCTAGTACTTAATACACATTTTCTCATGTAATCATTCAGTCTTTGTCAAATTCAAAAATAAATTTTTATGTATTTGAGCCCAAATATTATGCTTTTAAATTTCAGGCTACATTGTCTTCAAATTTAAAAGAATTGATCAATTTGTCAGTAAACCAGTTTTCTCTTCCACACTATTTAGTGGATTCTTGTTGTGGTCTGATCTGCTCTTTCATTTTGTTATTTCCCTCATTCAGTGCCTATATGTCAAGGTCTTTTCAATAAAAGGAAGATATCAGGCATTCCCCCAAAGGCTTACCTTGGCCCTGGAACTGCTGAATGTGTGTTAGAAGATGAAAGCAAGCTACTTACAGTAAAAAGGACAAGCAAAACATTGTCCTGTATATCACAGGATTAGTAATGACATCCTTTATTCTAATACGGTTTTTGATTGTTTTCAGTTCTTCCTTCATTGCAGATGTCAAAATCTTAAAAAGTAAAGCAAAAATGCTAAAAATATCTATACTTAACAAAAAGGACCTTTATTTCCCAAAATATTTCTTACCTGCCACCAGTCTACTATAGGACCAAACCCCAAAGACGAGGATTCTCTTTACCCCAAACCAGAGATCTTGAGCCTGAGCCTTCACCCCTCCCCCACTCTCAAACCAAGCCTTGGGGCCACACAGAAGTGGGAGCTGCAGCTCATTGGTGGTGGTGAGGAATGTGACCAAGATATGCTAATTGCTTTTCCCTTACCTCAGCTGTCAGACTTTGTGCAACATCTTTTTTTCCATTGATAAAGGCAATTCTGCGGAGTTCTTTTAACGCCTGTTCTGTTTTTCCAGTTAAAATGAGCCAGGGGACAGACTCTGAGATCCAACTGTTTGAAAGGAGACAGATGTGTTTTTTGTAGGGAGATGTCATGGAAAGTAATAATCTTTGTAACAGATATAATCCCTTCTATTTAGAAAGAGCACTCGGGTTAAATCAATCCTCTACTTACTCTTCGACCCCACTGCCATACCCTTTTTTTAACTATGCTCTATAAAACCAAAAAAAAAAAAAAAAAATATGATTATGATTTCTGATTAAGGAATAAAGAGTCCCTGACTCAAAAATTAAATGTTTTTCTCCTCCTCCTCCACTATCTTCTTTTAGAAATTATTGTTATTTCTATATGTGTCTCTAATTTGGGATTTATAATTGTTAAGAGTAAATCTTTGTATGGAACTTTTAAATATTAGCAAAATTTTAATTAACTTTATGTAACACCCAGTATATTATACCTGAGAACATTTAATGAAAGTTGCCTAACATATCAAAAAAATTAGCAACAACAAATGTTGGCGAGGTTGTGGTGAAAAAGGAACTGTCTTACATTGCTGGTGGGAGTTCAAACCGGTCCAATCATTATGGAAAGCTGTCTGGAGTTTCCTCAGTCTACTAAAAATGGACCTACCATACGACCCAGCAATTCCACTCCTAGGGATCTACCCAAAGGACACAAAAACATTGATTCAAAAGAACACCTGTACCCCTATGTTTATTGCCAGCACTATTTACAATAGGTAAAACCTGGAAACAACCCAAATGCTCAAAAATAGATGACTAGAAACCAGGGAACTCTAAAAAAAATTAAAAAAATCAATCAATCTGCAAATAAATAAATAAATAAATAAAAAACTGCCTAAATATATAAATAAGTGTTTTGGGACCAGTTGTTTTGTTTGTTTGTTTTCTCTCCCTAAATAGGAATCACAGAAGAAAACATCTTAAATCAACACTTTGCTATTGGGTCTCATTAAGAGTCAAACTGCAGAACTATCTCAGCAACTAAGAGGGGGGTAAAGTTACTGTGAAAAATTTAAGCCACCAATTCATTAAATTTTATAAATTTATTAAAAAGCTCATCCTTCCTAGAACATTTTTTTCTTCAGATGTTTAATAGTCTCCCTCACTATTATACTTAGAAATGTCCCTACAGGCAAGAACCAATGACAAAACATTCCTCAATAGAGAAAGATTTGCTATATCATAATCATTAGGGTAAAATGATTCAAGACTATAAAGAACTCCACATACCAGAAAAAGAAAAACAAAATAATGTAGGGCACAGTAATGACTAATTGTAGCATGTGCCAATCTCGGAAAATATAAGCCAATCCACCAAGTAATGCCTGCCCAACATTCACAGATAGTCCAAAGGCCGTCACGATTTTGGGCTGCCATTTTAATGAGGTTCCTTCTAAAACTAAGGAAAATTCAAGATATTCAACACCATTTAAGAGAGATGTCTTGAACAATGTAATACAAAATATGAGTACAGATTGAGTTGAACTTACGAAGTACCAAGATGTTGATCTGAACTGTGCCCAGGCAGGCACACAACAGGAATTTCAAAATACAGAAAATGGAGAAGACAGGGGTAAAAGCACAGCCGATGCCCAGGATTCCACAGGCCAGACAACAAAAGAGTAATAGTGGCTTCCGTCCAAATCTATGGTAAGAGCAGTTAACTTAGTTTAAAAAAAAAAAAAAAAAGGTATCTATATGTCACTAGAAATTCCAGAACATCCAAAACTCAGAGTTCAAATATACATAGACCAGTCACTCACGTAGGGTGACATTAGAAATAGCCATTGACCCAAGATGTTTCTACTTAAATATAGGAGTAGAAGCATCACTCCACACCTCTAAATACAGAATTCATACTATATGATTGTAAGACAAAGTTAATGGTAAATTTTTATTTATTTATTTCTTTATTTTAGATTAATTTATTTATTTATACAAACATTGGGTACAGTCAGAAGCGCAGGAGGGTGAGAGAATTCACCAGAGCCAGAGCGGGGAGCAGAGCAGGCAGAAGGACCGAAGTACACTGCTGAGGGGAGCAGCGGGCCGCAGGAGAGGTCTGCGCGCCATGCGGGACCCTCCTCTGGTGGCCGGGGAGCAGCCGGGGATTGAACCGGCGCCGCAGAGGCTGCAATCCAGCGCTCAACCACTGCGCCACCAGGGAGGCCCAATGGTAAATTTTTTAAGGCAGAAAACACAAAGATATAGGTGATACCACATGATATTCCATTCAATCTAAGACAAAGCATTAAATGTCACAGAGTAATCCACCATGGTCTATGTCCAAAAGAACTTTCTTTATCTAGATTCTAGTTTTAAAATCTATTTTTTTAAGAGCAAGGTACAAAATTTCAACTTACTGTTTCATCTGATTCCCAGCTCAAATATATAGGGAACTGACTTTAGGAAAGAAGGGAAAGACTGTTCAGTCCTTTCAGAAAACAAAATGTTCATTTCCAAAGAGTGAATTCAGAGGAATCTTTTACAGAAAATTAACCAAATACAATTTTAGACATATAAGATTTTTAGGACTTTATTCTTCAATGAGAGATCACTTTGGTATTGCCTGTCCCCCGGGCAGCAATATCCCCAGACATGATACCATAAGCAAGTAATCTTCCGCAGCTATGAATGATCTCCTTCTCCAGCTGCTAATATGTTTATTCTATGTTTTGCCATTAATAAAAACAATAGCAGTATAATTTGTTTGGAACCCTTACTAAACAAAGGCTCTGCCCTAACTTCTTATGTGCAATTTATATAAAGGGTAAGGAAGTTATGAATAGTTGAAGTTTATTATCTCCATTTTACAAGTGAAAATAATCAGATGTTGGAAGTGTATGAAGCTGAGTCTCGGCTTCCAGCTGTGCCGAATGGCAAGTCCCCAACATTTTTGCATTTATAAAACCAAGGAGTATCACTGAATTCTTTATGGATTTGTTATTTTGTCCATCTTAAGATCTTAAAGGTTTTCTTTAAATGTCAAGAGCCATGTAAATAATTATCTGTCTGCCTGTTTGCCTATTTTTGACCATTTCTCAGATTCTATTTTTCTGGCCTCTTGCCATTAAAGTCAGTGTCATCCAAGTTTCAATGTGGTTCATATGCACTGGATATTTTCATCCTTGTCAATATCATACTAACCTTTTTATTTAAATCTACTTTATTCTTAATCTGGAGCTTTTCTCAGCTCTCTCTCTCTCTAGTCTTTGTGGAGAATTTCTCTTCCAGAGGCTTTACAATACTTAGCTCCTTAACTTCACCTCTCACGATCACTTTTTATAAACATATTCCCCAATCACATTTGCTATTCAAATGTGTTCTTAAACACTTTACTCTTCCTACTTTCGTTTTTACATCTGCTGTCCTATCTGGAAATTCTAAATTCTTTACAGGTCAATTTAAGTTTAAGTCCTCTTGGAAACTTGCTCTATTGACTACAGTCTTCAAAATGTCCTCATTTCCTTGAACCACGTCTGCCAGCATTTGACTTCTGCCCGTTGCATATTTAGGTTGTCTTTAATATGCATAATTTCCTATGCAAATATCTCCACATTCTTTGATATTCACTTAGGTTTACAGATAGCCCCTGTTCAGAAGGTAAAACTTACCTGTCAGAAAGGACACCACAAAGAAGAACACCTACAAGAAACCCTGTCATGAAGATGGACTGAACAATGAGTTTCAGTGACTTCAAATCACACACTAAGTCCCACTGAAAAAGAATGAATAGAAAGCAGAGCTTAATCACTTAAAAAGAGATAAATATAACTAGCTACTAGACTGATTTACATAATGAGAAGGAATATAAAAATCACTTTTTCATATAGACTATGCCATCATACTAAAATGTGGGAATACATATTGGTCAAGACTATACATAATATCCACGTTACAATAAAAATTGAAATCTCAATGAGAAAAAAACAAAAAAGTAATTTGAGTCTATCAAGATAATAATTTGAATGAATATGAAGTTTATTGTCCTTTTATTTCACTATACAGGTTACTCTTCCCTGACCATTCAGTCAGTAGCAAAAATTTTCTTCTTTAATGCCATGAGATTTGATTCAGTATTCTGAACATATTAAAAAAGGTCTAATTTGGAATGAAATAATTCTTGATAATACAACCAGGTACAGATGGGTTTTCATTTTTTTTTTTAATTGAAGAGAACTAAAGTACTCAGTGAAAAAACTCAGCATAGAACACATAACCTTCAGGAGACCCTGTAGAGAAGATACATATAAGAAGATATATGTATTTTTATTTTTTGCATATAAGAACTGGTACAGCCAGAGGTTCTGGGGGGAGGGAGGGGTGACAGGATTCACCAGAGACAGAGTGGGGAACAGAACAGTTGGATCTACCAAAATACTCTTTTAAGGGGAGCAGGGGACAAGACAGGAGATGTCTGCTCCACATACGTGGGTTAGCTCCTGGCTGGGGTTTGAACTCAGGTCCTATCAGTGATAGTGCTGAGAACTTAACCCCTAAGCCACCAGGAGACCCTGTAGAGAAAATTTAATAATGGTTTCCTTACAGAAGTTTCTTTATAAAGTAAAACTTATGGGCTGGGTTGGAGATAAGTAGAAATATTGGAGAAAATTACTTAGATAAATTGCATTTCCAACAAGGCTTTTACAACCCTCTCTGTCCCAAGCTGAGCTCCATGTTGGATATGGCTGGTGATAGTGAATGCAGAGAAAGTCTAAAACAAGCCCAGGAGTAGAACAAGATCTCATAAAGACTATATGCTCCAGTTGTCCTTAAACAGGAAATGAACCAATTGACAGGATTATTTTGAAAGTTTCTTTGCACATTTTCTTCTAAAATATTGTATGTCCTATACACACTTAAAACCAAATTTTAAAGCTTATGCAAAATTATACACAAATACAAAATTAATATAAAACATGTTAAGAGTTGAAACCCAAGCCTACCAATCACTTTACCATAATATTTTTAAGAAAATGTCTGAAAACTCATCGCAAAAATTTTATAAAAAGTTTAAAACAGGACCCCCCTGGTGAGCAGGGGTTAAGTCTCAGCACTATCAAACTGTCACCAGCCACTGCTGCATGGGTTCAATATCTATCCAGGGAGCTAAACCACATGGTGCAACAGACCTCTCTGTCTGTCCTGCTGCTCTGCTCAGCAGTTTATTTCAGTGGATCCACTTTTTCTGCTCCCCAAAACTTTTCTGTAGATGCATTAGGAATGTCTCTTCCTTTTTTGAATTAACATTTTATAATAATTAAATTCCACATAGGAGGAATTTATTGGTGCATTTTTGGTGTATTTTGGTGTATTTTTGGTGTATTTATTGGTGTATTTTTAAGATAATACAGAAATAATACAGAAATGAATAATATGAATAATACAGAAATGAAATACAGACATGAATGTATGCCAGCTATAGTTCTAATTAATTATGCATCTATAAAGGAGGGACTTAGCTTCTCTTAATCTCAGCTTTCCCTTTTCCACCTTTCTTGAAGATATACTTCATTATAGCTGGCATAATTTATAATACTTAACATGGCCTGGCATAGGACCAAAACCCTAAAGCTAACTTTTACTGAACTCTTCTATATGATAAAAATTTTCAAGTATTTTATACATGTTGTTCATTCAATCTTTATTCCATTGGGTACATTATAGGTGTTCTTAATAATTATGCTAGAATACACTGAAATTGCCCTAGGAAATCAAGGTATAAGGTAAGTTTACCTTAAAAATTAATAAACTAAGGCATAAAGTTACTAAGCTGTGAGTGACACTTAATATCTTAACCAAAACATTATGAGACATCATTCTTAATCATGTCAAACACATTCAATTAAAAGTTTTACAGGAGATTGTTCCCATTCTCTTTTTAAATAGATGAAAATGGAGTTCCATAAAGTATAAGTCAAAAAAATAAGGATATAGTTCTTGACTTTGAGCCCATATCTATCTGTAGATATAGATCTATATAGAGATATATATATCTAGAGTCTAAATTATTTTGCATTATTAGAGCATGTATCAATGTGTTTTGGGTAACACATTGTATTTGGATTTATTATAAGTGACAATGACAGAATTAAATAAATGAAGAGATAGCTAGAGCAATCTAGAGGAGAGAAGGTGGGATGCATGACAGATATTAAAGTAATTCATGACATTTTAAATTTTATATAGCTCTATCTATCATATCTCTTTACAAACAATAATGAAAGCTAAAACCCTACCATGAGACCAGAATTTCATATATTCAAAAATTCTATTCAAATGCTATATTACATTATTTTTCCCTAGAATTTTCTTCCATTTATTTTTTTTATTTAGCTTGGAATATTTTATGCAGTGAAAATGGGGCCTTGCATCTCACGAAAGCACATCACAGATCAATGCTCAGTTAATCGATTACCTCAGTAATGATGGAGGAAGTGAAAACACTCTGGTCATAAACCCACCCATCCAGGCAGGTCTCTGTCTCCAGCTTAGCGTCACTCATCACTGACACATTGGCATCTAGGAGCTCCCAGTGTGTCTGGCGGAACCGACGGCACTGTTCTGGCTTCTGGTTTGGGTCCATTGGAATGGAGACCCTCAGCAGGGCTTCCGCTGACAGGTTCATTGCGATGCTGGCTTTAAAGGTGGAGTTGTCAATGAGCTGGACATAGCAGCGGTGAGCAGGAATGGCTGCTGAAAAGTTCTCAATGAGCTCATTAGAGGGTGTCAAGAGATTTACCAATACACAGAGGACAATATTCAAAATCTGAAACCTCCCACAGTCACCTACATGTTGCAGGAGTTCACTAAATGCCATGCTTAGGGTGGAGTATCTGTTGTAGAATAAAGTTCTCTAAAAGAGAAATGGCAACTTACAAAAATCTTCATCAACTGGTTAAGAGGAAGTGTTCCTAAATTATATGGTAGAAAGAAAAAATAGAAGCATTTAGGCATTGCTATTAAATAGCAAAGTAAACATTCCCTATCTTCCTAATAAAGTTCACTTCAAGAGGACAATATGATCCATTTCATAATTACAGACATTTTATAGAAGAAATGTCCCAAAGGCAGACATTCTAACTGAATTGATGCCACTGCTAATAATCACAGTTAATCTTCAGTGCAATATATTATTTGTTACTACATGTTGCAGGACAGCCCCAAGGACATGGTTTAGGTGAAAATATTTATTCCTACTCTCTTGAAACTACATATACATACATTTTCATATGTGCAATATATATACATACATATAGTGTTTATAATACAGAAATTATATAAATACAATCACACACAAAAATTAACAATTACCTATTCTAAGATGACTAAAAATATAGACATATATGAATGCCCAGAACAGTATAGAGATCTAGTTAATTCAGCAGTGGAAGGAAGTAGCCTCTTGTAGACCCACATTGAAGTAGTAAGATCTGAAAAATAACAAAATTGTTCCAAGTGATAAATTAGAGGTGAGGAGATGCTCAGGGAGAGAGTCACAGTTTTGAGTTCATTTAGCTGAAAAAACGTAAAATGCTGCTAATGGCTGCTAATGGCCTGGGGTAACCAAGCCTTCAGCTATTGATATTAGAACCAGAGTTCTCCCATTCCTGTTCATTCCCTCTCTTAACATTCATGCCCTACCAGACCAGAGGCTCAAGTGCAACACCCAATCTCTTCTTTTATTCTCAGTGTCGAACTGTTTCTCCATGAAGGACTCAATTCAACATTCTTGTGGCAATGTCAATTTCCTTGTGCTGGTTTAATTTAGGGGGAAAAAAACAGAGACCTACCTTCATACACCTTCAGTTAAACATGCTCTCCAACTCAGGTAGAAAAGAGTATAAAGTTACAATATGTGTCTGGGCTAAAATGGGAACATCCAGTGATAGCTGATGAAGTTAATGCTTTACTCCTGGCACTGGAGTGCACCATCTGAGCATTCAAGTGATTGCAAGGAAGTTTTACTTCATTGGTTTATTAATAGTTACATTTGTAGACTATTAACTATTGATAGTTCATTAATAGTTTGAAGCTAGTTTACACCAAAAAAGAGAATATATTATGAGGTCCAGAGACTCTTGGAAGTAAAACAAAGTAGAATCCCAGTTGGCTCTCAGGAAAAGGATCAGATCAGGAAACAGAACAATAACAGATCTCTTTTCTTTCTCTTTTTTTTTTTCTGCAGATGTATACAAAATCATTCTCTGCCCCAGTCCAGACTCCATCATCTCTACTATGATAAGGTAAAATCTTCAGAGAACACTTGTCCAACTTAATGTAAGCTTAGAAAATAAGAAGTTGGGGGCCATCCCTGGTGGCGTAGTGGTTGAGTGCTGGGTTGCAAAGCTGCCTGCAGCCTCTGCAGCACCTGTTTGATCCCCAGCTGCTCCCCTGCCACCTGAGGAGGGTCCCACATGGCGTAGACCTCTCCTGCTCCCCTCAGCAGTGTACTTTGTCAGTCTGCCTGTTCTGCTCCCTGCTCTGGCTCTGGTGAATTCTCTCACCCTCCCGCGCTTCTGACTGTACCCAGTGCTTATATAAATAAATAAATAAATCTTTAAAAAAAAAAATTAAAAAAAAAAAAAGGGCCTCCCCGGTGGCACACCGGTTGAGTGCTGGGTTGCGAGACTGCCCTCAGCCTCTGCAGTGCCGGTTCAATCCCCGGCTGCCGGCGAGGGTCCCACATGGTGCGCATACCTCTCCTTGCCGCCCGCTGCTCCCCTCAGCAGTGTACTTCGTCAGTCTGCCTGTTCTGCTCCCTGCTCTGGCTCTGGTGAATTCTCTCACCCTCCTGTGCTTCTGACTGTACCCAGCGCTTGTATAAATAAATAAATCTTAAAAAAAAAAGAAAGAAAGAAAAGAAAAGAAGAAGTTGAAATTCCATTAATTTTTTTTAAAGATTTATTTATTTATTTATACAAGAACCAGGGTATAGGCCAGATGCGCAGGAGGGTGAGAGGATTCACCAGAGACAGAGTGGGGGAACAGAACAGGCAGACTGACTGAAATACACTGCTGAGGAGAGCAGCAGGTGAGACAGGAGAGGTCTGCTGCACCATGTGGGTTTCTCCCTGGCCCGCCAGGATCGAACCGGTGCTGCAGAGGCTGCGGACAGCTTCACCGTGCTGCGCTCAACCGCATGCACCACCAGGGGAGGCCCTTCCATTAAAATTTAATGATACTAATCTTTAACTAAAAAAACAGATTGGCATTTTGCCAGTTTAGGTAAATATTGAACTTGGCAAAAATGAAACACATATAATAAGTGAACTTGGAGGGTGAGTGATAGATTACATTCCAGCAGGTTGGTTCAGACATGAATGCAGGCCCAAAGCAGAGGAGGGGGAACAGCAGAGCTTTTCCTGACTATGCATGTGTCACACTTGTTAAGATCCCACAGAACAAAATAGGTCCCATGGGAAAACCTAGAAACAGGAAGCAGGGATATACTCTCTGCCTTCTTAGAAGAGGCATGTCCAAGGTCAAAGGTCTTTGGGTGATGAGTTAAACTGTTCACAGTAATTATATTAAATATGCATGCGAATCTAAATTATCCTGTCCATATTAATTTAACTGATTCCCACTTCACATTAAGTAAATTAACTCCACATTTTCAGTCATTCAAAATCCAATTAGTGGGTTATTGAAAGCAAATTTTCTTTTCCCAAAAAAGCGATAAATGGGGCCCAAAGTTGTGGGTTAAACCATTTCAACTCAACCCTCCTAAGCAAATGGGAGGCTGTCCATGCTATTTTAGTGCCCTTTTATTACTCTATTGTCCCTCAACTGGAAAGCTAAAAAACAGTGTTTAGAGAAGAATGAAATTTGAAGTCTTTGCAGTAAGCAGCTATAGCTTTTGGAGTGTACTATTCTTGCTGAGATGATTCCCTCTTCCCACCCAGTAAAGTGACAAGCATTTCTTTTCCTGAAACTAAAGGGGAAAAGTCTCAAGGAGAACAATTCCTAAAGATTTGGGTTTTTTTCCCAAATGCCCAAAAATAGATGACTGGATCAAGAAGATGTGGTACATATATTCACAATGGAATATTACTCAGCAATCAAAAAAGATAAACTCATGCCATTTGCAGCAAAATGGATGGAGCTGGAAGGGATCATGCTCAGTGAAATAAGCCAGAAGGAAAAAGAAAAGTATTGGATGGTTTCACTTATAGCAGGAATATAGGGGAACCAAATAAGACATCAGTGTAAAAAACACAGCAAAGCAAAAATAGACAATTACAAATCAGAGACATGCCACAGGGGAGGAGGAGGGAGAGGGATCAGAGGGAGGGAGGGAGCAGCACAGGGGACTGAGGTGATGGTGCACGGGTGCACTGGGGAAGGAAATTCTATGGGGACTACACCTGAGGGGGTGGGGGGAAGCAAATATTATTTAAAAGTGAACAACGATGTAAAAAATTTTTTTTTAATTTTAAACAAAGAAAAAGAGGAGTAGGAAAAAGATAAGGTTATTGCCTAACAGAGAACAAAAACACTGTTTTCAGTGCCTTAGATCAAAAATCTGATCCTGATACTAGCTATCTGACCTTGGGCAACTTCCTGCCAATTTGCTCTTCTATAACAGGAAGACGATTATGGAACTTATTTCATAAGTTTGTTAAAAGTATTGAATTGGTCGATTTACATAAAATGCTGAGAATTATGGTTGGGATAATGTAAGTCTTCAATAAATGCTACTTATTTCTATTATTGCTAAAAAAAAATTTGGGTTTTTAAAATTTAACCTAATTTTTAGTTTTTATTATTTTTTATTGCAGAAACATTGGTTTACATCACTAAGTGATTTTGGGGGATAGGGTCACCCCTCCTGTGATGTATGCTACCACACTGCACCCACCCCAAAGCACCCATAGTCCTTTAACTATAGACCTTTCAACCCTCTCTTCTTTGTACCCACCCCTATGTCTCCAGGTAGTAGCCTCAATTCTTCATTCATATTTCTAGCATTTGTTTTGGTTTAGTTTTGTCAGTTCCATTACTTGTATTTATATACAGTATATATGCAGCTTTTGTTGGTAGAATAATCAAACACCCAGTAAACACAGTTTAAAGAATATTCAAATTATTATTAATTGTCAGTTGGATGACTGCTGATTACTTAATGTTTTAGTTCTTGAAAAATAAGAGCTTTTCCTGAACCACAGATTTTGTAGATTTGGGATGAACTCACAGATAGCCTAGATTTTCAATTTACTCTTTATGGGTACCAAGGAGATTCATTAAAATACATGAGGTAAAAAGCATAACAAGCAGGAAGGTTTTGACCCCATACCATTATTTTAGCAAGTCTGCTTCTCTACTTTAATCTGTTTCATCGATATTTCCTTACAGTTTCACTTTAGGAAAGCATAGCCTACCAAAATTTTAAAGTAAGTAAAAGTCATTTTCCTTCAATTGTAAATGACATAATAGGCAGATATGTAATATTTTTCCCAATATAACATAGCCAATTACAATTAGTTACAAATTTTATCTACTTCCCTGGTGTAATATCTTCCCATGACCCCACATCACCAGTTCCATTAAGACAGCTCAGTTTTTCAAAGTAGGTAGATGCTGAATTGTGCAAAATGGCATAATGGCATAATCCCTATATTGAGCACTTGGAGATACATAGATAGCTAGATGTAGAGGGATATATAGACATATATATGCAGATATATCATATATAGAGATATGTATTTTTATATGTTGATGTAGATATATAGATGAATATAGATTTGTAAATGTATATATAAATAACTCAGACATTTAACAAGAAAGAGTTGAAATGTCTCATCAGGAACCAAACAAAATAAAGAGGAATATCCTGACTAATAGAAAAGATCATTGGCTGAATGTAAGAATTTCTAAATTTTAAAGAGCCAAATAAATTACAAACTAAAGTAGAAGTAAAAAGAAAGTAAGAAAGTGATTTGGGAGCCTCCCTGGTGGAACAAGTGTTGGACACAGCATTGTGAAGCTGTCTGCAGCCTCTGCAGCATGAGCTCGATGCCTGGCTGACCAGGGAGCAGCCTACATGGTGCAGCAGACCTCTCCTGCTTTGCCCGCTGCCTCCCTCAGCAGTATATCGTGTCAGTCTGCCTGTTCTGCTCCCCACTCTGTCTCTGGTGCATTCTCTCACCCCCCACACCTCTGTCCTGTACTGCAGTTCTTATATGCATAAATAAATCTTGAAAAGAAAAAAAAAAGTGATTCAAGATACACAATTTTATTTTCAATAATTTTAATTTATAATATGATGAACAGGATGCAAAATCCAATGAGAATGTTAAAATTCACATCCAAAACCCAATTGCATTAAAAGTGGGAAACAGGCTAGAAAAGAAGTCCATAATTGCAGATTATAAAAAGTACTAGTATGAGTCATCATAATAATGACTTCATGTTATTAAAATTACTACTGTGAAAAATAATAAACAGTTCAACACCAGCAACACAGCAATTTTCCATCTGTGAGCCCAGGATCAAGATAAGCTTCTCAGTGCTCTGATTTTATTTGAAATCCCAAAGAGGCAAAGCTTACTCCTTGTTAGGTACAACGTCAAAGAGAGACAGGATTCACTCCTGTGCAGTCTGGTGGTCTTAAGGTAGGATCAGGGCTGTGGTGGACTTGATAATTAGTTATGATATTAGGAGACTTATTGTTTCCAACAAGAGCAGAGGAAATCCCTAGAGAATAATGAACTTCTTCATAAGACCAAAGCATAAAGTTTTCTCTCCTATCTTGGCTCCAATCGATTTCCTTACTTATGCTGAAATAGACCAACTCTTTCTCAATATCAGTTTTGAACGGCCCAGGAGGCTGTTAATATTATCTAATATGTGAAAGTCTCAAGGATATTTTAGGCAATGCCAAACTATCTATTCCTGATGGACAGTGAATAGCTGAAAATGTCTGACTACTATGGACAAGAAATATATTTTACCCATAGTTGATTATTATTATGCAACAATTTGGCAACATCATTTTCATAAGGTGAATTAATTTCGTCAATTTTTGCTTGGCTTTTATTGCCTTCTCAAAATTTGGACACATAATATCAAACAGATGACTTGAACCAGTGAAGAAATAGGTCATAAAAGAGTTTTGTATACTTCATTGTTCTGGTTTATGGTTAAACACAGCCACCAGGCTCTGTTGAAACTTGGATAAAATTGCTAGTTCACTTTGTTTGAGTTCCAGATGATCTGGAAGAAATAAAACTTCTCCAGGAGCAACTGTTCTTGGAATTTCTTCTTTATATAATTTGCCCAAGAAATCAATTCAGCATCTCTGAGCTTTTCCAAGATAAAGCTTTTTTAAAAAGACTTAGGAGAATCAAGTCTTAATCATTGTCCATCCAGAGAAATTTTGCTGCCTAATTATATGCCAATCACTTATACAAACACCACCAGTATTAAAAGGAGAGAATTCAGTTGATAGCATAGGAAGGGCATAAGAACTATGGGGAGGGAATGTGACACTCCAAATGTGAGTGCAAATCAATGAAAATATACATCAAGTACCACCCAGTATAAGGGCAATTCTCCTCGATGTCAACAGAATATATTCAAGTAACCTTCGGTCGGTGGTTAAAGTTCCTCATCTCCATACTTTGAGACTAGATTCTGCTTTAAAATTGTAAACCCTATTTTCTTGGGACAGAGTCAAGATGTGCCAGAAAAGCTCTCTATCAGCAAACCTACCCCATCACGTGCAACCAAGACAATCAGCGATCACCCACACATGAATCTCACCAGTTCATCACCAGGTTACTGGGTAGATGTCACCCCTTGCATCTTTCTCCCCGAGGCTGGTGCTTGTTACTTGCTAGGGTTTGGAGTGGGGTGTAGGAAGGGGAGCTCTGGTGATAGCAGCAGCCATTCTCAGTGGAAGGACAGTTAGGGCAGGGGTAGGCTGTGCTGTGCCCATCCTGGCACACAGGCTCTCCAGTTACATGTGAAATTACAGATCGAGTCCTGATGGAGCCCTGGGACAGATCAGTTAGCCCAGAACATTGGCTGCAGTGCAAGCAATGGCACAGCCCCTTTCTCCAACCCTTAAAGGAGTAAATTTTCCTGAAGCTGGAGAGAAACCTACCAGGAACCACTGAGCTCTGTGATACCGAGACAAGACCTGGAGGGAGCGGAGCTTGTTATGACTGAGGAGAGAGAACTTAGTAAATTGCATAAATCATACAGAGGAAAGGATTTCAAAATGGAAGATGAAAATGTATAAGAAACCCGTGTGGAATAGGAGAGAAAAGATTTCGGAAAATGGGGCACGGTGCAAACTTGCAAGATGAGGGCATTAAGCCCACCCTTGACCAGAGGGATGGGCACAAGTGGGGAAATCATTTTCTTCTCTTTATCTCCAACAGCTCCATGTGCTCATGCTGCAACCAGCCCAGTGGCGGACACTTGGAGTGGCTTTGCTTCCTCGCCCGTTGCAATCATCTCAGTCCCCTGGGAGCACCTAATATGAAATCTCATGTCAGGCTCGGCTCTTCCTGTTCCAGTAGTCAGGCCAGGATACTAAGTCAGCTTAAGGCAGAAAGCAAGATGCTTTCTCTCACTTTCCACTCTCCAGCTAGGCAATTCCTTCTCCACTGTGTGGAGGCTGCTCTCTAAGGCATCAAAAATAGTGGTATCCCTTTCCACTATGTCAACATTCCATTATACATACATAAGAGAATGCCCTAGGATAATAGAGTGTGGATCATAAGGCACAATGGGCATAAAGATTTTCCTGCCCAATGTCAGTTTATCAGAGGACTAGGCAGGGAGCTCTTACCGATCCAGCCGCAGAGTAGCAATTGCTGAATGCATCTGACACCCAGGAACTCAAGTAGGTGCTCTCATCCCCACACCCTCCAGCTCTGCAGTTGAGGATTTGGCTACAACCAGGTGAACACAGTAAATACGGGTGAAATCCCAGGACCTGGACATTGGCTCATGTAAGTCCAGAGAGAGGGAGGTCTCCACAGTCCACGTTAGATTTTTCAAAACTGTTGCTTTCAGCAAGATAAATCAGAAGAAGAAAGACAAATACCAAATGATTTCTCATAGGTGGGATATACAGAAAAAAAAAAACAACAGAAAACACAAAAAAAATGAAGCAGAAGAAACCCCATGAAATATGACTAGAGAACAGAGTCAGCAGGAGGAGGGGGTGGTAGCAAAGAACAAAGAGGGCCCCAAGGACTGTGCTAGAAAATTACTGATACTTTGGAGGTGGGTGTGGTGTGATAACATGCACTTGAGGAGGTATAAAGTCTGTACTCCTAAAACATATCCAGCACTGTAAATCAACTTTACCTCAAATAAAACAAATTAATGTAAAAATAGCTTTATAAAAATTTTTGATAATAACTACAGCTTTTATTCATTGTCCTTTGTATAAGTCTTCCAGAAAGCTCATTATTAATTCTTTAACCTACTTCAGCGAACACACACAAACACTTTACTGCACCCCTCAAAACTTACATACCATCAGGTTTTTCTAATGCATTTACGTCTGCATTAAAGAAACTGTGGTGTGTGCAACTATGACCTGTGGGAGAAATATGTCCAAGAATTGAAGTTTTTTACTTGAGCTGTATGTTCTCATGAGGCTGGAAAGTCTCCTGTGGGTTTGGGTGTTCCTGCCAGTTAGTGTGTTTTCTGCCTTCTTTGTACCTCTGCCCGTGTGTCTTAATCTGCCCTGTCTCTGTACCTTTGTGTTTATCTAACCACCTCTGTGTATTTCTTTGTGTTTCCACCTCTCAATATACCCACAAACTGGCTCAAAATCTAATTCTGAAGTTGGGCTAAATATGGGTACCTTCTCTTTCTTTTATCAACTTAATATGAGTTTTTCTTCTTTTCTACATTAAGTGAGGCACTTGCTCTCTGATTGCCATTTTTCTTTTTTTTAAAGATTTTTTATCTATGCATACAAGAAATGGAGTGCAAGCCAGAGGGGTGTGTGGGGGGGTGGTGAGAGGATTCACCAGAGACAGAGTGGGGAACAGAACATGCAGATCTACTGAAATACACTGCTGAGGGGAGCAGCGGGTGAGTCAGGAGAGGTCTGCTGTGCCATGTGGGCAGCTCCCTGGCTGGGGATCAAACTCATGCTTCAGAGGCTGCGGCTTCATAGGTTGCGTCTTAACCCCTTGAGCCACCAGGGAGGCCCTCTAATTGCCATTTTTCAAATGTCAGTATGATAATCAGCAATCCCCTTCCTGCCAAGCTATGATTTATTTCAAAGTGCTTTTCAATTTACAAGTTTCCCACAGACCTAACATGAACTTCACAGTAAATTTCTCTATTCCCCAAGTGATGACATTTTTTTCTCATCCCCCCACAAAAAAAAAAACCCAGCGTCAATGTGTCCTTATTTTACTAAACCAACAATAAAGATGAATCTTGAAAAAACTGACTTATGTTCTTCAATGTCCAACTAAACTGAAAAAATCTTATGTTATTATTCAGTCTATACATAGACTTGAGTATACATATTATAGTCACCTAAGTGTCTCAAGAAAACATCTGGAATGAACCTAACAGCCTAAAATAGATTTGCTCGCTCCAGTCCTGAGCCAGGACATACCTTAAAGTGAGTCATGAAATGACCTAGTTGGTTACTTAGACCATTACCATTACAACAAGCATTAGGGTCACTATTTGGCATAATCATCAGAAGAGTTTAGGCTTTACAAGGAGTGGATCACATTTCATCCTGCATTTCATGCAAAATATTTCAACCAAATTTACTGATTTCCCTCAAAGTCAAATTAGCTTTGTATGAAACTCATTAATCTCTTTATTAATGGATCATCTAAGCGTGTACTAATTGAAAGTCTTAGGACCCACTCATATTCTAAAATAATCCAATCAAGAAGTATGGGACCAGAGAAAAAAGCACCTGGATGAATATATCGTCTCTCTCAGATGTTAATCCTTGGTACACAACAAAGGTATACATGGTAAAGAAAGAAACAGTCAAAATGATGAATTGGCCTCAAATAGACAAGAAGCATTTGCAAGTTATTGTTTGGACATTTTATATATAGCCACAATTATTTATCAACTAGAACATTAACAGAATTTTGCTATAAATAATTCATTTATGTGCCTTCATACCCAAAGGTGCTTCATCGTCTCCATTAGTGTCAAATCTGAACATCAGCATGACTTTGGCAGGTACGCTGGAACAGAGGAGAAGTTTGAGGGGAGCATCATCAAATGGAAATGTGCTGATTGTCTATACCATGGGTAATGCGTGTTAAAATCCTCAGAGACCAAAAAAAACACATACAGTATTTTCCCTTCCCAATTTGATACTTATGCAGACAAAAACTATATTCATCAAATGACTGAGATATAAGAATAAGATAGAGTATAGAAACAAATAGACAAATACACAGTAGGTACACTCCATGTGTCCAGTCATTTGTAGTAAGACACTATTATTCTCAGACCACAGATGAGATAGTTGGAGGAATCCAGGTCAGAGCTTAAGAGAATTATAAACATGTTTAAATAGCCAATATTTTGATCATTTACTACATGCCAGGTACTGTACTCTAGAGTTTATTGTTTGATTTAATTCTCACAATAATCTATTTAGATGGTTGCTCTTCGTTTTAAAAGTAAGGAAGCCTCATTAAGTTTACACCACTAGTATGTGGTAGAGTCAAAATATACTCCAGTTGTTAATGCTCTCAAAATACATTTAAATAATTTTTACAATTATATGGCAGATTACAATAAGTTATAGACTAGGGAAATAAATGAGAAATGAATTCCTGATAATGTGCATGTTGTGTGTGCATATGTGTCTATTAGATGTATACACGTAAGATGGCTTGCCATCAAGTTTTGGAGAGAAGATAGCAAGATCAGGAATTGGCTGGTGTTCTCTCATCCCCAAAGCACCAAGAAGCCCTTTTATAAAACTCCTGGGAACACTAGTCCTGAGGAATTTAAAAATGTATGTGTGGAGTGTGCCCCAACATTGAGTCTCAGTGCACAGATGTGTGGTTGCCTTGATAGCCTGTCCCCTACCCCAAGGACAACAAAACTCCAAAGCATCTCTGGGTCATCCCCAGTTATATTTTCACTCACAGTTGAGTCAATACTAAAGAATGCTCTTGGAGATTAATTTGTTGCTTTAAAATTTTGCGCTGCACCGCCCCCCTCAATAAAAAGCATGCAAATGTCTCTTGCACTTTTGAGGCTTTCTACTGATAGACATGCAGGATCTCTGTCCTGGATTGCTTGACAGGTTTCTATATTCCTCTGTCCATGCCCTGAATCCCCACCACCCTGCAGAGAAGACTTCCATGTACTCTGATGAATGACCCCCATGAGATCTGGCAACCATACATGACCATGCCCTCATGCCCCCCACAAGTAAAGCAGCCCTTTTCAGCCCCACCAACTCAGTAAACAGTCAAGCATGTCCTACCACCTTCACACACTAGTTGTCCTCTGGTGAAATGTTTTTGACATTCTTAGGGAACTGAAGAGATGGAATGGGGGGCAGGGTAGGAAAATTTCAGATCATAAATGTATTGATGACATGGCAAATATCTCTGGGAATTTATTTCCCTTATTTTAAAATAAACACTTAAAACTCCCATGGCCACTTTGTGATTCAAGCAGTTGAATATGTTTATGAGAGGATTTGGGCTATTTGGCCAAAAATGATTCTCACAACTGATTAGGGGAAGCAAAGAGGATTCTTCTCCAATTTACATTTAAGAAATGCATTGGACTCCCTACCACAAAGGAGCCCAAAGAGTTGATCACATAGTCTAACCCACTGCAAATGGGCAGTTGCAGCAAAATTTCTCTTATGCCAAACTATTTAGAGAAATAGTGAAAATTTATTTAATCATTCAGGAAATTTTGTCTAGTCGGAATCAATCACCTACATGTTTTGAAAATTCACTTTCCCATTATCTTACCTCTCAAATACATTTCTTTTTCCTACATAGTAACTTTACCCAATTATTCCAGTAGTTGCCAAGCTAGATATTTAGCTTCATTGCAATTCTATCATAAGAATTCTGCTGTGGAGATATTGTTATTACAGTTAGTTATTAAGGCAGAATTCATTTCTCCAACTCTTCAAATATACAGATGTGTGTCATCATAAAAAAAAGAAGAAATAGCAGAATAATTGCCTGCATTTCCCCCTAAATAACACATCTCTTATCTTATCCTCTCAAAGAAAGGTCACGTCACAATCTGAGAAGCAAGCTTTTCAAGCTCTCAGCATCTGAGGTCAGAATGACTCCTTCTACTCTTTTCTCAATATATTCAGTCATCCACCAGAGGAAGCAAGCCCAAATTAAGTCTAGCATAACATATAGGAATGTAGAGAGAAAATATAAGCATTCCAGTTCTCTAAAGATTCTGATTCAATAGCTGGGATAGGATCCAGGCATCCATATTTTGAAAAACTACCATGGGTAATTCTGCCTCAAATCCCTAGTTAAAAATCCATCCCAGTTAATGACCTCTAAATGTCTCTCCATCTCAAAAATGGTATAAATTATATACACTATTATAATCTCATAAAAGTTCAAATCTCCATGACTATGGAGTCACAAAAATGCAAATATCTTAAAATATAAGAATTCCTTAATTCAAGAAAATTAAAATATATAGTGGTCCCTGGAGGTTTCACAATTTTAATTAAAATTGAATAGAAAGCAACCTATCTTATTTTGTTTGCTCACATCTTCAACATTTAGGAAGTTTATTGTTGATAAAGCATGTCAGTGATTTAATTTGCTTATTCTGGTTACCAGTGTTGGAGATCTTCTAGGTAGAAGTGGGGCTTCACTTGTGGATTAAGAGGTCCACTACCCAGATCACCCCTTCAAGACAAAGGTCCCCATTCCTTCCACTTCTAGCAGTATTGGTTATTAACTACTTATAAATGATCCATCCCTAGGAACTGACCTGAGTATCAAGGATCTGCCTCAGGCAACCCCAGAAGCAACACCATGTCCAATTACTGGTTAATGATAAATTAGAAGTCCAGACCCGGAACTCCCTGGTGGCTCAAGGGGTTGAGTGCGGCACTGTGGGGCTATCCTCAGGCCTCTACATCACGAGTTTGAACCCTGGCCAGCCAGCGAGATGCCCATGTGGCATGGCAGACCTCTCCTGTCTCTCCCACTGCTCCCTCCCCTCAGCAGTGTTTTCAGTCAGTCTGCCTGTTCTGCTTCCCGCTCTGTCTCTGGTGGATCCTCTTACCCTCCCTCACCTCTGGCCTGTACCCCTGTTCTTATATGCATAAATAAATAAAATCTTTACAAAAAAGAGTCCAGACCCCTTGCTTCAAATCAGGACAACCGTGAAGGACCATCCAAGTTCCAGAGCTCCGCAAGGGATCAGCTGAGGTCACTGTTCAACTGCATCACAGATCAACTTCTTATCTGATCTTGCTTTTTTCACTTTCCCACAGATGTTGAGCCCAGAGCGCTCCAATTTCTGCATGTAACTTTCCATTTCAGGGTCTCTCTATGGACTTCGACCAAAACACTTTCTTATTAAATCTGCAAACTCTATATATGTAATGGCAAATGGTGGGGCAGATGCATAAAGTGATTTTTAAAGCTTATAAACACTTCGATCCAATTTACTCCATTGATATCCCATGATAATGAGGAGATAGAGAAAAGCCATAACATAGACACAAATCCTGCATTTACAATTTGCATGTTAACAATAAAACAAAAATCTTTTTTCTATAACCCATATTATAGCCAGTACCACATTTATAAATTATTATGTTTATGTGGGATGACTACTGACATACTTTACCCACAGTCTCAGTTTACACTTTTGTCTGAAATTAATAATATCTCCTTTCATTCTCAAAAGTACCCCAATTTGAACAAACAAAATAAGTGATCACTTCATCATAAGGAACTCTCCATATTTTACTACACGTAAAAGCATTGCATGGTATATGGGAAGATGAAAATTAGAGAAAAATAAATACGTAGTAACAGTCAAATCACAATCTAAGGAAAATGGTCTTCCTCTTTGCAAACATCAGCAAGTGGAAAAGACAAATCAAGGACTTGAAGATGGAAGATTTGTTGATACATCTGGAGTGGGGTCCCCTGCATGCCACTACCGTTAATTCATATTGTTACCATTTCTTTTCTAACAGAGAAACCTATAAGTTGCCTGTAACTTTAATGACCATATTGGCAAGTTTTTATTTCAAGAGCAACTACACCATTTGAAAGCTATTTATGTGTCATCAGTGTATTAAGTGACTTGTAAAGCTATTCTTGGAAGTTATGGGAGACCTCAAGTTCTTCCACATAATTAGCTCTTGATTCTCTTGGCTTTACAATAATTGAGCACTTAATGAAGCCAGACATTGAAATCAAAGAAAGGAAAATTTTATATCACCAAGGACAAAAGAAATCACCAAAAAAAATCACTATTCCCCAAAAGTAAATACAGCGATTATGATTATGCAACATGCGAGAGAAACAATAAAAAAAGGTGGCAAATGTAAAATAAAATTCCATGTATCTCTAATGCCTTTAAGAGTTTATTTGGGCAGGTTCTAATAGAAATCTCCCATTCACCCATCTTTTCAAGTCTTTGAAAGAAAAGGGAAAAATCACTAACTGCATATTGAATCAATCCCTCTAGTTTGATCACCTAATTAACCTTCAAAGATATAAAAATAAATTTGTCACAAGGTTCCAAGCTTTAATGGCAGAGCTAACAATTTTCCTGAAGAGACAGAAATATATGCTGGAAAAAGGAAAATCAGACAACAAAGCTGTCCTTGGGTACCTTGTTGTCTACCTGATGCCACAAAAGTCCAGCGACTATTAAGAATTAGGCTTATCAGGGCCTCCCTGGTGGCGCAAGGGGTTAAGCACCACACTATGAAGCAACCCACTGCCTCCGCAGCATGAGTTCAATCCCTGGCTGGCCAGGGAGCTACCCACATGGTGCAGCAGACCTCTCCTGTCTCACCATTGCTCCCCTCAGCAGCGTATTTCAGTCAGTCTACCTGTTCTGTTCCCCACTCTGTCTCTGGTAAATCCTCTCACACCCCACATCTCTGGCCTGTACCCCAGCTCTTGTATGCATAAATAAACCTTTAAAAAAAAGAATAAGGTTTACCACTGTAGTACATTGGGGAGCAAGAGGACAGGTGGAATCCATGCGTAGAGGCGGTGGGAAAAAGAAAGAGGGTTCAATTTTGAGTTAAAAAAAAAGATTCTAGTAATATAAGGTGAGAAGTAAAAGGGAGTTGTACAGATTTTGGAAAAATGCAACTTACTCAAAGAAATCAAACCACAAAGGTTTGGGTTCTGTGAAAGCAAGGAAGCTGTGAGGCTCCAGCTAAAGTCAATCTCATTAGTGCCCAGCAGCCAGCATTGTATTCAAGATAGGGAACGATCACCTTTTCCTCAAAAGTTGAAGCCTAGAAATGCAACTGGGCATAGTGAAGGGACAGTCAATAAGCAAGACATCTCAAGTGATGAAAAGAATTAACTTTGCAATAACTAACACAAGTCACAAAGACAACTCAGCCTCAAAGTGTTTGAGTTCCCTGGAAGAGACAGCCCCTGGTATTTCAGAGAGCAATGGAGCAAAGGGAAAAGTCTTTGCAAATCTTAAGCTGGAATTTTTAATTTTTGTGTCTGAATTTACATTGTCCAATAAATAAGAATGTAGAAATTTAAGGCAACATTGAGAGAAAAAAAATAGGCACATAATGATTTACTCTTTAGGAATTGGAGAAAATGTTAGTAAGTGCTATTGTCCACTGAGTCAGATGTGTCTACTAGTGTCCACTGAACCTGCCCTGAGCCCCAGGAGACCACACACACACTCTCTTCAGAAGGAAGTAAGGAATCTAAAAGTTTGACATAAGAATTTATCAATTATCAAGGCTAGATCCTGATGTAGATTAGTCATCTTTGTAGAAGACGCACAAAAATCTCCAAACTTTTGTTTCAAATAGATTTTAATGTAATTTTAGATAAAATGCACAAATCAACAGAAAGAACATTTGACTTAGGATAGAAATATTTAAGTAAGAGTTTAATTCCACTATTCACTTATTGTTGGGCTCTAAGACAAGATTATGAGATTGTGTTTATCACATTGGATATGCATCATCTTATTTAATGCTATGGAGTATTATTCTCCTTGGGCACATGAGGGAAACCAGGCAAGGAAGTTAAGTAATTTACTCACAGTCACAAAGAGTGTTTTGTCTTGCAGGCCTCATAACCTGATCTCCTTCATGGCTTGTTTAATATAATGCCTGTGGCCCTCTGGAGTGGGAAAGCTAAGGTCATGGGTGTTCACATGTTGACAGTGGTGAAAGGAGATGTGAGGAAATGACATGAACAAACAGCATTTCCCACTTGTCCTTTACAAGGTTAGCGTCAAGCATGAAAGTCGATTGTTGAGTGGGAACAAAGTCGTATCGTCACCATCCTTGAGCAATGATGCTGTTAGAGATGGCATCTGTGTTGTCAGATTCTAGCTATAAAAACCTTTATTCGTTTATAGATTGATCAACCCCCATTTAAGAGAATTTCTTAGTTTTCTTCTATATATATTTTCAGAATGTTTTCATACTCGGAGACCCAAGTCACAGTCCAGAACAGAGAATGCTTTGAATTCCAAAAGATAAGACAAAATGTGTGGTTAAATTTTTCATGAATTAAGAAGATTTCCTTAGATCTACAATTTGCACATCAAAACAATACCCAAGTTTTATATGTAAATGGGTATTATTTTGATAGGTGTACATATATGTACGTATGCATGCATGAATGTATGTTCATACATATGTATGTATTCACAAACTTACGGCGGGAAGGGACAGTAAACTGAATAGATATTCAAAGTTGAACAATATTAGAAAATATTGGAGTCCCCTGATCAGAACTGAAGAAACATTTCTGAAGATCTGTGGTACTCAGATGAATTCCAGAAGAGCTGAACTTTAACATGAGGACATTTCAGCTTTAGAGAAAAGGCTATTAAAGGCCTACACCAATGAAGCCTAAAAACAAGCCTTTGCATGAAAAAGTCAATTCATCAAGGAAGTAAATGCCAACCAACATAAAACACAAAATGTCTAAGAATTTTGACTGCCAGTAATACAGCAATTACAATATCACTCATAGAACAAAAAAATACTTGTACATTGCAAAAAGAAAAATATTTGTAATAATTTGAAGGGGGAAATCAGTATTGATTTAACACAAAATTTAGAATTACAAATAAAGAAATTTTAAATATAATTATAAATACACTCAAGCATAAAAAAGCAAAAAATGGATATAATAAGTGAAAAGATGAAGAATCTCATCGAACAAATGAAAAGCATAAGAAAGTTCAAGAGAAATTTGAAGCTTAAAAAACAAAATATGTGGGATGAAAATTCACTCACAAATCAAATCAGATATGCATAAAAACAGAGATACATTTAAAGATTAGACAGAAACTCTACAAAGAAAAATGCAGAATTATATATGAATCTCAAAAAATTGCTGAGCAAAGTATCCAGTCATAAAATGATACAACCTTATTGTTCATTTAGTTCATTTATATGAATATATAAAATGAAAATATAAATTTATGGTGATAAAAAAAACGTATATCTGGAAAAGGGAGATTAACAGGGTACAGTTGAGAAACTATAGGGGAATATCAATGTTCTGTTATCTCCATAGGTATGTAGGTTATATGTGCACTTGTCAAAAGTCATAGAACTGTGTTTCACTGTATGGAAATTATAACTTATAAAAGTATCATAAAGAAATTGCAGGGACATGGAAGCGGTTACAAAGCAAATGGGTTTTGAAGACGCAGAATATTTTGATTATTTCTGAGCAACATATAATTTCATGAGGAATTTTTATTGCCTTCTTTTTGACAAAAGAAGTGAGTCTAACACCAAACTGAATGCGCTGGCAGGTGGGGCATGCCTCTGAAGCAGTTACATAGTTTCCAGACAGATGGGGGGCAGGGTATGGAGAGAAGTCAGCTACTAGCTTTGAAATCCCCATCTGCTCCCTACTTGGGATCCCTAGAAGCTTAACAGGAAATCTGGCATCAGACTGACACCCAGATGGCAGGAAGGTCCTGCAAATTCTTTGAGGAAACTCTGTCCTACACATGAGATTCCTGCGATAACCCACCATCTCTTCAGCCAAGTTTCCTTCTTCAAAGGCTCCTTTTGTGCAGTCAGTCTTATACAATGGACCTGCAACGTCCTCAATCCCTGACTCTCCCCATTATTGGTGTCTTAGCTCCATGGCTATGTTATTGTGTAATGGGCCAGATTCTCATGCTCTATAACTCTTGGGGAATCCAGATGGAATGGAGCCCATATTCGCTGTGCTGATAGCTGCAAATCTTTGTCCAAATGCCTGTGCCAATTTTGGGGCTCCCACATAATGTGGGTGGCCAAAAATACATTCTTCTGTGGCTGCTCAGCCAACTAACTGCATGATTTCCTATTAAAAGTTATTTCCCTAGTGGCCCTGAACCGGACACATCCAGACGAAGCTACTGTAAATAATTGTAGCTGATCCTGTCTACTGGTGACAGGCAGCTGCAGTGTCTACAGGAAGGCTTTGATGTAGGATAGGGACCACTGACCAGCTCTGATCAATTAGTTATGGTTTCTGGGTTGCATTATTGACCATATTTGTCCAGACTTAGAACAAAGGATATTTGATTCCCATTTTGCCAAGAGGCAAAATGGTGGTGAGAATGGCAGGGCAACATGCTACCTATGTGTACTGCTGGTCCAAAGAGAGCAGAGGACCTAGACTCCAGGCCTCTCTCTGGCTCTATGACCCAGGGAAGTGGGTCTTTTTCTTGGGAATGAAAAGGGATAAATTAAATGCTACTCCCTCTACACTGCAAATCATCAACTCTGCATGACTCCCTTCCTAGGTAGGTTCACGCCTTCCTGCTTTTTTTTCTCACCCCATAATGCTCATGAAGTGTAGAAAAGAAAAAAAAAAAAGTGCAATTAAAAAAAGAAACAAAATGGTACTTTCTTATCAATGGTCCTATCCCTGACTTCACTAATTTAAAATAATTGAGGTGAAATATTTGGGGTTTTTTTGATAAATTATTTCTCTGACTTACATAGGGATTGTAGGTTATACATTGATGGTATTGTCAAGGATTTCTACCTATGACTTGCGCTTGTTTCCTGAATGAGCATACTAGCCATGTTGTCTCTGAGAGTGTTGTCATTTTCTAGTTTGCATACAAATTTTTCTTTATTATTCTATTTGAATCATACCACAGAACTGGCTGGTTAGGTGATTAGTACTTCTTTCTACAGGTGAAGAAACAGATTTGGGGAAATGAAGCATCTTGGTACGGCCAATTCATTGAACTGGTAAGTGCAGGAATAAAACTGGGGTGCAGATCCCCCCCCTGGCCAATGTAAACATTCTTTGCTCTATGAGGCCAGTATCTCAGGCATCCAACTTCAAAGCCAATGGTCTTCCTATCCCATGAACTGCATGAGTTCACTGAAAACCTAAAACAACAGGTCCTATGTCAGAGGTTAAGGAATGACTGGGGATTCAAGTACTGAAGGATCAGAATGAATAACCTTTAAGACATAGTCAATGCCTGAAATGTATGATCAGCTGAATGACACCAAGCTTGCTTGCTTTCCCTTTTATCCAGGTGATTTTTTAAAGTTTTTGTAGCGCTTTACTTTTTTTTTTCTTTCTCTCTCTGCATTTCATTTTTCTATGGGGCAGAGAAAGGTAAGTTCAAGGACTCCCATATGAAAAAGATTGGATGAACAGCAAAGCCAGTGATATGGATCATCCCCAGGCTGTGAATCCACAAACTAGGAGGATTTGGACTTTGTACCATCACCCTGTCATTGACACCATCTGCCTTGTGGCTCCTGCCTGTCTCCTTCAAAAGCAATAAACTCATAGAAGAAAGATTTTTCTCCAAAGGATAGAGAAAGCATATTTTAAAGCACTGTTGTCACAAGATAACTCAGGAGGAAAGAGGGAGTATATATTAGAAGAGCAATAACTAAACTTCTATAATTTAGCATTATGTAAGTAGAAAATTGTGCCAATTTCCTAGACAAAATTTCTATCACTGACATAGAAGATGGCTGGGACATTGGAATAACTATTAAAGGAATGTGCAGGGATTGCATCTGTGGCTGTGCGCTTATTTGCTTTCTTCTTTTCTTCTCCAGACAACTTACCAGAGAGAAACATTCATTGATTTGAGGAGATACAAAGATGAAAAGCAACTCTCCAAATAAGTTACCAATCTCCAATGTCTGCTTTTGATGATGAAAATAATAATTAAAATGAAGGATGTTTTGGTCTGAAAAAGAAAATTTCTTAAATCTTGGAGAGGCACTTTCAAAAAGAGGAGTTTCTCTGGAAAAGAAGATAAAATCTCTTCTTACAAAATATAAGAATGGGGCCTCCCTGGTGGTGCAAGGCATTATGCACAGCATTGTGAAGCTATCTGCAGCCCCTGCAGCACGAGTTGGATCCCCCGGGCTGCCAGAGAGCTACCCACATGGAGCAGCAGACCTTTCCTTACTCACCCACTGCTCCCCTCAGCAGTGTATTTCAGTCTGCCTATTCTGTTCCCCACTCTGTCTCTGGTGAATCCTCTCACCCTCTGCACCTCTAGCCTATACCCCAGTTCTTGTATGCATAAATAAATAAATCTCATAATTTAAAAAAAAACCACAAAATATAAGAATGACAAGTCAGGAAGTCAGGATGCCAGCAAGGTCTTCTGTAAGAGCAATGAAGATATGCAAACAATCATGAACAATGTCCAGATATGCGAAGATCAGTCAATACCATCAGCTTTAAGGTGGAAGGAGGTTAAAATATGCAAAATATTCATTTCTTTATTCATTTTTTCCAGGTATAAATAAAGTCAATGGTTAAAAAATCTCTGCACATCAAGCTGAGATGGATATTGTCGCCTCTTAAGCCAGTGTTCACAGACAAGCCAACATGAAATGTTATGTCACATTGAATGAACTATTATAGAAATTCTAGTATTTCAGCAAAATGTAACAGCTCAAAATAATACAGCAAAGCTTTAAATGGAAATAAATTTAAATCAAAACAACTGAAAATCAAAGAACTATAGAGACACAAGAAAATATCTCCATTTTCCAGACATGTCCAGAGGGCCCAGTATGGCTAGATTCTAGGTTTCTAATTATGAGTGTGCACAGGTAGAACTTTCCTAATCCTAAAACATAAGCCAGGCTGAACGCAAATATCCTCACAATTAAAATTTCATTTTAAGCCAACATTGAAGTTACGATGCTGGTGATGTTTTAAACATTCTACTATATTTAGTTTATCTCCCATTTAACATTTTAAAGATGGTTCAAATTATTTAGCCAGTAAGTCTTGTTTTATTGTCCACATGAGTACTAAAAGCAGCAGGAACAGTGTCTCATCCATGGAGTTTCTCAAACCTACTATGCTTCTACAAAGAAATGTGGAAATCCACAGGGAACATTTTGGACTTCATGTTGCAGTGGAGTGAGCATTGCTCAGCATGGGAAAATATTATCACATCATATAATCACAGACATGCACATATCAGAAAACTTTAAAGCATCCAGAACTCCAAGAAGATATTTCTCAAAGAGGTAGAGCCTAAAGTCAAATGCAGTATTACTTTAAGCTGCATTTAAGAAAAGAAATAATCTTTCAGAAATGTCTTTCAATGATTTTCATACCCTTGATTGCATTTTGAGAGAAAAATAGGTGAATAGGGAAAAAGGGGTCTAGAAAGGCAGTTGGAACCAAAGAATGGAGAATACTAAACACCATATAAGTAAATGCATGCTTTTATTTATAATTTTACTCACTCACAGATTTATTGAGCACTTACTATGTGGCCATGTGTTAGGGTGCTAGGGATCTAGTGGGGGACAAGTTCCACTTAGTTTCTAATCTCATGAAACACACATTCCAGTAGTGGCACTTTGGGTAGAAAGGAAAATACTAACTTTCAAAGGTTAACAGATGGATGTAAGTAAATCCCATAGGGCAATGGATGCCATAAACACGCTTTTAGCACAGAAATGAAGAGGAATTTTTTTTTAATTTTCACACCTTTGAAACTCAACTTTTTTTTTTAAGATTTATTTATTTATGCAAGAACTGGGGCACAGGCCAGAGGCATGGGAGGGTGAGAGAAATCACCAGAGACAGAGCGGGAAACAGAATAGGCAGACTGCTGAGGGGAGCAGTGGGCAAGACAGGAGAGATTTGCCGTGCCACGTGGGCATCTCCCTGGCTGCCAGGAATCAAACCCATGCTGCAGAGGCTGCGGACAACTTCACAGCGCTGCGCTCAACCCGCTGTGCCACTGGGGAGGCCCTGACGAGGAATATTTAACCGTGAATATCATATCATTCCTCCCCACTCCAAATTCAGAAAGAGGCACAGAAGTCAGTCAGACAGAAATGAAAATTTCAGCTTCATCACTGACAAATATGTACGGGAAAGGAGGTTCAACCTGGCCCTTTTACTGGGTTGCCTAAGATCCCTATGTCCACCCAGTCTGGACGTGGGGTTACCCACTCATGAAGGAGTTTAGGTTGTGGAGTCAGCTCTGAATTGCTGCCTCCCTCGTCCTCAGTTTCCTCAAGCACATCAAGCTTGTGTGATGAGGATAGAGAGAAATCATGTGCCGGTCTCTCCTCTGGGTAGATTTATCTGGAGAGGCAAGAAAAGGAAGGGCTGCCTCTATAAGCAGGCAAACAAAAAACCAGGTAGAACCTAAAGGAAGCTGACACTTTCCTCAGTCTCACAAATCTAATTTTTCTTCCATAGGCAAAGAGAATACTGAACAGAGAGACAGACTAAAAGGAAAGCTCTACCAGAAGCTCTTTCATGGAAAAGGAGGAATAGGCATATACCTTCCTGAAACAGCTATTCAGCTAACCATGAGGCAGGTGACTGAATTTAATGTTAAAGACAACTATATGAAAAAAGACATTATTAAAACTCTTCCAAAGATGAGAACCATGAGACCCAGAGGAATTATTCCTTCAAGTTCAGCAGCTTGGAATTGGTCTCCAAACCCAAGATCACTAATCCCAGTATCTAAAACCATCACTTTACTCTTATTTCCAAGCATCTATGAACTTATTCTTGGAAGTCCATACTTTCTCCAAAATAACCTATTGTTAAGCTGTTATTGTAAATTTAATCCATTTAATAAGTTTTAATAACATATATTTACTTTGATTTTATACTCTACAGGCACTATAAGCATAAGGGGTATAATATTAGATTTATGTTGTTCAGGTTATAAGTTATTGAATGAAAAACTTTTTCATAATGAAATTCTATGAGAATAGTTTTGTCTTTAAAAATGGCAAGATAGGGCCTCCCTTGGCGGGGCAGGCAATTGAGCACAGCACTGTGAAGCTGTCCGCAGCCTCTGCAGTGCTGGTTCGATCCCCACCAGCCACGGAGCAACCCACATGGCGAGCAGACCTCTCCTGTCTCGCCCGCTGCTCCCCTCAGCAGTGTATTTCGTCAGTCTGCCTGTTCTGTTCCCCGCTCGGTCTCTGGTGAATCCTCTCACCCTCCCATGCATCTGGCCTGTACTCCGGTTCTTGTATAAATAAATACATAAATCTTTTAAAAACAAATGGCAAAATATAGGACTCATATTTGAGAACTGTTGCTCAAATCCATGTCTCCTAAGACAGTAACATTTGTCTCAGATAGGAAATGTGAAAGGAGTTGTTAGTGTGTTTTCTAAGAAAAGGACTAAAAATAATAATTACATTACATTAATAATAATGTGAAATGTATTATTAATTTACATTAATAATAATGTAAAAAATATGAAACAATAGCAGTAAAGAATGGTCTATTAGTTATTGGGGGCCACACAACTTGGATAAAGGTTAATATAAAAATCTATCACAAGAAAGACATTAAATACCATGGATTTTCCATTTTCCAAGTAAAAGTATACCTTTCAAGCAAAGATACAAAGATATTGAGATAAAAAGTAATTATTATTCAGTTTAATATTTAAAATTGTGCAAAGAACAATACAATAGACTTTTGTGGTTTCTCTTGAGAACTAAGACACCATGAAGAAAACTTACAGCTATGAAAAATACACAGAGGTTTTTAAAAATTATACCAAGTATCTCGAAGCTAACTTATAAATTAGAGTAGCTATATGTGTATACATACATATACACAGATATCTTATAAATGAACAAGGTTGGTGCTGGGTTGAGATCCCAGCCTCCAACTATCTTGGGGTGTTTCTAAGAATGTAATGAACATATAAGTCTAAAATACTTTCAAAATTAAATCCTGGTGTCAACATCAAGAATTGCTAGGCAGCCAGCAATCACTTTTTACTGTTTTCTCTTTCTATTCAGAAGAGCAATCATTAACAAATGAAGCAAAAGCCTAGGTTGAGGGTGAGAACATAAAACCTGTATAATCCACCAACAGCCTCCTCCCCTCTCCACCGCCGTGGTAGCTATTTCTGTTCATTATGAGTTTAAAAAAAGATAAACAACTTGATATCATCCAACTTTTCAGTGACATCACTCAAAGAAATACAGCCTCTCTAAAATGAATTATTCTAGGAAAATTATTTTTTTAAATTATAAACTTGACCAAAGAATAATGCTTACAACACACATAATAAAATTGATAATTTCAAGAATATCAATCTACCCAATGAATCATGCTTCAGCTTTCAACATCTGATAAGATGAAACAATTAATAGATGTCTGTTAAACAGTAATGACCCAGGATGCAATGCTAACATGGAGTATTTGAATGGGAAATAAAGATGCCCTTTTCTTTAGCAAAATAGGAAAATTATTAATCAGTACATTTGATGGGACTGAGTACATGGTTTATCCAGGGAAATGACCACCAGGGAAGCCTTTGGTTGATAGGTTTTACTTTCCTGTGGAGAACTTGTTTCTATGAGTCCAAAGCCTCATCCTCCAAAGTAATACATTTTCTCAAAATGGGCAACCCCAGATACTGACCATTATACTCTAAATGGGATTCGTGGTAATGATTATTGTCCCAAATCCCAGATGGCCAAGTGGGCAAAGGCTCAGACATGAGTTCTGTCTTCCAAATCCCAGACTCTGAAGTCCTCCATCAACACACCCTTGGGAGTTTCCAAATTTGGCAGCTACCCAAAGAAAACCCTTGTTAACAAGATTTTAGGCTCTTTATAGAATTGGCAATCTGTCTTCGTGTATGATTGTGTTTGTATTGATGTGCATATATGGTGATGATGAAGAGCTCTCATGTCAGATCAAAGAGACTTGCCTTTGACTCTTGGTCTATGACTATGTGTCTAGAACATGCCCTTGACTATGTGACTATGATTCACATAGTTATGGGAATTTAATCACCCCTTAAATCTCTCATCTTTGGTGTTATCTTTAAAATAAGGATAATAATTACTTTGCGGATACAAGGTTTAACTTACATAATGGAAAACTCTGATCCCAAGTCCCAGCACACTCTTTCTAGCACATGACTCTGCCTCCTAGCAGGCAGGGCCAGAGCTAACATCCAACAAGCCTCCCTCCCAACAATGCCCTGCAGGAGGTACTTCATCACCTAAGGTTCTTCAATGATATCAGATAACAAAATGAAATCCAAGCAAGTAAATGTAAAATCTCCAGTTATAAAAAGAAGAAATTTCAGGTGGACAGTTATGCAATCTCTACATGGTAGTGAGGTTATAAGAAGAGAGTTCTTGTAATTTTCTGTGATTCAAAGTTTTCTATAGTAATTTTCTATTTTTCAAATTGAATAATGTGGCAAAAACGCAAAACCACTACTAAAAAAATACTACTTAAAATATGGAAAGATAATAATATTTGTATAGTAAACTTCTGGCTCATTCTGGTTTAGGTTTTTTTCTTCTGCCCTGACAAAGATCCAACACCTATTTTTTGCTATTGAAAAGCTATGTCTTCTCTGTTCCTCTGTACAGTCTCAACATTTATCTTCCTCTGTTCATTTTCTAGGCAGGGCAGAGAGGACACATTACTGAAATATGCATATTGTTGTAAGGTTTCATGCTTCAACTGATCAAGGAAAAATGTTAGAAATGGCTTCTTTCATTCAGTACCTTCAAGTCATGCCCAATTGTAATTGGAATGTAAGACTTGAATGCTTGTGAAGTTTACTTTCAGCTAGAATATTCCTCTCATTGCTATGTACTCAAGCTTTCCACTAATTTAATAGAACTCATAAATGTTTCTATTAATGGAAAAAAGCAAATGAGAAAATATTTTTCCAGCAACAGGAAACTGTAAACTATGTACCCCGAATATCAGAACACCTATCAGGAAAGCTATGGTGTAAATCATTTTCCCATTCAAGGATTCTCTAAGAAAATCATGTTAAGTAACAATATATTCATAGTAAATTAGTTTGTTGGACTTTGAACAAAGCACCTTCAGTGAGATGAAAAAACAGCACAATCAAGTGGGAACACAGGAAAGAGATCACTGCTGAGAATGAGCCAAACTCTACCTCACCTTTTTTATAGATATCTGCATATTTTCAATAATATTCTCATAACCAATTCTTTGTGTAGAGAAATGTTTTATATCAAATAATTCTGTTTTTAAAAAAAATCTGTTTGGGGACGTAGAATTCAGAAGCAATGAAGAAAGAAATGGACTTTGGCACTGACCAATATCTATCTTACATAAGTCAATGTAATGTGTTAAGCCTTGGGTTCCTAATGTGTAAAATGAGCACTTAAAGTCAGAAAGGCCTTTCACAGTTCAAATATGTTAGGGTTCAGTGGCATCCTTACTTTGAATGACACAAGAGCAAGGGTTAAAATTAAAATGGCAAGTTTCATTTAGAGACTAATGGAATGAGCCCTGGAAGAGGCCTTAAGAATTATCAATGGATCATAAAATTTAACCTTGGTATTGCAAGAAGACGTATTTGTTTTTAAAGAAAAAAATGTTATGCAATAAATGTAGCCAAGGAATCTTAAAATAAAAAGCATATGAGAACACTAATTTTTCTTCTCTACTATTTTGCCTCTGAAAATATCATAATGCAGGGTGGGGGAGTATGTCTATCATTTCAAAAAGAGAACTACCATTTTTCCCTATTCTTTCTATTTTATGGGTATTCTGCTAAGTATTTTTTAATTTAATCAATCAAAACTATGAGGTAGGTATTATTATTCCCATGAAACTCATCGAGAAAGTAGAGTTTAGTGATATAATAAGAGCATCTAATCTATTCAAAGTTATATATCATGCCAGTGGAAATCCAAGAATATTCAAGTCCAGGTCTATTTGACTCTAAAATCCATATTCATTTTATGATTTATCTTAGATGAGGCAGATGTCATTGTATATAATGTTATCTGATTATTCATTTTCCTTTTTAAATATAAACCAGTTCATGGGGCAAGTTGTCTATTTAATTAATAGTCAACCTCCCTATCTTTAATAGAAAGACTGTTCCTATAAAAGCTACTTAGGAGTTATATTGAATTGTCTGAAATTTCCTCTTATTTAACACATCTTAAGAATCACTTATGATAACTTGTAAGTCTTGGAATCTATAGCTATTTCAAATGTCATGGTAAAGAACCAGAAAGAGCATAAAGCCAAATCCTTTGATTCAAAGGGATTTATACATATATTTTGGTGTGGTCCCATATTTATTACTATTTTTGGCATGCCCTAATAGTACAAAGTATATCGTTCTCAAAATATTTATTTGGTTATATGTGGACTTAAAATTTTTTATAAACTTCTTCAAACTATGTTCATTTTCCTTAGGTATGTGACTTTGAGAGGATTGGGAATTTAAGTAAAATCTTATCCAAATTTGGAATCATAAAAGACTGATATTAAAGTGGAGATATATAAAATTCTTAAACCTGCATCCCAAATATAATAAATTATCACACTGAGATGCCTCAATTAAAAATTTTGAAGATTGACTTCTGGTTTTGCTCATATGGTTGCCCTTGAACACTTGGGGGCCCATCATTAAAATATTTGTAGACATGTATACAAATATATAAAAAGGCTACACACACATACCTATATAGCTCATTAGGAAACTGGAAACTATAAAAAAGACTTTTAAAATAGCCTAAAATCTACTGGTTATTATATCAACAGCTGACTTTTCATGAGCAGCAATGAAATCCAGGAGGTAATGAAATACTATCTTCAATGAGTCGAAGAAAAATTGTGCATGAAGAAGTCCATACTCAGCAAAATTGTCCAGTGACACAGAGCTTCTTTCTTTGAAGATTTTAAGGAAAAATAAAAGAGAACTACCTTCCTTTAAGTACCTATTTATGTAGGAAACTTTGCCAGGTAAGATAAGGGTCTCTCTTCTCTCTCTCTCTCATAAATACATGTACATAATATGTGTTTACCATACATATAGACATATTTATATATGCATATAGATAGACATATATTTAAGCTTAAACACAACCCTTTGAATGTGAAGAATAATCAAGTTCATTTTACAATACAGGAAACCAAGAATCATAGATTTAACCCTTAACACTTTGCCTCAAGTCATACTATTATACAATGGAGGATCCAAGATTCAAATTTAATGTCTCTCTAATGCTAATCCCTCTGTGTTTTACTCTGTTCCATCCTGTATACTGGGTCATTAACACTGATTTCTCACCTCCAAAGAGAGGTAGAGTGATGGATAACCCAAGTATTCCTAAACTTACACTTCAGAATCTTCTAGTACAGGGAGTTGCAAACGTTTTCTGTAAAACATCAGAGAGCATGTGTCTTATGCTTTGCAGACCATTTTGTCTTTGTTGCAACCATGCTGCCATTGTTGCCCTCCCCCCAAAAAAAAGCCATACACACTGTAAATAAGCATGGTTATGTTCCAATAAAACTATCTATAGACACTGAAATATGAATTTCAAATAATTATCAGATACCATGAAATACTACTCTTCTTACAATTTTCCCCAACTATCTAAAAACTTAGAGAACATTCTTAGCACATGGGTCATACGAAAAGATAGTGGGTCAGAGTTGGCTCACAAGCCGCAGTATATACCAAGCCCCGGTATATACCAAGCCCCACTCCAGTAAAAGCCTACAAAGAATCACTGGCCTCGGCCCAGAATGTGAAGGATCAAAGCAATCTTCCCTGGTAAGACAATTGAGTGAAATCTGGACCGCAGCCTGTTGGAAAGCAAACCACTTTAATGAATAGTCTCCCTTTGTCTACGTTTGGCAAGGTTGTTTGCAGTCAGGCATGCTCTTTGGATTCAATTTAACAGTAGGAGAGTAAACACACTAGGCATTGGTTCAGTGGCTTCACAAGGAGAATCTCTTGGCATCAAGGATTTAACAGTCTAAAAATGGCCTCTGGGTAGGAAGAATGAGAATTAAGCCTTTAATCCTAAATTCTTCTGGAAAACCAAAATGTCCGTCTAGAGAAACAATTGAGAAATCACTTGTCAAAGATAAATGTTTCTGGAGACAACGTGAAACTCATGAAAATGAAAGTTTGACAGGTATGGGCAAATCCTGAGCTTCTGGACTTTAAGAGGAGATAGACTAATTTTCTAAAAAGTTTAGAGGATTAGAGAGAGGCAAGTCATTAGAATTAATTCCTCAGTGCTTTTCAACCCTTTCAGTTCTAATTCAAACAGAACTTGAGACTAATGATTCAGGCCCTGCGAGAGTCAGCAGGAAAATAGTCATCATTTTAAGGTTACCAATTTATTCATAGTACAAAAGTTTTGACATGGAATTATTGCATGAATTCCAACTTCTATTTAAGACCCTGCCCACTGAATAAGAGCACCAACAAAGGCCATGTTGAGATTTGATACTTCCTAAAATTGAATTCCTTTGTGCAAACCAGTTTTTCAGTCAACAGCTACCAACAAGAGCAACCATATTGATGAGGAGTGGAAAGTGTCTCTGCCAAAAGCTACTGGACCATCCTGGCCTTAAATTTCCCAGTTGTCCATTCAACAAGTATCTGATCAATATCTACTGTACTAGTATAAACATGCAAACAGATAACACATTTTCTTACCAAAACACAAATAGCTCATTTTCTTGCACTCCGTAGGTGTATAATACATTCTTTAAATGAATGCTCCAATTACTTGAGTGAATCAGTGACTTCCCAACAAAAAGGATTCATAGTGGATATTTGGCAGCAGAGCACGTATCAACATTGGCAGGCTGCCTCTTCTTATTGTTCTTATAAATTGCATGCAACTATTGAGCACTGTCCTTGTGCCAGAACTCATTTTCCCTGTGAAAGGAATGTTAATAAGATTCTGGTTTTATAGACAAGAATGACTGAAAAGACATGCAAATTGGCCCAGATTTTGCAGAAGCGACCAAATTAACACCTAAACCCATTTCTGTTTGACTCAAATTTCTATGGACTTTGGTACCCAAAGCAGCATGTTGGTCCACAAGCTGGCTACTTTTCACTGAAGAACTGACGAGAATGATCATCCACCAGGGTACTTTGATTCCCTCTCACTCCTTTTCTACTTCAGGTCATTCCTGGGGAAAACAGACAATGCTCAGTGACATATTCAAATCCAAAATCCAGGAGAATAAAATTAACTAGACTAGCCTACAGGTAATCAAGTTTCCAGAGCCTTCCCTTTACTTTTACTTTCTCCTGTCCTGGTATTAACTAAGTACAGGCTCCATTCACCAATATTCCCTCTTGTTCTGTTCTTATGACACCTTTCAAAGATGACTTTTGCTGCCACTTGGAGTTTAAGTCTTTCTTTAGGGTAGTAGAGTGACATGATAGAGAATAAAGATGAGGAACAATGAGTCATTATGCACATGGATGAGAACTTGCCAAGACTAGGATCAAAGATGCAAACTTGTGGATTAGCCAAACATGTAATACATTTTGAAAGCAAGAACTTTTTTTTCATATTGAGGGTGGAGTGTGTAGGAGAAAGCTGTAAATGTCTCCTCTGTTCTCAGACATTTTTTCCAGAAATAAGCTCATTCTTGCACAGAAAATAATTTGATTAGCAGGGTGGGGTCAACACACCCAAATACAGATAAATTAGGCACCAAAGAATATAAAGATTCAGCCAAACACAACATTCAGTAGAGTTTTAATAAAAAAAAAATACATTTGCAGATACCATTTCCTATGTCAAGTTCTGTTGCCTGAGTAATTTTTTTCTTTGAAATATTTATTATATGGAATCTATATGATTGTGTTTGTACATTTTATGCATTTGGATCAAGTGTTAATGGAAAAAGAAACACCCTTCTTCAAGAAAGCTGATGATCATCCAGTCACACAGCATGCACTAATTAGGCAAAACAAAGCCACAAATGTGTAGGCCATGGGACTGCTTAGACGACAGACAAGTTTGGAAAGGGTGCAGGGTTATTGTTTTTCCATCTGAGTTTCTAATATTTAAAAATACAAATACAGGGCCTCCCCGGTGGCGCAGCGGTTGAGCGCTGGGTTGCGAAGCTGCCAGCAGCCTCTGCAGTGCCGGTTCGATCCCCGGCTGCTCCCCGGCCACTGGAGGAGGGTCCCACATGGCGCGCAGACCTCTCCTGCCACCCGCTGCTCCCCTCAGCAGTGTCCTTCGGTCCTTCTGCCTGCTCTGCTCCCCGCTCTGGCTCTGGTGAATTCTCTCACCCTCCCGCGCTTCTGACTGTACCCAGTGCATGTATAAACAAAACAAACAGATGAATAAATAAATAAAAAAAACATGCCTCTATAAAAAAAAAAAATAAAAAATAAAAATACAAATACAAATACAAATTAAGTTTGGGGCTCAAAAATCTCTCACATGATGTGATAAGTGTCAGCTGTAATTCAATAAAGACTGACCAGGTCCTTATGATGCCCACCCTAGTGAACAGATGCACATTATACTCCAGGGCCCTGATGAATTTGAATTTACAGCTTCTGATGCCAAAAAGTTAAGGATTCTTCATTAAACTCAGTGTGAGTAGGTAAGAGAAGTCTTGAAAATTTTAAAATTGAGGAGATTTTATATCACAAATGGGTTTCTCCCCCTTTCTGCTCTTGCCATATTAACTCCTCCTATGATAGAATTACTTCCATAAAGTAGGTCATTTCCTTAAGGATGATGGGGAAAGACTGAGAACATCTTTAAATAATTGATTCAACTGAGAAATGAGCAAACTAAATGCCTATTTTACATTCAAAATATTTACCTCAAGCATTATTGAATACAGGGCAATTTGCAGTATTGGTTTACACCGGCAGAGATGACTTTAAATAACTACTGAGCACTAGAAAGATGACTTCTGTATAATGAGTGTGTCAAAGCAATTGTTTGAAAACTTTTCTAACAGCAGAAATATCTTCTCTTGGATATTTTAATGCAGTCCAAAATGCAAAACACAAGCCACTTTGCTTGAGTAAGAGAAGGAATTCCCACCTCCTTTGAAACCCCTGCATAACACTTAGGGCAGAACAAATAACAGTCTGAGAACCATGGGAAAACATTACACAGTATACATTTAGAGCACACTCAGTTCTAAATATCTAGAATTCAGTGTCATTAGAAAAGCATCTGTTTCACAAAAGAGAAGTTACAAGAGGAACCACAGAAAAATAGAGAGCCACGGGAGAGTACTATGAATATCTCTATGTCAATAAATTGGATAACCTAGAAGAAATACATATTTCCTTAAAACTAAATTAGGAAGAAAAAGAAATTCTCAACAGACCAATATTAAGCAAGGAAAGTGAAACAGTAATCAATTCTCAAAGAAAAACATAACCCAGAACCCTATGGTTTCATTAGTGAAGTCCACCAAACCATCAAAGATAAACTAACACCTATCCCTCTCAAACTCTCCAGAAAAATAGAAGAGGGAATGCTTTCAAACACATTTTATAAAGTCAATGTTACTCTGATATGCAAAAGCAGACAAGGACATTCTCCAAAGAAAAGAACTATAGACCGATATCCCTTATGAACATGGATGCAAGAATCCTCAACAAAATCTTAACAAACGAATTCAATGATGCATTAAAAGAATCATACATCATGACCAAGTGGGATTTATTCCAGGGATGCAAGGATGGTTCAACATGTACAAATCAATCAATGTAATTCACCACATCAACAAAAAGGGAGAAAAAATCACATGATCATGTCAACAGATGCAGAGTGATAACATATTTGTAAAGATGTAAGCTTAATCCCCTAAAACATATACAGTATTATAAATCAGTGCTACTACAGTAACATAATAAAATAATATGGAGAAAAAAGAGGAATAACCTCTCTCTTTAAATAATATATGGTGTTGTAAAGCAATGTTACCACAATTAAAAAAAAAGGAAAAGGTGGCTTCCTTCTCATTTGTTGAATATTAAAATTGATAAATTAATGAAATAATGGTTAACTAAAATGCCACCATGGGTAACATCTCTGTTAGCTTCAAAAGCCCTGCCATTAGAAGGTGCTCACTTGTTGGAGGACACCCCATGTAGTGAGCAGAAGGGCCTTGACCCGAGTCCCTTAGGCATGTGAAAACACATGCATCTCGGAGGAAAACCTCTGGGTGACAGGACTTGGTGTTGAGAGCCTGGAAGTGACCTGCATACATCTCCACAGTTTGAGAATAACAAAAATAATGAGCAAACTTCCCAGGCTCTGGCTAGGGGGCGATAAGATTATATGCGTGAGAACTAACCACCTGGTACCCTACTGTCTGAAGTAAGTAGATAATAGTAAGAAAATAGACTAATCACTCATACATGTTATCATTATACGGTATGCTTTGATGTTACACCTGCTGCAATTAAAATAGCATATAATGAGCACTAAGACAATAAAAGATTTACTGAATGCTGGACATGACAGTCCCCCATGTCTGATTTCCCTCACCGTCGTGTCCCAGGTCTTGGACTCACTAGAAGTCCACACTCACTGGATAACCCCTTTCCCTCCCAGAACATATTAAAAAGCAATTCAATATATTATAAACTTTAAAGATGCCTTCAGAGAGACGTTTTTAGATCCTTGGCAAAGACAGGCTAGAGATCATCTCATCTACTGTGTAAAAATTTGGGCTGCTGTTTTTTTCTGGTGACCTAAGGAAGGAAGGAAAAGGAAAACCAAAAAGAAGGAAAACCACTAGCTCATCAAATCTTATTTCTCCCTGCACCCAGCTGGCTGTGTTTGTCTACAAGCTCTTTTGCTATGGGTCTCGCAGCCGCAGACTGCATAGTTCCTTGGTGTCTGTAAGCATCGCTTCGCGGTCACCTGTAGGTTTCTCAGGCTTCCTCTTTCCCAACAGCCCCTTGAGTCCTTCTTCAAAGATACCTGTCACATCTGCAGGTAGTCTAGTCATTACTCCTCTCTTAGTACTCCATCAAATGCCTCCCATAATGGCTTTTACATATGAGGAATAAATTCTATAATGAGTCCAAAAGACCTGACGACATGCAGGAAACTTGTCTGAGGATTTATCAGGTTAACACCTGTGTGTCCCTGAGTCTCTCTGTTGCTCCTAAGAGAGGGACAGATAGTCCCATGAGCATGACTGCATGTCTGAATAGAGACTGGGTTCATTTCTACACACTTATCCTCTGCTTCGCTAGGATAAAAAAAAGTTTTTAAAAAAAAGATGAAATCACAGTGTGTGCATAGGGTGGGAATAGCCTGGGCAACCCTGCTTTATTCTAACACGCTCTAAAAGACTGCTTTCCCCAAAACAAATATTATATATTTAATAAAAGACTGCATTCCCCAAAATAAATATTGTATATTTAATGAAAGACTGCTTTTCTCGCTGAGGAAGATTGAAGAAGTAGATGCTTTTAAAGCTAGAGCCATAAAACTCCTTTATATGCAACAGTCTATGCAAACCAAAAGACAAAAGAAAAAGCAAGACTTCAAATTCTTCCCCTTTTGAGCTCTTTATTGATTAATCCCTTGGAATCGGTGATGGTCCACATAGAGACAAAATTTTTCTTCTTATTTTGCTATTAAGGAGACTTTGAGTTATGTGTTTTCAAAGATCACAATGACCCAAACCTGGGAAAAGAGGAATTATTTGCTACCGTATCCCAGAGTAAGATTCTTATCCAAGTTACTGGTCCAGTTGGTCAAGTGAACCAGGTTCATGGCCCTGCCAATTTCTGAATGTTTAAGACAGTGAGAAAATCAATAAACCTAGGTCAGTGGACATGCATGAGTTACACAGGAAACTGTTTAAGGGCAGAGGCATATGTCACTTGCCTCCTGAGCTGCCCCTCTGAATATCAGCTGTGGGAGTGAAGGCACAGTGCTGAGAAATCCCATCTGCATCACAGTCATCTTTTAGGGTAGGGAATTAACATCCACTCTCCCACCACTGTTTTACATGTAGTAAAACACTGATGTTTATTTTGTCCCCCTGTCTTTGCTCTATTCCTGAAGTAGGACATAGTGGATGATGTAAAAATCTATGGAATATTACCCAGCAATAAAAAAAGATAAACTCATGCCATTTGCAGCAACATGGATGGAGCTGGAAGGGATCATGCTCAATGAAATAAGCCAGAAAGAAAAAAGAAAAATAACGGATGGTCTCACTCATAGCACAAAATGTGGATACACAAAGATCAAATGTTAAAAGTCTAATTGAACAGGTGTTTTGTTTTGTTTTGATAGCTTATACCATAAATGACAGGTAGAGGAAAAAAGCAGAAAAGAAAGGGAATAATAACAGAAAGGAAATGATAAAATTAAGAAAGAGATATAGAAACTTAGAGAGGAAAAGAAAAGAGAACCACTTATTTCAGGGATATGGCTAGCTGGGACTAGTCATTAATATAAAACAAGTAAATAAATAAATAATTTTGATGACAATTATACCCAAGAGATAAAATTGAAAAGGTCGCTTAACATTATGTTAGCAGTCATCACTTAGGAGTAAGTAACATTTCACATTAACAATCTTACAGCACAGACCATCAGAGGAGAGGGGAGTAAGATCAATGCAAAGTATTTCCAATGCAGGTGCACCTTGAAAAGATTTGTCACCAGAGGCAATTCTGCCTGTCTATCATTACAGCTGTTGTTGGCAAAGAGTTAGCACTTCCTTCCCAAATAACCACGAATATGCATGGGTCTCTTGCTTGGAAAGATTAAATTGCTAACAATATTCCATTTTAATTTTTGCAACTAAGTTACCTGAACTAACAAATTTAATTTTTGATGCATTCACCTGATGGATAATTATGAAAGTAGGAACCCAGAAAAAAAATTAACATTAAAATGAGAAAATAAATTTTAATAAAAATTTTGAAATGACCATAGTTTCGTTACATTTGGGCTAGAATATGATTGTATTTGTATTAATAGCTGAGATTAGATGGGCAGGCTGGGGCACTCACCTGAGAACCCAAGACCTAGAATTCAGTTTATGAGTCTGATGATGGCTGGATATGTAGGCAGGGCAAATTTCCCCATGGAAGTCTGGACACCACCCAGAAGACAGAAGTCCAAAGAACTATCTGTTGGGTTTGTTCAAATTAGTCATAACCATATCAAACAAATCCTAGCTGATGGTTTGGTTCATTTTTCTATCAGGTACGACATGATAGTTTAATAAATTTTATTATATGAAAATAAAATTTCTCATATTTATGTAGTTTATTTCTCAAATTGCAATACATTTTTGTTACTATAAAATAGTCATTTTGTTCTTTTGACCACAGAATAGCTCAGTTAAAATTAGTGACCAAACAACTCACTTGGGTTTTGATATTGTCAAACTTGTTCCATCATTAACATTTTATCACTTGTGCTGTTGGATACAAATTGAACAGCGTCAGTCCCAAAACTACCAACTACTAGTGGAATGACTTAAGACAAGTCACTTCATATTTCTGAACCTCATTTTCTCTTTCGCAAAAAAAAAAAAAAACCCACAAAATCTACTAGGATGAATTGTTTTAGGATTTAAGATTATATGAGATACATATATATTTGTATAGGTGTGTTAACCCCGGGAAATATTTCAGTATTTGGTAATTCAGTGCTGCCGTAATTTTATAGGATAGAACTACCATGAATAAGAAGAAATCAGTTTTCTATGAATAGGAGACTTTTCAAAAATCAAAATAATTAAAATTAAAAATATTGCCACAGGCTTCCAAGGCCGGTGATAGCTGCTGTCTTTAAACAACTGAAAGAAATTCAGAATGAAAACTGAGCTTTGTACTCAAAGAAGAAAGTGATGAAATATAAGACCAAAAAGCAAATAGGTACAAATGATGAAATATTCTTAAGATCCTGAAATAGGAAGAGTTTGAAATTCATACTAAAGGGCTTTGGGGATCTCAGATGAAGGATTTTAAATACCGAGTACCACCATTAGATTCAAGCTAGAAAAATTGTGACAAGGGATGACTTCTGTCATTGAGGAATTTTGAGTTTTGATGTGACTACTGGTAAAAGAAAAAGGAAAAGAGGACATGTGTCTACAGAGGACATCATGAAATCACCCCCAAAATGGAAAGAGTCTTTTTCAAGGAAAAAGTTGGGGACACAGAGTGTCATAAAGAGTTTCTGGAAAGATAAGAAAATACATTAGAAGTCTGGGGAAAAGGACAAATCTAAACCATGTCCACGTATGTCAGCCAGGCAGGCACATGTCTTTTTCACTACAGGACAATGACATTTAATATCCTCAGCATGTACTAATGGTTTGCTGAAAAGACTAAGTTGTAAGGACATTTTCATGAGAAGAGTCTTTGCATCCTCATGTCAAGTTCACATTCATAGCACAAAATGTTCGTGCATGTTGAGGAAAGAAAAGAGAAAGGGAACTATTTCCAGTTTCAGAGCTAACAAAGTGTTGCCAATAATGTCTCAATAGCAACTAACCATTAGGATGGAGCTCCATAGTAACTGCTTTTCTCCTCGAAGTTATTTCCACCAGTGGAAAAAAGGATACATCAGCCCAGCTAGATGCAATGAAGCAACGTAACTGGGAAAATATGCTTTTCAAAAATTTCAGCACACTCTCTAGTCCTCCTATATAAAACTGAGTTTTTAAGACAAAAACACTGTTATTGAGTATTCTAACTTTTACCACCTAACACTTCTGCAACCCTGGGGCTGCCATTTAACTTCGGAGCTTCTGCTCTTTCACTCTAACACAGAAATAAAACATAGCACATGGAACTTGTGAAGGTCAAGTGTAACCATGAGCAGAAATGATAGTGACAAGAAATTGAGATTATACGATGATGATCACATGCCTTCAATACCTGACATGATGCTTATTCACAATGGAAACCCAGTACATGCTGGATGGACAGATGGAAGGTGAGTAACTGATAAATGTATTCAACTGGGAAGATCCTCAAATAGAGCATTAATGCATATTTTGTGAGATTTTGGATTAAATAGTCAATGTTGACAAATAAAATCAATATATTGTATCTAATATCTAGTTTTTCTGACATTTATATTCAGTTAAATCACAATTTTTAAAGGTTTTAAAGCTGGATATTGGTGATATGTTCAAGTCGTACATGATACTAGATTTCTTAGACTCTGGTCTGGAGAGAAAGCTGAATGTCACATACTCTGTCGGGGTCTGTGACTTTCAATAGTCACTTCCGATCATCGCAATATTTTTGTGATAGTATTTAAAGTATTATTTTCTAAAGAGGCATTATTTTGATTTCCCCAAACTCTCTAATAAGTAGTAAAGGAAAATGAACAGAGAAAGGACAGAGTTAAGACCGTGAGGATGATAACACTGGGGGAGAGAGAGCTGGCTGAGACATCATCTCAGAACTGGAGGCTGAGTTTTAGAGTCTGGCCTCTTAGAGGCAAATCATGACTTGTCTGTGTGAACTTGTGGTCTTGAGCAATGTAGTTGAACTGCTCCACAAAGCCATTTCTACCTGCAGTGTGGAATCAGCAACCTCAGACCTGTCTACTTAATATTCTAAAGTCTTCAGGAAATGAAAATCATAAAACTGCTTTGTAAAAGGTCATAGAAGAAAAAGGATTAACCATCTACTCTGACTACCTTTTCCTTCTTATAAACCATAACTAGGAGCTTTGCTCAGAGCAAGTTTCAAAAAGGTAAGAGATAATTACTGTGATGTAATATTTGCATTCATTCAACTTATGGCTTGCTATAGAGAGCTTGAGAGAGAAGGGTGCACAGGATACCCCTATATCATGTTAAAATTGCTTATCCATAAAATATCTGCGCCAAGTGCAGTGATATTTATAGTCAACAAATTACAGTGATTACAACTAAATACAAGTTATTAACTAGGTAAATCTGTTTTATAAAAATTTCAGCACACTCTCTAGTCCTATATAAGGACTTAAGCTCTGTCTTCTTGGTTTTCTTCTTTACCTCCCAAGTCAATCTAAGAAAAACAATCAATTCATAGGTCCTGTTTTCTCTAAGCTAGATTTGAGTTTCATTCCCCAGAGTTCTGGATCTATAACATTTATAATGATTTAATAAAGTTGACAGAGTCCTCTAGCCCTCTGAAAAGATGGAAACTCTCCTCTACTTTCTCTGACTTACACTGTTGTAGAGGTAAAGATCTCTTCATTCCTTCATCTGCCTCCCCAAAGCAGTGCCCCTCCACTCACCAGGCATGCCAGGTCAGGCCTCGCAGCCTCCCCCCATCTCCCTGCGGTGAGGAGGCTTCCTGTTGCCCACGTGTGGGCATGATGACACTTTTGAAATGGAGGTAATTATCAAGATATTCCATAGCAGGGGGTTCCTGGCAGATAGAGCTGCTCCATTACTGGCATTCATCTCTGAACTCTGCCCAAGGAGACAAAGACTGAGGCACCATTGTTCCCTCCAGGAAATGGATGCCATTTGGGTTTCTCAAGCATTAGGATTTGAGATGGCAGCTTAATTAAAGAGAAAGTATGTAAACTGTATTTGTTTTTTTAAAAAATCACTAAAATGAATTTCCAGAAACTAAAGTTTGCGGGACTTCCAGAAACAATAGTTTGTTGTTGTGTCGGGCAACACCACACTGAAAAAGACACAGGAGTCATGGAGCAGGCTGCACAAGGCAGGATGCTGCTGAGAGCAAGATCTTGGCCATTTTTATTGATAGAATAATCATAGAGCATCAGCTACGTGCGATAGGACAAGGAGAAAAGGATGGGTGAAACTCAGGAATGTTATCTAGGGCTTGGGGGACATGAGTCTGCTGACCATGTTAGCAGCTTGATGACCAAGTGCTGTCATCGAAACTAGACCCCAGACCCCAGGCCATGATCCTAATCTTATCAACAAGGCATTCTACTGATCAGCTTCTGGGGTTCCTTGTCATACATCGGTCCTCGGCACCCCCAACTTCCCCTGTCATACCTCATGATGTATGGGTCAAGAGTAAGTTTATGCATCTGTCCTCAGCTCCCCAGGTGTTCCCGGTCATACCTCTTGATGCACACCCTTCCCAGGGTGATCAAGCTTTCTGCTCTTGATTGATATGAAAGGCGCCTTGTAAGGTTTGGCTCATATGTCTGTGACTGGCCAGTTTTGCCCGTTGTATAGGACTGCAGAACTGCAGGTAACCACAATGGTGGCTGAACAGGCTGCTTAAGTCTAGCAGACCCACAGTTTGTAGTGTTTCTTAACAGGGTAGCCTTTATTCTTGACTACAAAACACTAATCATTCAACTCTGTTCCTATCCTTTTTTTCCCTCCTCTCCTCCTCTTCTCTTACATTGACTTTTTCTTTTATTTTAAAGATTTATTTAAATAAATTTTATTTTTATATTCCCCATACCATTGCAATCCCCTTATTTTTACCCCAATCCCTCCCCTCCCCATCCCCACCCCTCACAGAGTGTCTCTTGTTCATAGTTGTTTGTTGATTTTGATATTTTCTTTCTTATAGTTATTCTTTTTCCTGGTCCCTTATTTAAGTTTCTAGATTCCTGCTATGAGTGAGACCATCCGGTATTTTTCTTTTTCTTTTTGGCTTATTTCACTGAGCATGATCCCTTCCAGCGCCATCCATGTTGCTGCAAATTGCATGTGTTTATCTTTTTTGAATGCTGAGTAATATTCCATGGTGTATATGTACCACATAAAGATTTATTTATTTATTCATACAAGCACTGGGTACAGTCAGAAGCGCGGGAGGGTGACAGAATTCACCAGAGCCAGAGCGGGGAGCAGAGCAGGCAGAAGGACCAAAGTACACTGCTGAGGGGAGCAGCGGGCGGCAGGAGAGGTCTGAGCACCATGTGGGACCCTCCTCTGGTGGCAGGGGAGAAGCTGGGGATTGAACCGGCGCTGCAGAGGCTGCGGGCAGCTTTGCAGCCCAGCGCTCAACCGCTGCGCCACCAGGGAGGCCACATTTACATTGACTTTTATGTTGCATCTTCTCTCCTTATATTGTAACCAACAGGAGACAAAAGGCACAAAATGCATCTAAATATATCTTTGTGCTGAGATTGAGTTGGGTGATTTGTACACAGTTGTACAAGAGAAAGCAGAAGCAAACATAGGTAATTATATATGCATAATTACATAATTATAAAATCTGAAAATAAAAAACTGAGTATATACCATTAATAAAATCCCATGTATTCCCATAAATCTCCTTAAAGTATTATTATCCCCTCTATGAAGAAATTAAACTCTGGAAAAGGAAGTGATTGGCTTGACCTTATACCAGGCAAGTGCTAGCAATGAGTAGAGTAGGCTGGAGAATGGGGAACCGGTGACAGTGCCCTGTCTTAGTGCCCAAGCCCCGCCACAGCACAGCTGATGGCTTCCCAGCAGGAATGAAGCTTCTAACTTTGCAAGAGATTCTAGAAAATGCACTTTTAGAGTGAACCAAGCAAGTGTGTATTCTGCCCATACCCTTGCAGTCAACCAGTGCAGGCATTTGCATGAACAGGTAAGAGCCCACCCAGACCGAGGAGTCGGTCTTCTGTTCTTCGCCGGTCTGCCCTCCTCACACCCCTCTGTGGCCAATGACCAGCACAGTGAAACTTATGAAAAAGCGCTTGTGCTATGACCAAAGCCACCTTAAAGTTCAAGTTTCAGCTTGACTACACTTTAAACTCCTGCCCTCCCTTTTCTTAGGAAACTTTTCATTATAAATTGACTCTTTGGTCTTTTGCGATGTAAATCTCCCATTTTCTTGCTAGTTTTACCACTCAGGAATGTCCTTCTCCAGGACTTAGGAGCCATCACTTTGAAATATAGAAAAAAGATCAGGTCCCTACCCCAGTTTCTGTGGGAGATTAGGGGCCTGACTTCTATCAGCAACAAGGAGTAAACACAGGATGCATAATCACATCAACCAGCCTCCCCTGATGTCCTCTGGATCCTCCACTAGCTCACGCCAGTGCTCACAAATCCTCCCGCTTGGGTTACTGGGGAGTTGAGTTCAAACCACTCCCTGTCACAATAGTCTTGAATAAAGTTCCCCCTGCCCACATAACTTGTCCAGTATAATTTTTCTTGATTATTTGCCAGTTTGCCAGCCTGGAGGAGGGAGAACTAAGTCATCGGTGACTGGAGAAGAAGAATGCAAACGTCACTGAGACTATTAGACAGGAGCTCTTGAGAGACACGCAATCCACAGCATTCGTCAGACTGGTGGAAGACACTCTCCCCATACCCTCACAAGGTGTGCGAATTGGCATGTTGGAAAATTACTTGAAGTGGCCAGTGGGCTTTGGAAAAGTTGAAGCTATTATTGTAGAAATTCTATGGCTCTTCTGCTCCACTTCCCAATTCTGGCTTGAAGTTTTTGTTTTAACAGTTACCTTAATTGTATTTTAAAAAATCAACTCTGCAATGGGAGATAGTGCCATTAAGAATTCATGTAATCCAGCAACTAAACTTCAGTTTACTGACAGCCTACTAGATGCCAGTGAGCAGAAACAGTTGTGTTGGTTATAAGAAGGGTTAAGAGCATGCCAGCCAGCTTGGTTTCAAATATGTGCTCTGGGCCTCCCTGGTGGCACAAAGGGTTAAGATGCAACCTATGAAGCTATCCACAGCCACTGCAGCACAAGTCCGATCCCTGGCCAGAGAGCTACCTACATGGTGCAGCAGACCTCTCCTGACTCGCCTGCTGCCACGCTCAGCAGTGTATTTCGGTCTATCTGCCTGTTCTGTTTCCCACTCTGTCCCTGGTGAATCCTCTCACCCCTCCACACCTCTGGCCTGTACCCCAGTTCTTGTATGCATAAATAATTTTTTTTTAAATCTATGCTCTCTGACCTGTGTTTTGTCCTATTCAGCAAGTGACCTGGCCTCTCACAACTCAGTTGTCTCACCTGTGAAACAGCTGCACATGATTTTCAGTTATTAAAAAGACTAAATGAGTTAAAACAGGAAAAGCACAACAATGCCTGACACACACCCATAGTTTAATAAATATCAGCTATTTTTTGATATTTATCAAAACCAAGCATAAGCCTTATTAATAACTAGCTAATACTTGTTATTTCCAAAAGCATCACTACTAATATCGGAGACTTAGGTGAAGTCACTACTGTTAAAAACTGCCTATCAGACAATTCCTTTCTGATTGTTCTCACATTAGAAGGAGAGCAGAATTCCCTGCCAGTGGATATCCCCAACTTGCTCCTCTCTCACCACAAACATGCACATAAACATGCAAGATCTTGAGCCAGTGTAACAATCTCACCCCAGCTCTCCTCAGGCTTTCCTTCAGCTTCCACTAAACTGGCATGCCCTGGCTGAGTGGCCTGTCAGAGCTAATATAGGAAAAGTCTGGTTCAGCCCTCCTGTCGTCTCATGACCTATGAAATGTGCTGTGTCTTCATCTTCTTTATTTTCTCTTCCGTCCTACAATGGAAAGAGCAGGGAGAGGACAGGACAGCAAGTGGTGGGGAGGGTGGAGGGGGCAGAGGATGAGCAGGAGCAAGCAAGGACAACCTCCAATTAGCCTGAGAGCCAGTTTGGTCTCATGCTGAAGCTTATAGGCTTTGGAACCAGGCAACCTGGGAAAAACCCAGCTCCACCGGCAGTCTGACCGTGGGCTGACTTATTTCTTTATCCCTTAGTTTGCCAACCTATAAACTATCAGCAAAGGAAAGAGCCCATGCCATGGGGTTATGTGAAACCATGAGTTACCAGATCATATAAGGCACTTGGAACTGAGCCTGACACAAGTCAGCTCTTATCATTAAACCTAGTTCGAGTCCTGGCCAACATCCTTCCCTTCTTCGTGCTAAGCTTCCCAGCCCTTTCTGATGAATTCTTTATTTGAAAGGAATATTCTATCTGATTGCAGTGCATGGAACTGAAAGCTTAGATCCTCTTACAAACCTTCACAGACCAAAAGAAGTGCTCCTCATATCCACTGTCTCTCCCACTAAACCTGACATTCTTTCTTAACCTTTGCAATCCCCCCTGGCATGGAGTTAGTGGCCAGCAAATGTTTGATTTAATCATGTAAACTGCTGTGAATGAGAACTGCTTTCTCAATTCGATAGACAAATTTTATATCTGTGTGATAGAGGTGTTAGCTAGCCAAACAGCGGTGATCATAGTACAGTATATAAATTATCAAATCAACACTGTATACCTTAAAACTATAAAATGTTGTTACTTGTATTTTGATAAAACACATTTTGAAATATGTTGTATTGCTTTCCTTGATTTACCTTTGATTTACAAAACTATATAAATCCAAAGGGTATAGCTTCATCTTTGTGTGTGTATAAGCTTCAGCTCACCCACCTCCAAAGTTTAGGTACCCTTCCCACTATTAGGTTAATGTTCTCTATTCTTCCATCCACTCCCTCCTCCCTCCTCTGGTAACACTGTTTTTCGCAGAGTGTCATAGTTATTTTTGTTGTGACTTGGTTGTTTGTTTTTTGGCTATTTATATGTCCCATATGAGAGAGACCATTTGATAACTATCTTTTACTTTCTGACTTACTTCCCTAAGTATAATCACTTCAAGATTCATCTCTTGTATTAGTTGAGTAGTACTCCATTGCATATCTATACCATAACTTCTTTATCCAAAATTCATCAAAGTACTTAGGTTGACTCCAAGTCTTGGCTCTTGTGAATAATGCTGCTATAAACACAAGAGTGCATACATCTTTTCAAATTAGCTCATAAAAATCATTCACATAAAGCCTAATTCTTAGAATCCAAGACCCCTAATTTTTAATTTATGTCTTTTTAGGCCACAACAAATGGTTGAATTTTAGAACATTTTTCCCATACTGTGAATGAGTTAAGACAAGCCTTGCACTATGCCAGTTATTAAGCAGTATCTATGAACAGACAAAAGAGCCTTTAGAGTATAGTCCTGTGAGAAAGCAATTCCAAGGAACCAAGGAACACTTGTATAGTTCAAGCTGCATGAGTTCTAAGTACTTAACACTGTTATGGAACAGAGAACATTGGGATATCAATTTAGATAGACTAGTCTGGAAAAGCCACTATAATTTAAGCTCTGACCTAAAAAATGAGGAGAATGCAGGCATATGAAGATGTGGGGGAAGAACATTCTCAGCAAAGGGGAAAATGGAAAAGTTTCAAAGACAAGAAGGAGCTTGGCCTCGCAGACTTGGCAAATTTGAAGAGGGTGCATATGCTAGAATCTGCTGAGCTAGAGCCAGCCCATGCAGAGACTTGTGGGCCAAGATAAGGATTTGGGATTCTATTCTAGGATCTGACTGTCAAGTAACTTGAGGCTTGAAAGTTACAAGGTCAAATTTAATACTGTAAAAGAACACTGACACGCTATGAAAAATAAAGATAGTCAAGAGTGGAAATGGGGAGATAATAATTATTGAAACACTAGCAGAAGTCTGGGTGAGAGAAAGTAGCCTGAATAGGGGTGTGATAGAGATGAAGGAATGAGGAAAGATTCTAGAAAGATATGTAGGCAAAACTGAAGGACGTGATTGAACAAGCAAATAATGGGAGTAAGAAAGGAAGAGACAAGAATGACTTCCAGATTTCTGTCTATGGTTGACGAGTCTACAATGCTATTAGCTGAGTTGGGAATGATTGGGAAGTAAACAATTTAACAAGAAGTCAAGTTTCAGGTACAGAGGTGTTAACTTTGTGGTGCTTGCTATTTGTTGAAGAAATGACAAATATCAAGCTGGATAAATGTCATGTACAACTCTTATGAAAGGTTCTGACTGGATGATTTTGAGATCTTTGTTAATATATACAGTTTTATAATTGATAGGATGACCTTATGCAAGAGTATACAGAGAAAAGAGAAGACCTGCATTTGAGCTTCAATGAATAGCAACATTGACATTGTTTTTCATTTTTATGCATATAATGATTTCCATTTGTTTACTTAACTGTATCTGTGAAGATGAATTATGCTATAAAGATCTTTTTCATTTGGATTCTATTATTGCAGAATCATGATAACTAGGATATTTGTGGTGAAGATTATTCAAACAAGAAATGTTTATCCTGTTTATACCTCTTTCACAATTATCTCAATATAAAAATAATAGCTTTTATTAGGGATATACTTTCATGCCATATACTATGCTAAGAGTTTTCCACAAATTTTTCTCAAAATTATCTTATTGATACTGTAATACTATTACCTTGAATAATCAAAAAAAGAAATTTGACACACAGAGATTAAAAAATATGACTTATGATGGAACAGTTAATATGAGCCAACTGTAATTAAACATAAATTACACAGCAGACTCCCACTTTACCACTAAGGGAAGTGACTTCTATTGAAGCCTAATTTTTCAAGGTATTTTCATATAACCCTAAGATTTCCTGATGAAATGGGAAATAGACATTTTAAAACTTTAAGGTTCACAAATGACATAATTTGCCACGTACATAACATCAGAGCTATTTATCCACACACAGATGGACAAAGATTGACAATATCAGATAAATGACGAATTGGAGATAAATCCATAAAGGACAAGGAATTATTATTTAATAAGTTTTGTACTTACCAAAGTATCTTAATGGTATGAACAAAAATTTTCTTATAAACCTACACATTTACTCACCTCCCTGGTTTAAAAAGCACTATTGTATTCATATGATATGCAAACAACTTCACTCTCAGCCATGGAGAAATAAAGAAGTGCAGGAATGGAGGGAGAAGAAAAGGACAGGAAGGAAAAAAGAAAAGCTTGCATTTGATTTGCTTGATTAAAAGATTCCTATATATTGCTTCTGTGTAATAATAATCTAACTTCACTTTTAATGCAACACAATGTTTCTCAAGGAAACATGAAAAATGGGCATTGTTCAATAATTAAAAGCTTGTCAAAGGGTTCTGCAAAGGCCAATAAACAGCTGACAAATTAATTTCCTCAGATCCCCATTATTTACTTAGGCATCGTATAGATGGGGGACCTTTATTCTTTTTGAAGTTTCAACTTCAAACAACATCTTCTTGTTTTTCATCCTTAGAAAATATATTTACCTTAATTCCTAAAAAAAATCAGTGGGTGAAATTTTGTAACACACCTGGAAACCACTGGAAGCAACAACAGATTGGAAATCCCTGGTGTAGCTTCAGCCTGAATCACTTAGTTGTTTTTGCTGTTGTGTAGACATTGCCTTCAGGGCCAATGATGGATGAGTGATGGAGTCAGCTTGATTATGTACAAAATTCACGCTTGAAGTAGCAGCCAAGGTCAAAGATGAAGCTGGCTGAATCTCTGCACCTAGTGTTCTGTTCCTGTTCTTTTAGGACTCTAGGGAGGCCCTTCAATGTGGGGGGGCAGGCTTAACATCAATCCACTCCTACCCTACTCCTCCACTCAAGACACATTGTTGCCTCACTTCCATGATAAACTCCTGTGTTCTGGTCTCCACATCAAACATGCCACCCAGGGTCATTGCCAAGATAGAAAAAGTGATTTTGTTTGGCTAAATGAATATGAATCTAATCAAAAAGCCCACATAACAAATGTAGTCTGATTCAACCATTCCATTTCTTCCCGGTGCTATTCACTGAGAAGTATACTTTGGCTCAAATGTGTATTAACAAGGAAATCTATGTTTGTGGTGACCCACTCTGAATGGGCCCCATTCTTACAGAAAGTCTTCCATTATACCAAAGGAAGAGAGTCTGATAGGTTGGGGAGAGTAATTCATTGAGAAAGATGTGCTGACAGCTCTGAATGAATAGCTTTCCTCCTCGAGGCTCCAGCTCCAGTAAGCCCCCACGTCCAGGGAACTTACTCACTCACCAGAATCCCACGACGGCAGTCACATCCAACCAAGTCCTGGAAGTGATTAAAGAGACCTCTTTCCTTGAAAAGCAGGCTTTCAACCAGTTACAAGCAGGTTTACTTTTTTTTTTTAATTCGGGGTCAAAAACGATCAAGTTTGCAGACTCCTGGACTTCATGCCTCTGATTTCTCTCTCTACACTGGTTTCCTGTGTTCCCTGCATGACCAGCCCAGTGGACCCTCCATTTTATGCAAGTTCTGAGCTACTCAAGAGCCAACTGAAAGTGTGGAGCCTGTAAATGACCTGGGATGAGTTGTTTCAAGATGTTTATCATGACAGCAAAGCAGGGGGATGGAGAATGAACAGAATCAAGGTCATTTTCCTGGGAGGGGGGAGGCAAGCCCTAGATCCAAGTCTTATATTATTGATAAAGCTGAGTGGCACATGATATTGTACTAACATTACCCAAGCCCTGGTTCAAAAAAAGAGAACAGGGGGCCTTCTTGGTGGTGCAAGGGGTTAAGACGCAACCTATGAGGCTATCCACAGCCACTGTAGCACAAGTTTGATCCCCAGCCAGGGAGCTACTCACATGGCACATCAGACCTCTCCTGACTCGCCTGCTGTTCCCCTCAGCAGTGTATGTCAGTTGATCTGCCTGCTCTGTTGCCCACTCTGTCTCTGGTGAATCCTCTCACCCCCCACACCTCTGGCCTGTACCCCTGTTCTTATATGCATAAATAAATAAATCTTTAAAAAAGAGAGAACAGGTAGCTCCCTGCTGAATCTAGACAGCTGGCTTCTCTTTTTTTACTTTTGTCTTACATGTTCTTTAAAGCAAAAATTCAAATGTTTCAGGGTGGTAAAATCTTACCTGTTCTTCAAAGTTTGCACCCTACCACTTCCTTTCAGATTTCATATATTAGTTAAGCAAATCTTACAGGGCACCTGCTACATAAGACATTACACAGTGCGCATTCAGGCAATAAGTAGACAAAGATTCATAGAGCTCACATTCCACTATGGGTTAGGTGGTTCAGCTAATAGTTAAACTAACAAGTAAGCAAAAAATGTGTCAGATGTCACAGTATGTTATGGTGGGAAAATAACAGGGTTAATAATGCTGCAGATAAAGGTAGCAATGTAAGACAGGGTTGTGAGGAGAAGCCTTAGTGATCAGGTGATATTAGAGCGAAAGCTTGAATGAACAGAGGCAGGAGATGGAATATTGGGGCAAGAGAGGGGAATAGGTTCCAGGTAAAGGGAGTGTGTCCCAGTAGAGGAAATTCCAAAAGCTGAGGCCTGGGAAAAGGAAGTACAGGAAGTGCAGGTAGAACAGAGTGGAAAACATGGACAAAGTAGGGGAGGAGCTGATGACAGAGGATCAGGAGAAGCCAGGTAAGTTAAGGCTTCAGAAGTCACAAATGGACATTGGATTTTACTCTCAGAGAAAGAATTTGTTGTCAAAAATGTACAAGACCTCTCTCAGTTTTAAAGGATTGCAATTTCTGGCAGGGTTTGACATTGGTTGGGTATGTGAAATAAACTTTCTTCTTAGTTCTGCTGCATCATTTTCAGTATATCCTACAGGACTTTCTAAAAAGAAAATAAATAAGGAGACAGGGAGGGAGAGGGAGTAGAAAGCACTGAGCTAGTTGCCGTTTTGAAGATAGACTAGAGGTAGGTAGGTTTAGCAACAAGATAGTCCTGCTCCATCCCAACAGAGAATAGCAGTGGCTTGGACCAGGGCTGTGGGCATGAAGTGGGTGAGATGCTGAGATTAGGAGGGTAGAGCCAACAGGGTCTGTTAAAGGGTCGTGAGGGGGATGAAAAACAAAACCCCAAACTAGTTAACCTGAGCAATTAGAGGCAGGGACTATGTTATTTACAGGAAAACCAGGAAGATGAGACTGTTTCAAGAAGGGAAACCTGGGGTTTGTGACTTTCAGTTTAAGGTAACCGCTGGACATCAAACAGAGAGGTCAGGTAGGCCATTGGATATGGAAATTTGGAATTCAGAGGAGAGGTAGAGCCTAGAAGATACATCTGAAGGTCACTATTTAGAGATTCTCATCATCCTCACCAAGCTCCATGCAGGGGTTGAATAAAGATCAACAATCACTTTGTTGATCCCGGTGCTCCAAGCCCTGGCCCTAGCTGTGTTTTCATCACATGTGTCATCTGTGCCCCACAAGTAACTTCATCGTGATTTATTACAATTATGAGGTGGGTACCCTCCGGAGCCCAAGGTGCTGCATACTTTGTTTCCTTTCTCTCTTTGTTGCCTTAACTAGTCACTCAATTTCAGCAGCCCACCTGGTTTTGACTTAGCCCTTCCTAGAGATGCTTTTTCTGGTGCCTATTCTTCCTGTTTCAAGTGAGCAAATGGCAATATGTCTCTGCACCAACCCAGGTTCCTGAGTTCTCAGGGCATATTTGGAGAGAATTATGGGACAAACACCAAACAGCTCAATTCTTGCCAGTGTTCAAAATACAGCAACACATTGCAGCAGGCTTCTGCCCATGGGGAGGGCCTTCCAATCATCACAGGTTTAATGCCACCTCACCTTTCCTCTCCCTCCTTATGCGATAAATAACAATATCTCAGATTCCCCTTCTGGGGATGCTTCTCCCCTGAGGCTTCCTCTCTAGACTCTACCCAAGTGCAGGGCCATGTGTGGTTGTGCAGGCTGCAGTAGTACAGTGACCCCTAGTGGGCACAAATGGGGGAGTGAAAGAATTCCAGAAAAATGCGATCTTGAAAAGAAGAATTCACATGGAGAAAAAGTTAAGTTTCAAAATGTTTCTGTTTATATTAGCTACACAAAAAGCAGACACTGCATTTGGTAGGTAGATACACCGACTAATTCCAGACAAGCACATAATCAGTGGGATCAATAATTCCCCTATATCATTAAGATGAAAATGGTGGGCCTCCCTGGTGGCGCAGGCAGTTGAGCACAGCACTGTGAAGCTGTCCGCAGCCTCTGCAGTGCCGGTTCGATCCCTGGACCTCGGAGCAACCCACATGGTGAGCAGACCTCTCCTGTCTCTCCCGTTGCTCCCCTCAGCTGTGTATTGCAGTCAGTCTGCCTGTTCTGTTCCCTGCTCAGTCCCTGGTGAATCTTCTCACCCTCCAATGCATCCGGACTGTACTCCAGCTCTTGTATAAATAAAATAAATCTAAAAAAAAAAAAGAAAAAGAAAATGGTAAACTGGTGAGACTTAGGGGAGACACTTTCCTGGTACTCTTCCAGACAATTAGGGGCCACAGTTGGGTAGCACTAATGACCATATATAGTTCTTACAATTAGGTTCATGTTTGTAAGGCTTAGCCCTTATACTTCTTCCTTTTGGGCTTGATGGGGGGTAAGCTTCTCCCAAGTGGGGAGGGGTATCCCGACTGGGGGGGAAAGGTACATGACATGACCATGGGCTTGGGAGCCTTATTATCTATCTGGTCACCTAGGCTTGCTGAGCCTCAGTTTCACCTTTACAAATAAAGAATAACAATGTCTACTTTGCAACAATTTTGAGATACTTACAGGAAATACATATGGCCCTTGATTCTTGAAATTACTACAATAAGAGACTCAGTTCTAGATGATATCCTAGGTCCTATGACAGGAAGAAGAGAAAAAGAGAGCGAGAGGGGAAGAAAGGCTCTGTGATGTTAAACATTCTATATCCTCTTTCCACTTCACTTTCAGAATATCATCCTGGGTAGTCAGAACCAGGGGTTCCCACCCAGTCCAGTTAACCTTAGCCTAGCCCCACATGTCTTATCAGTTTTAAAGTCATATTAGCTCACCCAATAAAGTCATCCTCTAAAGACTAGATGCAGGGCATAGATGGAGAAATAACACTGTCAAGACACAACTGCAGACGGTGGTGTTGACCATGCCATTGTGCCCAGTGCCCCTGGAGTAGAGCACTGCAGACTCTGTAGGGCCATATGCAGCACTGTAGCCTCCAGTGTGTACCCACTCATAAATCTATTGTAGCATGATAGATTCAACAGAATCAGAAAAGTAGAAAGAGTCTCAGCAACCCATCTAATCTCTACACTTAAAAACTGAGAAAATAGTAGATCAACAAGTTCAATGGAATTTCTAGACATCGGCGTACAATGGCAGTGCCAGTGCTACAATCCATTCCATGGTGCCATACATTTCTGATTCCGACTATGTCTACAGGAGGCAACAATAAACAACCCTTGTTTGCATTGTATCAATTTATTCTTTTTATCATTTGTAAAATCTTCTTTACTAAGTACAAATGTAGTAGAAACTTCATTTGATGATGTTACAGAGACTCTTCCACACATCAAGAACAGTAGTACAGCATGATCATGAAGAGTGTGACACATTATATAAACACTGATTTGAAATTTTCTTTGGTATCTCCTAATTCTCTGACCTTTGCTTCATAGACCTTGCAAAAACAATGATGATAGAAAACAGCATGGAGAGTACAAAGACTTCCTGGGCTATACCGTCTCCAGTGTGTGGATCTGAGCAAGGATTGGCACATCGTAAGCATGGAAAATAAGACAAAATAGGGAGTCATTTCCTATAAAAACAACCTTTGTAAAGAATGTCAAGTGAGTCAAGTGGAAAAGTTAATCTCAGGCTCCAATAATGGGGTCATGCGGCATCCTAATTTGACTTCCAGCTTCCCCAGTAACAAGTAGTAGGGCAGGAAGGAAAGAAACCTTGCTTTCAAAGGGGTATTAAACTCCAAAAATATGTGAGTATGGATTATGCTGGAAACCTGAAGACAACAGAAATCATAAAAGAAGGAGAGAAATGGTGTGCAGAGAGCACAGGACACACAGATTCTAGTTCTTATTCCAATAGCTGCATCATGTTGAGCATATCACACACTCACTCCAGCTCTCGTGTGCATTAAAAAATCTGGGAGCAACCTTCCACTTTGACCTTCCATGAGCTCACAAACTCATGGACTTTTCCACCTTCTTAGTTCCCTCTGAAACTTGAGACAACTACCTTAAGTGAAAAGAAGAATCTAGTCTTTGATTCCTATCAGATCAACAGTGTATCCCTCTGGTTTAAAAAAAGAAAAATTCTCCTGTCTTAATGGATTATGAAACGTTCAAAATGTTTGAATAGAGGGCAAAGGTCAGAGATCAATTTTAGAATATCTATAACCTTAAGGAAATAACCTGGAAGAATTTTCTATTTACCCTAACAAAAAGAAAAATATGAAATATAATATTTGATTCAGCAAGCTAGCTATTGCATGAACTAGTTATATAACTTTTTCCCAGTCTCTTCATGTCTCTGATTCTGTTTCCTCACACAGAAATTGACAAAGGGCAAATAAGAAAGTAAAAACACCATCTCACCCTCTCCAAACTAGCAGGTCATCAGAATCACCACGGCACTGGGCGTACAGCTCTATATAATAATGCCTCTGTGTTTGACATTTAAAAATCCCTAAAGACTAAAAAGAAATTCTATAGGAAGATATACTGTTAAAAGGTTTTTGTCTTTATGATAATCACAAATCTCTAATGAAAACTAGCAAGGGTAGGAGAATTCTAAATTGTTCCTGTTCCCTTGTTGGTTTACCCTATTAATTTTTTAATCATTAATCTCTGTAGCTCAAATTAGTGAAGATATATGGTTTAGTATAGATTAAACAAATAGATATAGAGTTTTAGTGAAGACTGTCAATATACAGATATGTAAAGTTGTATATACGTATGTATGTGTCTGTATACACATATATGTATATATGTATATCTTTGTGGGAAGGGCGCACTAGGGAGTCTACAGTCATATGTTGTAGGGCATGATAGTTGTATTTCACTTGAATATTTCAGAAAATGTTTGAGGAAACAGACTCAGCGATGTGAAGTAAATATCCCAAGAGCCCACAACCCATAGGAGCAGGTCTAGGGTTGGAATACAGGTACTCCCACCTGTGCTTTGGCCAGGACAGCATCCAGTGGTTCCCTTTTCTTGCTCCTGGCTTCCTCTCTTGGCTTCAAAATATACACCCAGGTGACAGATGGAAGACCGACAGGCATACTTAGTATCTGTAAGTAGAGCTGATGAATGCCCCTTTGGGAAGCAAATATTGACATTACTCTATATTTTTGCTTGGGAGACAACATACATTACATACTATGCAAAAGTAGAGTGATCAGATGGCCAAGAATCAATTCCAACTGGAAGACAATGAATATGAGTAATGACTATTTTCTGCATCTACACAAAGGACCTATGACATAGAATGGGGAGGTTCATGAATGTAAACACTTGGGCTCTGATTCTGCTCTCTTTTCATTATAGATGGATCCCCCGGAGTCTGTCGATTACCATTCTGTTCCTTGGTTTCCTTATTTGTTAAGTTAAAAGAATATTTTCCTATGTTATAACTTCTGTTAGGATCAAATATGAACTTAAGAGTGCTTGTAAATTACAATGCAGAGTGAAAAATACATTCTCCTTGATCTGTACAAAGTACACCAGTTTACCTCGGTTAAAACTCAGGCTATTTCATATAAAATTTGGATCTTAGTCTTCTCTTGGAAAATCAAATGTTCTAGCAACACTGGCCCATATTCCTGTATAACACAGATGTCTGGAAATGAGTACCAGCTGCTCCCTGACATCCATCAGTTTCCTGGCCCCTACAGCTTCCTGTTGTCTTACTCAGGGGCTATTTCACATATCCATATAATCTATTGGGACCCCAGGTATTATATTTACTTGTTCTACACCAAAAACAAAGGACTATTAGGTGTTCATACAATTGTGAGTAGATTTCAAGTGAGAATGGATTAGCACACATTTGTGATTTGATATTTTGTATTGATCACTTTATCAAAGCTATCTTTTTAAATTTAACTTTAATTGAACATTACATTATATAAGTTTTAGATACATCAATGACAATATACATGGTATATTCTTATTGTTTTATTCAAGATCAATAGTATGTACATAATCTGCAACACAAATCTCCCTGGATCACGTCTACCCCACTCCCTTTCACACTACTATTGACATAAAATTATTCAATATGACTATGTCCAACAACTATCTATCTAGAATTCCATTGACTAAATTTTAATTCTGGGATTGTAAGGAATTACAGGAGATGATTCATATAACACACCTTATGCTATGAAAGAGAAAAAAATACTAGTTAACTGTTTTTTAGAAAGTTGTTACTCAGATTACTATAGAGTACAAGAAGACAGAGAACTTTGCCAATAGGCACAGCAACTACTTTCTTAAATGTAACTGTAGTTGTCTTTAGGAAGAAAACTTCAAAATCTGAAAAACATAAACCATGTAGATGGAAAATTATTTTCAATTCCTATCTAAGATTGCTTAAAGCAAGCATTAAATTCCAATCAAGGGCCTCCCCTGGTGGCGCAGCGGTTGAGCGCTGGATTGCGAAGCTGCCTGCAGCCTCTGCAGTGCCAGTTCGATCCCCAGCCACCGGTGAGGGTCCCACATGGCGCGCAGACCTCTCCTGCCGCCCACTGCTCCCCTCAGCAGTGTACTTCGTCAGTCTGCCTGTTCTGCTCCCCACTCTGGCTCTGGTGAATTCTCTCACCTTCCTGTGCTTCTGACTGTACCCAGTGCTTATATGAATAAATAAATAAATCTTTTAAAAATAAATAAATTCCAAGCAATAAGAACTTTAAATTTTGGAATTTTCAAAATCACTGGACCTTTTATTCTAGACAATCTAATGCCCAAAGTACAAGCCTTCTTAGAACTGCAAACAATGTTTTGATTTTAGTCATGGAAGTTAATTCTTCAGTGGCCCAAACCAAACCCTTTTGTCTACTTCAATAGTCAGAGGATATGAGGTTACTTAGACACAGACACTTAGACACAAGCAATATTATGACAGACAAAAATGGGAATTTCTATTTGGAAGCAGTTTTAGACTCAAGAAGAATTTAGCCAATCCTACTTCTTTCAGTGGGGAGGACCATGGCAACTCCTAGTCAACAGATTTTAAGAGGAGGCTTTAAGTCATACAATGAGGAAGGAGGGAGACAACTCTGAGATGAAGGATGCCCTGGATGAGCTAAGTAGCAGTTTAGGGAGGTGGGAGGTGGGGGAGGGGACTAGCTAGAAGGACATTCACTTAGGATGACAATGGGTAAGATAGAATGCTCCTGGCATGTGACATCAAATGGGACCAATTAAAGTAAAAGAAGTTTAAAAAGCCATATGAAAAGAGATATGGATTCATTTTTAAAAACTAAAAATGTAAATATCCATGACTCTGTGATCCCGCCTTTGGGCATCTATCCAAAGAACATGAAACCATCACTGTAAGAAAAAAAAAAAAACTATATCCCTACAGTGTTTATAGCAGCACTACTTACAATAGGTAGGACATGGCAGCACCCGAAATACCCATCAACAGAGGGCTGGATCAAGATGAGGCCCACTATGGAGGTATACTATGGAGTACTAATCAGCAGTAAGGAGAGGTGAAATGCTGTGATTTATAGCAAAATGGAGGAAGCTTGAGGGGCTTGTATGTAGTAAAACAAGAGAAGATAAAAACAAATACTGGACATTTATATAACAGATAATTCAACAAATCCTAAAAATTGCTAGAAAAAATCAAAGAGTCACTTACAAGGGAACCCACATAGGACAATCTACAGATTTCTAAGCAGAAACCTTATAGTCCAGAGGGAAATAATATGATATATTCAAAAAGCTGAAAGGAAAAAACCTCCAAGCAGGTGTTTTACCTAGGTAGAAAATAATTCAGAATTGAGGGAGCTAAAAAGAACTTTATAAACAACAGCTAAATGAATTTATTTCCACTAAGCCACTCTTACACTAAAGCCACAAGAACCAAAAACATAAAATACGGAGCTGGGGGAACAAAGCAAAAATGAGGAGTGTTAGAATGAAGTCACGTTGAAGTTACTTTATATCTAAAATGGAGTATGAGCATAAAACCCTGTATAAAAACTCCATAGCAACCTCAAAACAATAGCACTTGAAAGAAATTAGATGAAAAAAGAAAACAAACACTACACCAAAAGTAGTTATCAAAACACCTGGGAAGAGAATAAGAGAAGAATAAAAGGATAGAGAAAACTGCAAAAACACCCAGAAATAGCTCCATAATTTAGCCTGCTCCATGTTCGAAAATATATAATCCTAATACCAAATTTTTATTCATGCTTTTGTGAACAAAGATAGTCACTCAGAAGCAACATTTTTAAATGGTATCACAGATCTGAACTGCTCTTAACTTTATTGGCTATTATGATTCATAAAGATAATTCTGTTTAATGTATATTCAACCTATCTTCCTCAATAGATGTCTGAGTAGGAAAGATAGCAAAAAATTATCACATTTCTCCACATAAGCATAGTTCCCTGACTGTGCTTGTGCTTTCAGCTTGAAGTCTGAAGAGATAAAGGAAAGGGTAATGGCCTCAATAATCTGAACAAGTAACCAGGGGACTACCAAATTACCATTCCAGTATAATAGTCCATAATCATGTAAATTCACCCCTGTGTGATCATAGTGATATCCTGGTTGTTAAATGATTTACCTTCTGTCACTGAGTAATTAGCAAGCCACACTGACAAAGTAACTACATACATTTGAGCTTTGAAATCCAACATAGTTTTGTTTCCAACATGGTTTCATAAAACAATGATGTTATATCAGCTCAATTTGTCATTAGTTTGACATTAAGTTGTTTTCTCAGCTGTGCTAAGCGACAAGAATCAATTCCACATGTTTATCACAAAGACTATGATTTATAATTCCTGCAGCAAACTTGATATTTTCTTTCACTGGAATACATCTCTTAATTTTAATTCTGAGAATTTATTTGTGGAGAAAAATATATTATTCTCTTAAGAGTTTCCTTTAGTTACTTTGTCGAGGTAAGAGTGAAGTCTTCAAATATGCTCTCTCATCAGAGTCCAAAATGGATTATTTCCGGTTGTAGAAAATAAGGCAGATAGAACTGAATGTATAAGCTTATATGCATACCCAGCTGACAAAACTGGTGAAGTTGCTTTCAAAAATCTGACTCTGGTAACTAGTGTATTTTTTACAGAGTCTAATAATTATTCTTGCTTCGCCAGTTTGTTTTCTTTAGCTATTTATGTTCCTCAAAGAGTGAAACCATCTGGTAATTTTCTGATTTATTTCATCAAGGAGGAAGATGACAGGATTGTGGCACAGGAGTTCTGGTGGAGGGTGAGTGAGGCGTACATATATAGACATCTTGAAGTTGTACTACCCAAATTGCCGAGTTATGTAAACTAGTAGCAAATCAATAAAACTTGAAGAAAAAATTATGATTAAAAAACACCACTATTAGGGGCCTCCCCAGTGGCGCAGTGGTTGAGCGCCGGGTTGCGAAGCTGCCTGCAGCCTCTGCAGCGCCGGTTCGATCCCCAGCTGCTCTCCGGCCACCAGAGGAGGGTCCCACATGGCGCGCAGACCTCTCCTGCCGCCCGCTGCTCCCCTCTGCAGTGTGCTTTGGTCCTTCTGCCTGTTCTGCTCCCCGCTCTGGCTCTGGAGAATTCTCTCACCCTCCTGTGCTTCTGACTGTACCCAGTGCTTGTATAAATAAATAAATAAAAATAAATCTTTAAAAAAAAACACCACCACCACTATTAGGTCTCCCTGGCGGCGCAAGGTGTTAAGCACCACACTATGAAGCAATCCTGCTGCCTCTGCATGAGTTCAATCCCCGGCTCGCCAGGGAACAACCCATATGGCAAAGCAGACCTCTTCTGTCTCACCTGCTGTTCTGCTCAGCAGTGTATTTCAGTCACTCTGCCTGTTCTGTTCCCCACTCTGTCTCTGGTGAATCCTCTCACCCTCCCACATCTCTGGCCTGTACCCCAGCTCTTGTATGCATAAATAATCCTTAAAAGAAAAACACCACTATTAAAGAATTCAAATTTAGGTAACATAATTAGGTAATATTACAGGGCCAACTTAAAACACACATTAATATTCTTTTAAGAAACTGTCTCATTGGTTCTTGTCAATGAGACAACAGCAAATGCTGACAACCAAAAATATATTATCTGAACATATCTTAGATAAACTTAATTGGAAAGGAAATTCAGTCAGTCTGATTCTGTAAGAAAAGGCAGAACTACGCCCAAATTTCTTCACACACCGGGATATGGTCTGTTTCCATAGACTGCACAATCCCTAGACATCTGTTCAATAACCGTAATGTCTTACAAGACTTATCTTCATCCCCAAATCACTGCCACCAGCAGCTGTGGAAATATATGGCCCGTCCCTGAAAAATGAACCAAGGGACCTGGTGAAATAATGACTAACCTAAAGAAGTTGAACATTCCATCTCTCTTGAGTATATTGCTTTTACTGGATTTTTAGAAGTTTCTCTAGAGCCAAGAGGGAGAATCATATCATGTTATCTGCAGAGACATGATTGGTTCATTTGACCCCTAAGACATGTACCAACTGCAAAGAGATAATAGGGAGCAAAGATGTGGTCCCTGTTCAAAACTAAAACCTTATAAAAGATGTAACCCATGAAAAATGGCAGGAGCACATAGTGATGTGCAGGTTCTTTAAAAGGATAAACAAAAACTATAAACACTTAGCTAGGCTCACTAATAAAGATAACAACCCCCCAAAAAAAAAAAATCAGAAATGAAAGAGGTGAAGTTGCAATAGATACTACAGAAATGCAAAAGATCATAAAAGACTACCAAACACAAGAGGGAGTGATTAAAACAAGAATTATCTGTCACCCACTCCCCTCACTCCTAGCCCCCAAAAGTTACTCTAACACAAAGATGCAAAATTGGATCTGGCAATTTTAAAAAGCAAGCAATAGGAAATACATGTTCATTGGGTATTTTCCATTTATACTTGGATTCACGTTTTAGATTCCACCTCTTAATATCTCTGTGATTTCAACAATTGACAGACTTCTCTAAACCTCTTTTTTCTCTTCTGTAAAAAGATGAGAATAATAGTCCCTGCCTCAAAGGTTGACTAATTGGGTTACCCACAATTCGGCACAATGTATTAAGGGACATAACTGTGCTAAGCACAGTGACTGGACATATTAAGTCCTGAGTACCTGCTTATATTAAGGAAATGTGTTATCTGAACACTTATCATTAGTCCTCCATTATCCCCACTCCCAGGGTAAAAAGAGATCAAAAAAGCATGCATTATTAGCACAGTGAAGGCAAACAAAGCCATTTGTAAAATTGTCCTCAGTAATTCCTCCATGGACCATGAAGAGATGACTCTACCCACTCCAGAAAAATACAATTATTACTTCTTTTGTGAATGTCTCTGAAATTCTGATACCTCAAGGGCCTCCTTTTATCCTTTCTATTTACTATTCACAATGTACAAGTTTTCTGTTTCATCTTTAACAAGTATAGTTTACCTATTTTAAGAGTTTTAAGATTATTTTAGACCCCTTGAGTGAGGTACATGTGAATATTAAATCCCAAAGAATTGATTAAAAAAGACAGATGGGATACATTCATTCATTCAAATAATTACTGCACCTCTGTTTTGGGTCTGAGGCTAAAGCAGTGAGCAAGATAAGCATGGGGGTGTAAATGCATAAGGGGCTTAATTCTCTTTAAGGGAGATCAGGATTTAAGGAAATCACCAAAACAGTAGCAGGTAATGAGAAGCACATTGATTAAAATAAAAGCAGATGAGATAGAACATGAAAAGTGGACATGAAACTCCTCTGGACTACTACAAGGAAAAGTTCCTCCGAGGCACCACCAGTCAAAACAGGGGAGGGCCGATGCAGCTCTATTAAGGAGAGGAAAACCTCAGCGTGTTTACAGGCAAAAAGGTCAGTGTTTGTGCACCAAAAGTCACAAGAAAGGAAGGAAGAACAAGTAAGTTCGGAGAGAAGACAAATGCAGGGTCGGACAGAATATTGTGAGTCATGGTAACAGGTTTTGATTTTCTTCTCTATGCAGTGGAAAGGCAGGAATTTAAGAGTCCAACAAGCTACCTTTGAATTGTAGTCACTGGCCCTGGCGCAGTGTGTGTTGATACACAACCTGAATCTGAGACACAGGGCAGGTCAGACCCAGCAACAGGGCAGCGTTGACCATCACACCCTGCCACACACCTCCAGTGACAGCCAGAACCTACCTCTCCACTCACAACCCTGAGCAGAACATGTCTTCTGGGCCCCACTCTATCTGGCTTTCCATCCTCATTTCCATCCTCATAGCTGCTGTTATTTCTTACCCTACTCTTCTCCAATTTGCCTCTGGTCATTCACGCCTCTCAGGGAAGTTCTGAGTTTCACTTCAGTTCTGTAACCACTGACCATATGAGGTAGACACCTTCTGGGGTCTCAGTTTGCAAAGCACCCAGGAAACATGTCTTTGCTCCAAAGAGAACTCACCTATCATGGGACAAATGGGAATCTGTACTTCCATGAAGAGTAACTCTTTTCATCCTTTAATGCATGTTAGTTATTCTCAGTTCATACTGCTTTTTGTGGTTTTCATATAAGGTTGCACCAGAGACCCTTCAAGTTGTTCAGGGATTAGAAATTCAAATGCCTTTAGCTGCCAGCAGGTGCATAAGTATGAGAAGTGGCTGAATATGTCACAGCAGAAATTGTCAAGACCGGGTCCAGGGGAGAGCACAGACCTTATCTACAGGGTAATTCAACAGTTAACATTATTTGATGCTGGTCAAACAAAACAGGTCCTGCAATTCAATTCAGCTTCCAGGTTACTAGATTATAACCCCTGATTTATGGTTAATAGAAGATACTCAACCCGGTTGACACAAACTAGCCATTTTAACTAAGAGTTTCTCAGCCTGGCTACACAATTAACGGGAGATGAATATTACTGATGCTGGGATCCTTTTTGCAAAACTATGCCACTGGTAGCATAGATGAAGTCCACACACACAAGTCTTACTCCCAAAGTTATCAATCTTTTAAAAATAAAGAGCATCATAAACTTTCAAGAAAAGTCAGTTGATTATAAGGGAAACAAACAGCAAATATTTAGGGGACAAAGATCACAGGGACAAGAGAACACAGTAAATACAGAACAGTATTAAATTCTTAACGTAACTGCCAATTGCTAAGCCAACGTTTTCCCAGCAGTGCTATAGTAGAACAAAATGCTTCAAGCACATAATGTCCGTGGCCAGGTCTAAAAGAACTGGTATTATTTCAGCAGGAAGAACAACTCATCTCTGAGGGTTGAGCCACGTTTCTGGAATATCTTAACATTCAAAGAAACCAAACTTTAAAAGACTTGTGGGCATACATACCAGAAGGTTCATTTCAATCCAAATCCATGTATTCACCCACAGATGTTATAAGCATCAACCCCCACTGCCTTGTGATGAGAAGGATGAAACTGAAATTTTTCAATTGCCAATGGATAAGGAAATTTTGCTTTTCTATTGGCCTCTTGGGATGAGAAAGTGGATGAAGTCCAGGTTTATGGGTTTCAGTTTTTAACCTATGACCCACATTCTTTGCAAAAAACCATGACTTGTAACAATGTCTTCCAATATACCAAATTGCTACATTGAGTTCTGGATCCCTTAATTGTGGCTGATGTGAGGCTCTTCAATCAAGCAAACTTCATTCAGAAGCAAAGAATTCAGTGAGCTGGCAACTCTCCTTGAATGACGTGCTTGGGAAGGAATGGACATCATCCCTTACATTGTTGGGGTCACTACCTTACCCTTAACTACTTAGTACAATGACCATTATAGGTCTGATTATGATGTCCATGTGAAATGCTCTCAAAATACAGAATATAGGGTAGGTTTAGGAAAGGTGTGCAATATATTGCCCATTATTATTGCCCACATATATGTGTGTGTGTATGTATGGATGTATACACATAATATATACACCATATATGTTATATTATATATTATATTACATATATTATATATATAATCCTCATTACAATGATAATGGCTCTGAAAAAAATAAAGTTTCCAGAAGAAAAATCCCAGATTTCTATTGTTTAAGTTAATTAAGCACTATATTCCAGGGAATTGGGATAGGGGATGGGGGTGAGTGTGGTGTTGAAAGCCTTTGTGTTTAGTGTTTAGCACTGGACTCAACAACAGAAGTCAAGGAGCTGGTCCCATGAATGACGTGAACTGTTGTGTGACCTTGAACAAAAAACTAACGTTCTGTTTTCAGTTTGCAACAAAACAATAAGAAAAAATGTTGGCTGAAAATTCTAGCCTGGATCTTGGAAACTTCTAGATTCCAATAGTTTACCATTCAATGTGATTTCATATCTGCAATTCTTCACATAACTTTTAAAAGGCAAAAGTCTCTGGAAACCAAAAGGATTTTGTAACTTACATTACTTCAAATGTAAGACCAAATCATGTTTAGGTGCCAAATAAGAGCATTTATACATTTCCCCCCACTTCGCCTGGCTATGGGGTTCCCCACTTAGCAGACATGTTTGGCTTATAGAACTGTCAATATGTTTGATTACAGTGGGTCCAGACTGTTATGTTAAATAAACTTTAGCCTCCTCTCACCATTCTAAAATCTAAAAAATTCTGAATTCCAAACATATCTGACCTTTGAGGCTTTAGATAAGCAACTGAGCATCTATATGAATACTTTAGTCACATGATCAAGTACCAGACATTATTCTAGATGCTTTAAGAATACAAACTCATCATTCTTTATAACAACCTTATCAAGGTGGAAACTAGTACCCTGTGTGAAAACAGAGACATGACAAGGGTACACAGCTTGCTTGGAGGAACAGATAGGACTGGATGAAAGCAGGATTCAAATCCAAGCAGTGGATCTCCATAGTCCAGCTTTCTGACTACAATGCTAGTCTATAAGAATTTATGAGTCTCATTTAGACAACCTTTGATTCCTCTTCTGTAAAATGGTATTAATAATAACTACCTTCCAGGGAAAATTTATGGCCAACTCTTAGCGGTGTTTGCAAAGGAAAATCCATTTTGGATAATCAGTTACTTTCACAAGATATTTTATTAGCCATATCCAGGGCTGCAGAGGGGCAGTACCCCTAAGAGAAAGAAGGCCCTTCGCGGGGCTGGTTGTTCATTTTAATCTAAAGCATTCCCTCTCCTCTGTGTATTTAGACACCTACATAAAAATGGTGCTATGCCCAGAGGCACATTAAGATCACCTAAAAGCACTCTGCAAAGTGTCATTTAAATGAAACACTATAATCTCCAAGCAAAGCAGTTTAATATCAGGACCTGTGAAGTTTGGGAGGTGATATATAATGAAGGCATTGAGGGTCCTTTTACCAGCAGCTGCTCTAGCAGGCACCCCAAGGCAAACTCCTAAAAATCAGGCCTACACCCCGCCTTCCCAACCTGGGGTAACAGCTGGACTAGCCACCAGGGAAGTGGAAAGGCAATAAACTAAATAAGCTTGATTTATTTTTATGTCTCCCCAGGGTTCTGTATATCTCAGGGCTCAAGTATAGTTTGCCTTCCAGGTGCATTTGGTTTCCATCTTTGAGTCTAATCTTTGAATCCACTCTGGTCTTACCTTCTTCTTTATTTCCTTGCTACCTTTACCCAGTCTGTTTGGCATTACCCTCCTGACCTTAGACTGATTGTCTTCAATTAAGCCCAAGGATTTCCTCTTCCTGGACCAAAGTCAGATTACAGAGCAAGAACAATAAAAGACTGAATGAGATTGTGGCATCATAGCCAGGGCCCCAATGTCAACCTTGTGAAAACAACCTGATTTCAGAGACCTCATCCCATCGGGGGACACAGTCTCAGCCACACTGCTAGCTACCAGCTGGGGAAAACTGGTATCTCTGCCAAGAAATGTTTTCTCTAGGAATCTGGTTTCTCATTAAAAAATTGGGTGGAGGGGACCAAGAAAGAAATGGCAAGTTAAATTGAAATATAATGTTAGTTTTAAAAAAATCTACTGTGATTAATCATACTGTAAAGTCATTTAATGTGTTTGGAAGAAATTCAGAATGAGTGAATGCACTAGTGCTTTCAACAAATATTGACTAAAAAATAATGCCCAGCACATAAATTAGGAATGTTTTTTAAGAGGTTCAGTAATATTCACCTTAAAAGGTTGAAAGCACAAACTTATACAGCATAAGGAAATCATTGTAATTAGAATAAATTGTTATTAAAGATAGAATCATCTATATTTAAATATAAAAACCAGCGTGATTAAACATCGGTGTTTGCTAAAGACAATGAAAGGATAAGCAGGCAACAAAAATAGATGACTGGATCAAGAAGATGTGGTACATATACACCATGGAATATTACTCAGCATTCAAAAAAGATAAACACATGCCATTTGCAGCAACATGGGTGGCGCTGGAAGGGATCATGCTCGCGAAATAAGCCGGAAAGAAAAAGAAAAATACCAGATGGTCTCACTCATAGCAGGAATCTAGAAAAACTAAATAAGGGACCAGGACAATGAATAACTATAAGAAAGTGAAAATCAAAATCAACAAACAACTATGAACCAGAGACACCCTATGGAGGGTGAGGAGCAGGGAGGGAAGGGATTGGGGTCAAAATAAGGGGGTTGTAATTGTATGGGGAATATAAAAATAAAATTTATTTTAAAAAAAAGGATAAGCAGGCAATATTTTGTGAAAGCTCAAACGTGTACAATTTTTCAATTTCAAATTCCATGGTTTGTGACCTATCAATTATAGGAAGAAACTTTATTTTGATTATGCTCATTCATTTTTTAATTTTTCTACCACCATCTGATATGGCCCCTGGACACAATCTTCCTTCCCTCCTCTTAGCCTCATCTAACAACCTTTATTAGCAACCACTAATTTTTCTAAGTATTTTGCTTTATAAAATCATTCTCAATATGTATGCCCAATATTTTTTCTTTGTCATTCTGATTTGCTTCACTGCACATTATTCCCTTGAACTCCTCCCATTTTGCTATAAATGCCAACATTTTGTCTTTCCATATGGCTGACTAGTACTCCCTTAGGTGGACAGAACACATCTTCTTGATCCAATCCTGCATCAGTGGGTGCTGAGGTTATTTCCCTGTCTGAGCTATTGCAAGCAGGTAATATTTTACGTGATGCACCTCTGGACTTCGTGGCTAACACTCTGAACCATCCCATCAGTAGCAATCCTCGGGACACTCCTGGGAAACAAGGAACACAGCAAAGAGTTTCTACTCTAAAACTCCCTATTGTTATACTCATCACTCTTTGCTCCCTCACCCCCATAACCAACCAAGTAAACTTGGTGATGGGGGAGGGATAGGAGGCAGGGATGAGAGGAAGCAGTTCCAGCCATTAGGCCAATCCATTAAATATGTTCAAGTTGACCCAGGAACATTACATAGATCACTCTTTCCTCTGTTCTTTCATCCCTACAGCATATTAGGTCACCTACCGCTTCCACACCATTACTCTTTGTGCCCATTTCAGTCTCATTCCACCACATACGTGAATTTTAAATATACACATTTTCCATTCCTTCTGTTTTCCTCTTTCTAGTCTACTCTGTGATGGATAGTTTGATATCTGAACATTCAACATGACTTTTAAAGAAGTGTCAGTCTCTCCCTCTGCAATTAACCAAAGTTCATACTTCATTAACTATAGTGTGGTTCTCAAATGTATTTTTATTTTTTTAAAGATTTATTTTATTTATGCATACAAGAGCTAGGGTGTAGGCCAGAGGTGTGGGGGGTTGAGGGTGGGGCGAGAGGATTCTCTAGAGACAGAGTGGGAACAGAACAGATAGATCTACTGAAATACACTGCTGAGGGGAGCAGTGGGTGAGTCAGGAGAGGTCTGCTGCACCATGTGGGTAGCTCCCCGGCTGGGGATCAAACTCGTGGTGCAGTGGCTGTGGATAGCTTCATAGGTTGTGTCTTAGCCCCTTGCACCACCAAGGAGGCCCTCAAATGTATTTTTAGGAAGTTTTGATTTCTGCCAATACTTTCTACAAACATTCCAGCACCTGTCACTTTTAATTCTAGAATAGGTTGTTTTGTTAATTCAATACTAAAACTCAGTCCTGTCTTCTGCTTTAATATTCAATGAATCATGTTTATGTGTCTCAGTTATGCTGGAAGAGATATTTTATATTTGAGTAATATCTTATATCTTATATTTGAGTAGCAGTAATATCTTCCAGATTGGGTCCAAGAATAGGATTCCTTGCTGTGAAGAAACACTTCTGTCAGCTTCTGACATACGATTGTTTGTTCTAGAGAAGGGAAGTCAAGGACTCTAGGTTCTTCCAATCTAGTACCCAAAAGCAGTAAAGGCAAGATTCAAGTCAGACACTCTTTGTCCAGAGAACTAAGTGAATATCTGGGTTCACAGTGCCTTGTACTGGCAGACACTGGGCACAGAAGCACAGAGGATGATGCAGGAGGTAAGGTCTGTGGTGCGCCAAAGTCTACCCACACCAGCCCACAGAGTTGAGTGTTCACATTTCTCTCCAAGTCGGCCATGACAGATAATCTCCTTGACAGTTTAAGGCCAGCCACAGAAACAATATTGGGAATATTTACACCATGGAATTTGGCAAACACTAAAATCCAAGCCTTTTATTTTATGAGTCAGTTGTTAAATATTTACCAACACACCACAGGCAAGGAATTTCAATGACTAAAGGGTTTGCTCGCACTAGAGAATAATCTGCTTGTACTGGTATTGTCTCCAAGCTTGAGTTCTCCTGTTTACCCAGGACAAACAGCTCTTCTCATAACCCTGCAATCCTAAAATTGTCTAGTCACTAGCCCCTCCACAATGTCCCCATTTCTGATATCCTGTTCCTATAGCTCAGTAGTTCCTGAGTACACAGGGATGCATTCAGCACCTCCTCACTCAGAAGCACCTTCACAATGGTGTTTGGATTCTTGCCACTGGCCTGAGTGTTGACACAGCCTCTGTCTCCCTCTAGGGCCACAGCTCTCACAGCCAGATCAATAGTTGGAAATCCATACTAAACCAAGGTGGCTGAGAAGGAGAAGCCAGCGCTTGCTGTAGGAGATCATGAGTCCCCTGCGAACAGACCCTAACAAAGGAAGGGCTACAGAAGCTCTCTCATGGGGAAACTGAGATTTGGGGGTGGAGGGGGTGAGGAGGTAGGATGGGGAATAGCTCTTCCATTAATGAAGATCAGAAAAATCAAAGAAAACACTAAGTTTGACTCAGGAGAAAAAGAGTCGAACAAAACAAATGCATGAGAGGAGACCCAGGTAGGTCTCTTGTCTCCGTTGTTTCTCTTAATAAGATCCTCACAATCAACAGATGAAAAATAAACTCATTTGACCGGACATGGTACAGGAAGACCTGAGTGTGAATTCTGCTTTCATCTCCCCAGTTCCATGATTCAAGGCAGTCACTTAAAACTCCAAAGTTTAATGCCTTCATCAACAAACTCAGTGCAAGGACCTGTTCTACTTACCTATCAAAACAGGGGGTTGGAGAAGTAGATGATATATGTGAAAGCACCATAAACACTGAAGGATGCCCATAATTATATTATTCTCATTTAACCTCTGTGATTTCAGCATTTATAGAATTAAGGCAAAATATCTGATCTACCTTCATCTCAGTTTTTATGATGCTTAAATGAGATGTATGTGAAATATTTCATAAACTCTAAAAGCCTACGAAAACTTCAGATTAGCATATCATGGCATGATTTTCTTGGACCATATCCCTCTTGAAATTAAGAGCTCTTGGGCCTCCCTGGTGGTACAAGGGTTAAAGTCTCAGCACTATGAAGCTATCTCCAGTCACTGTGGCATGAATTCAGTCCCTGGCCAGGGAGGTGACCCACATGGCACAGAAGACCTCTCCTGTCTTGCCTGCTGCTCCCCTCAGCAGTGTATTTCAGTCAGTCTGCCTGTTCTGCTTCCCACTCTATCTCTGGTGAATCCTCTCTCCCCCGCCTCCTGCAAACCTCTGGACTACACCCCAGTTCTTGTATGCACAAAAAAATAAAAATAAATATTTTTTTAAAAAGAAACTAACAGCTCTTAAAATTTGTAATTCTTAGATAAGGCAGAAAATATAAGAAAGTCTTGACAAGTGTGAGGCTCTAACATAAAGTGCCATTTCTTTCAGAAGATAAGTGTCCTTCTCTGTCTCTCCTACTGCTGATCTCACATGACCATCCCTTGAAGACTTTGTGCAGCTACTCCCTGTGGTTCAGGGCCTTCATCCTCAGCCTTGTATGGAACTGACCTGCCAGACAAGATCTGCTTCGTGACCCACAGTCCCCTCTCGGCTACACCTTCATTGACAGCAGGGACTCCTATAAAGTGGCCAACAATTATTTTTTTTTTATTGCAATGTAAGTGCCTGACTTTAAGCTTTGATTGCCACACATCCACTTCAAAGATATACACCTGGAGCATTCACACTACAGGTACACCATCAACAGATGAGTCAGGCCACCCTCCACTAAATCCTCCCTTTTTAAAAGCCCTTGGTGACCTAGATTAACTGGCTTTTTGAGTAACCCTACAACATTCTATCTTCAGCACCCCACCCTGAACCCCAATAAACACTGAGATCCTCCCTGCCCCCACCTCCCAAGGCCCCAAGTATATCCTGATTGCTGTTGCTGAAGTGGATCTTCAATCATAAACAACAACATCGGCTCTTGAGGGGAAAGGGCTGTGTCTGCTGCCCACAAATTGTGGGATTCCCATTGGGTGAGTGCCCAGGTGAGTGCCCACTGGGTGAGTACTTTCCACAGCATCACTATGGCTAGGCTGTGAAGGACCCCAAAGAGACTTTGGCTTTTACTCCACTGTATATTCTCAGCACTTTTATTTTATTTTTATTTATTTTTTTTTGTGGGACCCTCGCTAGTGGCCGGGGAACGAACCAGCACTGCAGAGGCTGCAGGCAGCCTCGCAGCCCAGCCACCAGGGGAGGCCCTATTCTCAGCACTTTTTTCTCCAGACTCAAGGTGCAAGAAACTCATTCTTTCATCCAACAGATACTGACACCCACAAGGGGCCAGACACAGTTCCAGCCACTGATGAATACAATAGAAAACATCTCAGGAGTTCATATTCTAGTAGCGAGAGAGTGGAGAATAGTCACAGACAATATTATAGATTATACAGCCATGTAATATCAGAACAACAGGGGGGAGTATACGGCACTGGGAAGGGGCTCAGGGAGGGAGGCCTGAGGGAAGGTGACTCTTACTTTTTATTTATGCCATATTTTAAATAACTGCAAACTTAATGACTAAACCAACACAGATTACTTACAGTTCAGCAGATCAGACAGCCCATGTGGTCTCGATGGGTAAACCCAAGTTGTCAGCAGGTTTCCACTGTGGCCTGGAGGCTCCGGAGATGCATCCTCCACCTGCCTTTACAGCTCCTAGAGGCCATGGAGTTCCGCAGGCGCCTTCCATCTTCAAACCAGCAGAGGTGAGGCTGATTGGCAAGTACATTCATGGCGAGACCCACATGCATTCCCTGGAATCAAAAACTAACAATCCCTCTGTAACCCTAGGACCTCCTTCTCATGACACTAGAAGGGAAAAGCCTGGCGTCCTGTGGAAACGCAAGGCATGCTGGGCTATAGTTTGCTGATTTAGCACACGTGAGCACTTTCCTTCTAGTTTCCTGATCTTTCTTAAATGGGGTGTCAGTATATTAATGTTCACAGCATTTAGTCCAAGCTGGGACCATCGGAGCATTTCCTAGGATTTTGAACCTGGAACCATAGAACAATCTCTTCCTGCTGGCAGAAGTTTGAGGTGTACAATTCCGGAGATTCTGTGAGAACAGAAACAGGAGGAAATTCATGAGACAGGCCTGGCATCATGGAGCACCTGATTCTAATTGCTTCTGAGACTCTGATGAAGCCCCTGTCTTTTGCAGGTTTTGTTCTGCAAAATTTTCTTGGAATCTATGAGCTAATTAACTCCCCTTCATTGTGCTTCTCTCACTCACTGTTAGTGACTTGCTACCATGGACTCCCACAGGGAGTGCTGCAGACAAGACACCAGTTTCTGCCATTAACGAAGACTGGAAGACTCGGAGTCTAAATGAATTTGCAGTGGAGGAAGGCTGGGAAGAGAGCCATCGAGAGCAGCTCTGCCTTTCACTCTCCCAGCCCAAGCTTTTATTAAAGATATGATATGAACAAACGAAAAAGAAACTAGCACGTGATTGTGTTTTCGCTTATACAGATTAATAAGTTACTACTGAAGGCATCCCCTGGTGGTGCAGGCGGTTGAGCACAGCGCTGTGAAGCTGTCCACAGCTTCTGCAGCATGGGTTCGATCCCGGCCAGCCAGCAAGAATCCCACATAGCAAAGCAAACTTCTTGTCTCACCTGCTACTCCCCTCAGCAGTGTGTTTCAGTCAGTCTGCCTCTTCTGTTCCCCAATCTGTCTCTGGTGAATCCTCTCACCCTCCTGCACATCTGGCCTGTACCCCAGTTGTATGCATGAGTAAATAAATCTTAAATAAAAAAAAAAACTACTGCTGAAAACAAGTTTTCCTGGTTAGTAGGGAACATGCGCAGAAGCCAAGCCAGCAGATCCTCAAAGAACAGGAGTTAACTCTGGGAAGAAGTTCTGTTTGCAGAACTTCTAAAATCCTGGTACTCTGCATGCAGAGTAAACAGGTATTCTCCAAAAACTCCAGCTCCCTTTAGGGCAGGAAGCTTTCAATAACAGGGAGCCCGAAAACCAGAGGTCAAGTCTTTTAATCTATAGGTTATATCCACACTAGGGAGGGAGCCAGGCTCAACAGAGGGTTTAGTTCCCCACGGAATTCGCTCTGGACTCTCCCCATGAATAATATAATCCAAATGATGGACTCTGCCTTCAAACTCTTCCCTCTATCTATTCTTTTGTCTCCATTTCCTCCACCATCGCACTCATGCAGCAATCATTATTTCAACCCAGACTGCTATTCCCCGCTTGACCAAGAATAACCAATATTCTTTTTATTTTCATGCAATGCTCTTCAGTGCTTACTTTTCTGACCTCATCCAGTCCTCATGCACTGTGTTCCCATCACACAGTCCTTATTATGCCTCCCATTTGAGTCCACTCTAAGACCCCTTATATTGCTGTTCTCTTTCTAGAATGTTCTTGACTTTTACATGACTGGCTCCTCACATTTCACCCCCTGCCTCCTTGTGGCCTTTCCTTTCCCTCCTATTAAGTCCTACCCTTTGATCACTAACTTAGTGTTTTGTATTTCTCAAACACTGCTGTAAACAATCTTGAATTTGTGATCAAAATTGTATTTGTTTTAAAGCTAAATCTCCTAGTAAACCATAAGCTTCATGTAGGCAGAGAATTGTATTCCCTGCCACTTCATACCAGGACTCAACCAAAACTCTAGCAGCATTCAACATGACTCCTCACTTTCACACCCTACAGCCAACCCATCAGCAAATTCTGCTGGCTTCTCCTTAAAAGTATATTTCAAATCTTCACATCTCTCTACTTCACATCTCTCTACTTCACTTCACATCTCTCTATTCCAATCATGACCATTGTGGTCCTTGTCAACATAATAATCTCTCACTTGAAGTAAAAGTCCTAGAAAGTTGCCCTACTTCCTTTGCTGTTTTCATAATGTCATTAGTCCACGCTGGGATCCTCAAAGCTGAGATTCTCTTAAAATGTAAATCATTGTCACTCCCCTCTTTAAAACTACGGGGTGTCTAATTATAATAAAGTAAAAATCAAAATCAACAAGCAACTATAAACCAGAGTCACACTATGGGGGTGAGGGGGGAAGGGAGGAGGGAGTAGGATCAAAACAAGGGGGGCTGGGAATCATATAGGGACTATAACCACGATGAAAATGCATACATTGTGCAAAAGTGAAAAATATATAAAATTTAAAAATAATAAAAATAAATAAAAATTAAATAAAAAACCACAGGGTATCTCTTACTAAAAGAAAATCCAAAATTTGGAAATAAGACAAGATGTTATATCAATATAAGGCATTGTTTAACAAGTTTGCCCAAGAATTGTTTAATTATCAAAGACACCTTAATTTGTCTGCCATTTATTAATTAACTAGACCCAGATTTTATAAAGTTCCACATTAATTTGTAGATTTGTGGCTGATAGAAAAGCTTAAAGGTTAAAGGTTAAAGCTCTACTGTCCTGTTGTGTATCTGTGTTGGTAAATCTGACTCTATACATCTGCATTTGTCCAATTTTCTTTCGAACCACATTTATCACTTTCCTGCTTCCCTCATTAATGGGTGCATAAAATATTTGATAGATGCTTATTTTTCATTCGCATGAGAGTCATCTTCTTGCTTATTTTGAAATTAGCCTTGACAGTTTTGAAGTCTCACCAACACGTCTAGGTGGATTCGCTTATGGGAGACAGTCAAACTGCAACTGCCAAAAAAAGGTGTCTGAGAGGTCTTTCAAGACCAGACACATTTTTTCATCCTCCTTATATGATTCCCACAAGGCACTATGTCTTAGTTCATGCTGCAAAAAAAAAATATCATCTAGGTGACTTATAACAAAATTTATTTCTCACAGTTCTGGAGGTTGAAAAGTAAAAGATCAAGACATCAGAAAATTCGGTGCCTGGTAAGAACTCACTTCCTGGTTAGTAGAGGTGCTAACTCCACTCTGCCCGCATGATCGCATCACCTCCTGAATAAAATATAAATAAATAAATAAATTTAAAAAGAAGTTCCACGTCCCAATACCATTACTTTAGGGTTAGAATTCAACATAAATGTTGAAGGGACACAGTGTATTGCACACTAGAAATTTATCTTTTTTTTTCTGTTACTCTATGGTTTTATTTTTGTTTTTGTTTCAAGTGCTCAGCCAGGTTTGAGTCTGATGTCATGCCTTATTCTCCTTATTCTCGTTTAGATGGGTTGTTATGTTTTTCATAATAGGTAAAACTGAACTAAGCACAAACACAAATGACTAAGATCTGGGCTCTAAGTTTGACACCATTAATTATTTTAATAATAATATTGCCTAACATTTGATGAATGTTTATTATGTGCTAAGTGTAATGCTAAACATTTTGCAGGTGTGAATTATTTAACTTGTAACAATTCCATGAATGGGTATTATTTCCATTGGACAGATGAAAAATTATATACTTTTGTTTTTATAAGGCAATTTTCATATACAATTTTTGCTTCACCTTGAGCAGTCTATAAAAGCTGTGAAAACATTTTTATTCCCATTTTATGGATAGGGAAATAGAGATTCAGATGTTAGATAGTTTGACTAACGGTCTCGTTTTATGCTTCCAAACTATGCTCTCTCAATATAAAAGCACAAAAATAAAAACATACAAAAACATCACAACAAAACCAAAAAATAAGCACCCAAAAAGTTAGGAACTATCCCCAGGTAAAACACTACTTTATAATAAATCACTGAAGGCCAAAGGGAAAAAAATAAGAGAGAACGAGGGAGAAAAGCTAAGTTCTTTCTAGAAAACTTTCTCCTACATTTAAAATAAACACAACTGGGCCTCCCTGGTGGCGCAGCGGTTGAGCGCTGGGTTGCGAGGCTGCCCGCGGCCTCTGCGGCGCCGGTTCGATCCCCGGCTGCTCCCTGGCCACCGGAGGAGGGTCCTACATGGCGCGCAGACCTCTCCTGCCGCCCGCTGCTCCCCTCAGCAGTGTCTTCCGTCTGTCTGCCTGCTCTGCTCCCCGCTCTGGCTCTGGTGAATTCTCTCACCCTCCCGCGCTTCTGACTGTACCCAGTGCTTGTATAAATAAATAAATAAATAAATAAATAAATAAATAAATAAATAAATCTTTAAAAAAAAAAAATAAATAAAAAAAAAATAAAATAAACACAACACACACATTAGAATCCAAATATTAAAAAAGGATCTCTTTATTTTACCTTGAAAGTACTAATATGTGTTCTAAATTATTGTACATCATACAAATATTATACATTTTGGAAACATCAAAAGTGAACCAAGAAAAATCACTTTCTTATTTTAAAAAATATTTTGACTGTAAATATTTGGGTTTTACATGCTATATCCCATCCATCCAGAGGCAGTAAAATATCTTAAATATTTTACCACTATTGTTCCTAAGAAATTACGGCTCTAACTTGAGAGTGTTCCAAAGGGGTTTCAATTAAACTAAATCTCTCTTTGCAGGATTTAACAATTAATGTTCACAAGACTTCTTGTAACTCCCTAGGAAGAAGTAACTTAAGCTCTAAAACTGCTGATCACTAGAGTCTAGAGTCATGTCATTCTGTATGGAGTAAATATAATAATCCAGGACACAGAGTCTGAGTTGCACCTGGAGAATCAGACTGCTAAGGAATTCTACTCCACGCTGTCACTGTAACAGATTGTGAGATTCCTGTAAGAGCAGAGCAAGACAAGGTTTCAGAGTCCTGGTATTAAAAGTTGCTGGTATTTACAAAAAGTGGTGTTGAAATTCACTACAACTGGAGTAATCTCGATCGTTATAAACCTGTGTTTCTACCTCACTGTCCTGTACTCAGAGAAAATGCCAGGGAATGGTGATGGTGAATGGCCAGACACTTCAATGTTGATTATCCTTTGATTTCTTTCACTATCTTAATTTAATCCTAAATAATATTTCTGCTACTTTTATACTATTTTTTGCCTATGATATTAAAATTTCTGTCCCAGTTTTTTCTCTCAAATTATAATCCCACCCCCCAAATAAATCCCCCCACCAAAAAAATCTATTAGTATTCATGTATCAGGTGGTTTTATTCTCGCAAGATTAGACTGTTTAGCAGGACAATCTATTTCTACTGCCAATAAGCCCATTGGTATACTGTGAAGAAAGCAGATGTGTTCGCACATATACCCAAACACACATATGACAATTTGAGATAAATGCTAAATTATATTCCTTATAGAGACTTTTCCTGTCTTGTTTTGTTTGTTTGTTGGTTGGTTGATTGCACGGCGACCATACCTCCTCTCCTTAAAAAAACCCCTTACATTGCACTTCTGTTTCATTAGTACTTCTCAGACCTGTAGATATTTTTATGGCTTAAAGTTCTAGTCAGTATCCAAAGGAGCGAAGAATATGTATTGGACAAAGAAAGTTTGTTCAATAAATGGTGCTGGGAAAACTGGGTCGCTGCATGCAAAAGAATGAAGCTTGACCACTACCTCACACCATACACAAAAATCAACTCAAAATGGATTAAAGAACTAGACATAAGACCTGAAACCATAAAATACATAGAAGGAAATATAGGCGAAACACTACGTGATATGCACATCAAATACATCTTTACAGACACATCACCCAAAGCAGTGATAGTGAAGGCAAAGATAAACAGCTGGGACTACATCAAATTAAAGAGCTTCTGCACAGCAAAAGAGACAATAACCAAAACAAAGAGAAACCCCACCGACTGGGAGAACATTTTTGCACACAGCACTAATGATAAAGGACTGATCACAAAAATCTGCAAAGAGCTGATGAGACTCAGCACAAACAAAGAAAATAATCCAGTCAAAAAATGGGCAGAAGAGCTAAAAAGAAACTTCTCTGAAGAGGAAATACAAATGCCCAACAGGCATATGAAAAAATGTTCAACATCACTTGTAATCAGGGAAATGCAAATCAAAACTACCATGAGATACCATCTTACACCAGTGAGAATGGCACATATTAAAAAAACTAGCAACAACAAATGTTGGCGAGGGTGTAGAGAAAAAGGAACTCTTCTGCACTGTTGGTGGGAGTGCAAACTGGTCCAACCACTATGGAGAGCTGTGTGGAGATTTCTGGACCTACTAAACATAGAGCTTCCATAGGATCCAGCAATTCCACTCCTAGGTATTTACCCAAAGGACACAGAAACATCCATTCCAAAGAACACCTGCACCCCTATGTTTATAGCAGCACTATTTACAATAGCTAAGCTTTGGAAACAGCCCAAATGCCCAAAATTAGATGACTGGATCAAGAAGATGTGGTACATATATACCATGGAATATTACTCAGCATTCAAAAAAGATAAACACATGCAATTTGCAGCAACACGGATGGCGCTGGAAGGGATCATGCTCAGCGAAATAAGCCAGAAAGAAAAAGAAAAATACCGGATGGTCTCACTCATAGCAGGAATCTAGAAAACTTAAATAAGGGACCAGGAAAATGAATAACTATAAGAAAGTGAAAATCAAAATCAACAAAAAACTATGAACCAGAGACTCACTATGGGGAGTGGGGGGCAGGGAGGGGAGGGATTGGGGTCAAAATAAGGGGGTTGCAATTGTATGGGGAATATAAAAATAAAATTTATTTTAAAAAAAAGAGAGATGCGGGCCTCCCCGGTGGCGCAGCGGTTGAGCGCTGGGTTGCGAAGCTGCCCGCGGCCTCTGTGGCGCCGGTTCGATCCCCGGCTGCTCCCCGGCCACCGGAGGAGGGTCCCACATGGCGCGCAGACCTCTCCTGCCGCCCGCTGCTCCCCTCAGCAGTGTACTTCGGTCCTTCTGCCTGCTCTGCTCCCCGCTCTGGCTCTGGTGAATTCTCTCACCCTCCCGCGCTTCTGACTGTACCCAGTGCATGTATAAACAAAACAAACAAACAAACAAATAAATAAATAAATTAATTAAAAAAAAAAAAAAAAGAGAGATGCAAATAAATGGCCAACAGCTGTAAAAAAAAAAAAAAAAGTTCTAGTCAGTATCATGGAAGACACCTTGGAGGCACTGAGGAATAAATGAAAGAAACCAAGTATCATGATGAATATTAAGAATTTTGCTTTTGATTCGGGACAGAGGGAAGAATGAAGATCTGTCTATAAATTTGTTGTATAGATCTTTACTCCTAAACTTTAGAAAATGCAATTTATATTGAAACAAACTTGAGTTCAAGTTTGCCTTTTACTACTACTAAAACCTTTTAAAAGTTCTTTATTCCTAAGCCTCAAATTCCTCACTTGTCAAACAGATAATAATATTTGCTATATAGTGTGGAAATCCCAAATAATGAAATAATGCATGTATCGGGATTGGTGCATGCTCAGCACATAATACATGTTTAATAAATGTTAGTTATGAGTATAATTATTCAATCTGATTACCATGTATGCACCTACCCATTCAACAATAATTAAACTTTGGCTATTATATTTTCTCAATTTTGAAACCAACATATTTTTCACATTTCAACATTTTTGAAATTGAGATGATAATTACATCAAATACACACAGTGTATAAATTTTTTAACTCTGCAAAGATTTCTATTAATTCACTGATATATCCTACAGCACTGGAGCTAGCCACTGTGCTAGAAAATAGATGATAAAAATGAGTAAGTCCTTGCAATTTGCAGACCCTCATGCCTAGCAGAGTCCACATGACTTCAGCCTGTGGCTTCAAAACCTAGAACTGCTACTACCTGCTTCTGTATTTTATCCTAAATGCCTCAAAGAATTGAGGCACCCCAGGGTACTGCACGTATCTAATGAAAGTTATGGCTTTCACTCTGGGACAAAAGTACACATCTCCATTAGTTTCTCATAAAATCTAAGGAGTTTTGTAGATTTTCCAAAGATAATCCATGGCTTCCCCAAAAAAAAGAATCTATGAGATATAGGTAAGAAGTACTGCTTACCCTCTTATGAATAATCCCCAGTTCCTCAACAGGTCACTTTTATGATTCCATAACCCTGTGAGTTTAAGCATAATTATGTCCAGAAGACAGAGTGGTGTGCAGAGCTAAGAATCACCAGCCCAGAGAATCCCTGACAACATTTAAGCTGGGCTGGCAGCCAAAAGAATCAAATTTAAGGAGAGAGAAAGGGGAGTTTATATCAACCTTAGGAAAAACAACCGACAACTCGTGACTTCTCTCATTCATTTAGCTCAAGTCAACCAACCACAGCAGTGTCAGTGCTTGATTTACTCTCCCATTAGGATGACCCATCCTCGAGCCCCGTGCTCATTACTCCAGATCGAGACTTGTGGTTTGGCAGTGTCTCAAGTCTGTAACCATAAATGTCAATGTAAACACATATTTTCTAGAAGGATGATAAAATCAAAACAATCTATTTTCAGGAAACCAGTGTGCAAATGTATCATTATAATATTTTTTCTACAATTTATAAAACTCCAGGCAAAGTGCTTATCAAAAAAAAAAAATTCCTAGTGGGATGCTCATATGGGCCACAAGGCTCTCTCTTCTTTAACAAAGGCAATTTATCAGGTTGCACCCAAGGGCACCAAAAGTCTTACTGGCTTTATGTAGATGAAGGCTTGCTGCATCCTGGCGGTCTTCTGAGGGTCTATTGTTCCAAAGAGAGGAGGCCCCAGTTCAAAAGCCATGGTGGGGTACAGTTATAGAGCCAGAGTCTTAAAGGGGGAAGAGCTCATTCTTGACTTAGTGGTTGCAAGAAGAGGTTTGAGCTAAGTCAGAAATCAAATATGGCCTCCAGAGTCCAATTATTGACCACAATCAGGAAGAAAGAAACAATCTACAAAAGGCCAGCATGGAAATTGAAGTTGGGTGTGGAGTCAAGATTGGATCAAAGGAGGGGATTTGGTAGATCTGAACAGAAATGGTGGGAGGGGCAGGGGACAGAAAGGGTGGTGAGACCCTGGCTTGAGAGATGATCTCAAACACCATCTGCTTTTGCACCTTGTTTCAATGACTACGTGAAATGTGTTGCTGTGGACTCGGTTATGGAGTGCCAAATGGGGTCATAAAGATACTTTTCCCCCAACGAGCCTAGTTTGTTTCAATATTATGGTACTTTTAAAAGCTATAGGAAAATCTCATCGTGCTTTGAATTTGGACTATGTTAGCAAAATTGAAGTGAATATTTTCATTATATCATGGTATCTCGTCCCACCTAGTGACCATGTGCCCATGTTTAGTTTCTCCATTCCTAGTTTCTCCCTCCAACAAAAATATTCAGAATTATATTTTATAACTGCATCATTGTAAAGACAGTGGGTCTGTTACAAGACGGGAGGGGGCACCCCCGAACCCCCAAACCTGCCGGCTCTAAATAGGTTCTGCCATCCGCCACATCAAGATAAACCATGTAAGAACTTTAATGGAAAGGAACTTTAATACAATTAGTGAACAATACAGAAAAGACAAATAATACAGTTTCTAAATCAAGCACCCAAAGTTACCCGTCCCCCTGTGAGTAAATGTCCGGCCAAACAGGGTTGGCCCAAAGCAAGGCCTGAAAGCTGCCACAAGTCTAAAGCACCTTCCAGAGGGGACCCATAGAAAGGGTTTAGAAACAGCCAGCAAGTCTGGGAGGAAAAGAGCAAAATCAAAATCAAAATAAAAGCTGCCATTGTTAACCTCCCCGCGGGTCTCTCACCCACATCTTTTGCTCCAGGACCAAAAGGCAAGTACAGTTTCTTCACGTGTCTCTCTGCTCCATGTGCGTCCTCCAGGTCTCTCTCTTGCTCTCCATCCTTCTTCCTTCCTTCCTCAGTCTCCTCTCCAGCTTCTTCTTCTCCCTGCTCAGCTCTATCCTCACTTGGATGGGGCAGGGAACGTGGAACTTCCCCTTTCCTTGGGGACCACCCTGTTACAGGTCTGCAAAGTGACCTGTTCAGCCACCATTTTTGTTATCTACGGTTCTGCATTCCTATGCAAGGCCAGGACTGCCTGGTCAATCAGTTACAGAGCCCACCCTACAAGGTGCCTTTCAAACCAATCATGAACAGAAAGTTTGGTCACCCTGGGAAGGCTATGCACCACGAGGTATGACCAGGAATGCCAGGGGGAAGCCATTGACTGATGTACAACAAGGGACCCCAGAAGCTGATCAGTGGAACTTCTTGGTGTGAAGATTGAAACCGGTGCTGGGAAACCAGAGTCTGATTTCAATCTCAATACTGAGTCATTAAGCAGATGAGAAGTAGGCGGGGGCTAACTCACAACCCCTGATACTATAGATGACAGAGCACATTTTCTAGCTTCACCCCTCCCTTTCTCTCTGTCCTCCCCCACTCAATCAATGCTGGGTGAGTATTCTAAGAATGAAAAGGCCATGATCTTGCTCTTTCGGCAGCATCCTGCATCCTACAGCTTCCTCCCAACACAACAAAAGACAAATATGGCTTATAGATTCATAAATCTAATTTTTAACTCATGGTTTTCTTATCTTTAAAGAAATTAAAATATTCATAGACCCTAAAGGATGGGTGTCCCCAAGATGTTCAGAAAAGGCTTTCCCAAATCAGCTCACTCTGACATGAGGATTATTTGCAGCTGAGCCTCATCAAAACGTTTACCACTCCTGAAAGTACTCAGAAGGAAAATTGGGGCTATTACTGCTAGCGGGAAGACTGAGGGGCACCTCAGAACCCCCAAACTTACATGTTCAAAGGGATTCGGCCATCCATGACATAAAGACAAAGCACACTCTTAGTGTGCCCAAACTGAGAAGAGGAAAAAACATAATGGTTTCCCAATAAAGTGCTGAGTTACCCATTCCCTCGTGATTAAGTGTCAGCCAAACAGGGTTTGCCAAAAGTGGGGCCACTGAGGCCCAAAAGCTTGTACAAGTCTAAGGCACTTTCTGGTGGGGAAACATAAGAAAGGGATAGAAGGGGCCAGGAAAGTCTGGGATGAAAGGAGCAAAAATAAAGTAAAAATCAAAATAAAGGCAACCATGTTTCTCTCACCCATGTCTCTTCCAAGTATCTCTATATGTCTCTACTCCACGTGTCTCCCCCAAATCCCCATTGCAAGTCCAAAGCGGAGAAGTAAGCACACCCGCTTCACATGTCTCTCTGTCCCACAAGTCTCCTGTGTCTCCCCAAGGCTGCAATACCTTGTTACAGGGCAGCCCCAATGGGCTTGGATCTCTTTGGATTAGGGTGGAGGTGGGGTCCATAAAACCTATTTGTGAAGTTTGTTCAAGACACCCTAACACTGACCCCCCATACCTGGCAGCTCAGCTTACCCCCTCCTTACATGGCACAGGGAACCTGGAATCTCCCCTTTTTATGGATATTCCTTTGTTACATTACTCATAATTAGGATTTTTACTAGAAACATCCTTTGTCATTGTGTGGCAGATGGCTGGACCCCGTTAAGAGTGTGTATCCCTTAGCTGTTTGGAGTAGAGAAAGAACAGAGACTACTATTTGCACTGGTTACTTAGGAACAAATAAGGAAATGCAAATCTTGCGTTGAAAGGTGGCTGATCATTAAAAGTAATTCAAATTGTTCATCTTTCTGTCCCTGTTCACTTAGATATAAATAGAATAATATTAACTTCTTCATGGGGTTGTTAAGATTAGAGTTGATATATTTCAAGCATTCTGAATGGTATCTGGCACAGAGCAATCCCTAAGATTGCTTTTATTATATTATTTCCATAGAGAAAAATTAAACCATAAAAAAATTCCTTTGAAAACAAGTAATTTTTATCTTTGCTTTTGAACAGATACAACTGACATTTGTTTGAATAGACTTGGCACCATTATGGAAAGGTTTTCCCCATTACTATAGATATTTTTCTCTCTCTAGTTCCCTAATCCCACACTTGCAAATGTTAAGCTAGAAGAGAGAAACAAAAGAAACTACAGGTACAAAATAGAATTGTTCATGCCTAACCCATCAAGACCTAACCTAGTTGCAGTTTTAAGCTCCCCCAGAAGTATAATTTTAAACCAATCAATCAATCTGGGGCTTCCTGGTCAGTACTAATGAGGTCATCTGCATGATAGTACTCCCTTCCCTTCACAAGATGGCTTTACCCTAATTAATTTCTTTTCTTTTGCTAATAACCTTATTCCACCCTCTGATTATAAAAAGCTTCCATTTTGAATGACTTTTTGTAGCACCCTGCTAGGAGGATGCTGCCTGATTGGTGAATCATTTAATAAAGCCAATTAGAGCCTTGAAATTAATTTGGTAGGATTTTTGTTATTTAACACAGGGTGATGTGCAGCACGAGTCCTTCCTACCAAATCCCATGATTCTCCAAGTGGAGACTGCACTGCCCATGGGGACTCTGAAAGAACAAGCTGTCTCTGCCAAAACCTGTCTCCCCGGAATCACCAGACCACTCCGGCCCAGAGATCAGGAATTAGCAGTGGCCTCTGCCACCCTTCTAACAAGAGTCCCAGTTCCTCCTTCTGTGCCGCTCAGAGACGTCTAAGACATTGAGGCTACAACTTATGGTCTTCAACTTTTTCCTGGGTTCCTTGCAGGGCAGGGTAGGGGGTGCTACAGGAGAGGTCTATGAGGGGCTCTATGCCACCTCTAGGCACCACAGGGGCCTGGATGACACCACACTCTTGTTGATATCTTAGCATCTCCTGTGATGCTGGCATGTCCATCTGTAACAGGATGGTCCCCAGGAAAGGGGGAGGTTCCAGGTTCCCTGCCCCACCCAAATGGAGGACGGAGCTGAGCAGGGGGAGAAGAAGCTGCAGAGGAGACTGAGGAAGGAAGGAAGCAGAATGCATAGTCAGATGGAGACCTGGAGGAGGCGCATGGAGCCTAGAGACACATAAGAAACTGCGCTTGCCTTTTGGTCGGGGACTGGGTGACACAGATGTGGGTGAGACCCGAGGGGAGGTGATAATGGCAGCTTTTATCTTGATTTTGATTTTGCTCTTTTCCTTCCGGGCTTGTCTGGTTGTTTCTGACCCTTTTCTGTGGGTCCCACTGGAAGATGCTTTAGACCTGGGGCAGGCTTTGGGGCCTTGCTCTGGGCCAATCCCATTTGGATGGAGTTTTACCCACGAGGGGATGGGTAACCTGGGTGCTTGATTTAGAAATTGTTAGGGGGAAAGGATGTCCTGAGATAATCTCATACAGGCTTTGTGGACTCCACCCCCACTCCAGACTAAAGCCATCAGGACATTGGGAAAGACAAATCCCATCACCACCAAGGGGAGGGTGGCTGGGACCTGAGGGTGGAGTTGGGCAGCCAGGTTGGATATAAAAACCAAACACGTGGGCCTTGCTCTCTCTCTGGCTCGCGATCGCTCGCCTCCTGGCTTCACCGCTCCTGGCTGGCGGCCAGCTCTCAGAGCGCCATTTTGGGATTCCTGATCGGCGGATCGGGTAGGACTCATTTAAAACTTTGTCTCCCACTTTTCTCCCAGAGCTGTACATTTCCTCATTTCCCTTTCCCTTGTCAATAAACCTTTTATTAACCTTTCACGTGTGCCTGCAGTAGAGCATTGATAAGTCCTTTTAAGCGCGCGGGTGAGGACCCACAGTCAGGCACCCCGTTTTGTATCGGGGTTGCTCTACAACAGTTTGGCGCCCAGCGTGGTTTCCAAGTTACACCCGCGGTTGACCAGCCCAAAGTAACATTCCTTGCGTTGGTCACCATAAGCGCACTAGTTCTGCAGGACTAGCAGTATAATATTTGTCTCTAGTCCTGAAAAGTCTGTTTTTTTTTCCCTGTGCGTACAGCCCTTGTGGGTGTGTTTTGACTCAAATATGGCCTCAACCATGAGCCTATACAGTTTCATCCCTAGCCTGAGTTCTTTCAGTTTCCTTCCGGCCTTGAATTTGAGCAGCCTTCTTCCATTAAATATCACCACCAGTTTCATTAATATAAATAATTTGATGAAGCCTGGTGTATGGCATGTGATTTTACTATTGTATACATACATGGGTGGTTTACAAGCCATCCCTTTACAGACTGTGCTTCTGGGTGGTTTTTTGGTAATATGTGTAAGCGCAGTTTGCTACATTCTTGTTTCTGTGAGAGGTAGAAGTTCTACTTCACATACTGAAAATGTGCAACAACAAATTCAGGCTTTTAACGTGGCCATACAACAACATTCTTTGCTTTTCTGTATTGTTTCCTAATTGTATTAAAGTTCCTTCCCATTAAAGTCTCAGATGTTTTGTGTTGATGCGGCGGATGGCAGAACCCATTTAGAATAGGCAGGTTTGCGGGGTTTGGGCTGCCCCTCTCCCTGCCCTGTAACACAGCCACCACCCTGCTCACAGGGGGCTGTGATCATTTGCTTTTTTCTTCTTTTTTTTAAGATTTATTTTATTTATGCACACAAGAACTAGGGTGTAGGCCAGAGGTACAGAGCAGTGAGAGGACTCATCAGAGACAGTGGGGAGCAGAACAGGTAGATCTACTGAAATACACTGCTGAGGGGAGCAGCGGACAAGACAGGAGAGGTCTGCTGCACCATGTGGGTCAGCTCTCTGGCTGGAGCTCCCCCACTGGTGCTGCAGTGGCTGGTGATAGCTTGATAAGTCTGAGACTTAAACTCTGTGCCACCAGGGAGGCCCGATCATTTGCTTCTTATACTACTCTTGAGCTTCCTTGTACTGTTACAGAGCAGCCCCGATATAAAATGGGTTGGAGTCCACAAAGTCTGTATAGAATTAGCTTTAGGACATCCTTTTCCCCCTAACAGTACTACAAACTAAAAGACTTGGTAAATTTTCAGCTCACGGAGCCTAACATATTTATCTAATATCTAACATGTTAGATAATGTAGATGCTGATTAGGTCTTGACCCACAGACCTACCTAAGCAAAAACAAGATATATAACCAGAAACCTTGCTTTTAATCTTGTTACAGGGCAACCCAATATGAAATGGGTTGGCCTGAGTGTAGGTCCTCACCAGCTCGCTTAAAGGGACTTACAGTGAGACTCAATTGCAGGCACACACAGCCAAGGTGAATACGGGGCTTATTTACAAAAATGGGAAATGAAGAGAGGAATTGCCCAGAGAGAAAGAGAGAAATTGATGAATGCATCCTACCAGTTCCTCTGAGCTGGGATCCCAGTAGCACACTGAAGACTGGCAGAAAAACCACCCGCAGGCCCAGGCCCACATGCCAGGTTGCAGACAAGCCTGGCTGCTTAGCTCCACCCTCAGTTCCCAGCAATCCCCCCTCCGGTGGTGATGATAGTATGGGATTTGCAGTCCTTGAGGCCTGGGATCTCTCTGGCCTGAGATGGGGGTGGGGTCCATAAAACCTGAGCTGGTGGAGTTCCTTCAGAACATCCTCTCCCCCCAACAATCTCTGGAGTCTAATTGTTATAAGAATCAGGATCTGGCTACTCGCCATTCAAATGCCAAAGCTCAAGAGAGTTGGTGGAAAGAAATGAGGTTTATTTTAGGAGTCTTGATGCAATGAAACAGGACAGGTCTCTCTTCCTGCCCCATCAGATAAGCATTCTTATCTGTTGCATTTAACAGGTTTGTCTTCTTGCATTCTAAGGAAAAGGAAGGACATCCCCAGGAGGATAATAAGGAAGTTAAACATCAGGTGTTAACAAAGCAAGCTGGCACCTCCACCCCCCAATCTCCCTATGCCTGTATCAAAAGGACACGCTGACCCTGGCCCGCCTCCCTTCTGTTTGACTCCTTCCTATAAACACCCCCGCCCTCTGCCAAGGAGCAGGACAGTGGTCTTTAGACACGAGTCTGCTGCCCTCCTCCATTTCTTGACAAATTAAACTACTTCCCTTCCCCTAAAACTGTTTCCTTTTATTGGCAGAGAGAAACTGAGGCCGGCATTCGGTATCAATCTCAACCAAGAAACAAGAGGCAGAGGGAAAATATTTTCATTTTCTTTACTGCATTTATCATCTGAAATGATTGAGTCCCATCTCTTTTTTTCAATCTGCCTATTTATTTCGTTGTTTATCATCTCTTGTCGCCAGGCCCCGATATGAACATAAGCGTGCTTTTTACCAAACACCCTTCCTTACGTGGGGGGAGAAACCTGGCAGCGCCCCTTTCTCTGGATGTCACACTGTTCCAGACTGAATTTTTAAATTTAATTGAAATTATTTAAATTTAAATAGCCACAAGGCTTTAGCGGTTTCCCTTTTGGATGCTGATGGTCTAGGATTTCTCCATGCTGTGAGGGTTTGCAGCACTTTTGTCTACTTTCCTGATGTTTGGGGGCGTCTTTGACTCTATCTTCCTTCTATCTTCCTTCTGAGAAAAGATGTCATCTGGCAGCAAACACACCTGCTAAAGATTAGCTACATTAAGCCCCCACAGGCCTGTGTCACTCTAATTAGTCACTGCATCTCAAAAACAGGATATTAATTCTCTGCGTTTCATTTTATATCTTCTATACATGTTTTTTAATGTAAAAAAACTGCAATGTTTCAGGCACACCCTAATGCCAGACGCCTATTAAACCAAAGGTGCAAGGGAGAAACGCTGATTGAGACCACATGGGCCCTTTATAGAATAAATCACAGAAACAAGACAGTGTGGAGGCAAAGCTGCTACGCTGTCAAGTGGCTGCAGTGTTAGCTACTCTGGAGTCAACACGGAGGCTGGCAGTTTATCTCACAGATAGTGACTGGGGATGGATTTGGTTAACAGATTTTATTTTACTTTCAGCACCAAGTCCTAAAGCAAAGGCCAGCAGTATAAACAATAGCCTAGCCTTAACCCAAGCTCTGGAACCTTCTCCATTGTGACTAACAAGAAGTCAAGCTATCTGCATACCACACAGCTCATATCGTGGTTAAAAATGCCTATTTGCAGGCACACAGACCTGACTTTCAAATCCAGCACATTGTCCTGCCCCCCAGCCCCGCCCGCTCATCTTCAAATTAAATTACAGTTTCAGGTTGGAACCTGATTCTGTGCTTCTGGGAGATGGCTGGTTTTTGCCCCTTTTGTGCTAATCCTTCAACAGTTTGCTAATTACTTGCCCTGAGTGATTCAAAAGAGCTTCAGGCAAGCCAAAGAGCTTCAGTGTGGTTGAAGAGACAAGACCCTCACCCAGGAAAACAGCTGAGATTACTAGTTTATTGGCATCAGCGTGGATTTGCTGATAAAAACAGGAATTTTAAAAAGGCAGAGGTCACGGATAAACCCTTTGTTTCTCTTTTTTGGAAGGCTCAGCACCAGATGTGAAGGTCAATTATCTCAAAGTACCCCAGGAAGTATGTACATTGGTGGCATCGCCATGGCACTGGGGACAGGGGTAATTTTCAGTTTCTATTTCACATTTTTTTTATTCCTTGTTCTCCTAGTAAGTGACACCTTCGTGAAATTATATGTGATAAAAATAAATAATACTATAAACTGAAACTGCCATGGAATATCTATCTTTGAGTTACATATTTATAAGGTAAAATTATGAAATTTTTGAAGCACCTTGTAAAGGTGGACACAGTACAAAATCTGACAATTAGGCATGAACATGGTCTGGGAATTAATTCAAGGGACCTACAGGAATAGACATTTCCAAGTGCTTGAGATTAGCTGATTATAATAATTGACAATAACATTTTTTCCTAAATTTGGTAGCAGCTGTTAGATAGACGAAAGAGAAAAAAGGGGGAAATGAATTATTTTTCATTGCCTGACCAAAGGCCACATGCCCTTATATCCAGCCCATAATGACCTCAGGGAGAAATCTTTGAGCATATATGAAGTACCCTGACAGGCTGAAGAAGAACAGAAATCTGCGTGCTGCAAATCCACAGGGAAGCAGCAAGTTCATTTACAGACCCAGCACAGTGTGCAGGACTGACACTCCTCTGTGAGGCAACACAGTGAGAAATGTATGCATTCTGGACATCCTATTTGACCTGTCTTGTGTAATGTAATCCTAATAACAAAGTAATGTAATCCTAATAACAAAGTAATCCCCCTCCAAAGCCCAAATAGGGGCCAATTTTCTCTCCATTTTCTAGAGTAACCCAGAACATTTTCAGCAAAGGAATTGCCATTGAACTGGAGGCCAACGGGATGAGGGGTGGTTTTCAGGGTGGGTAGGGAGAACGATGTTCCCTGGGGAGATCGTCTGAGGGCAATCTGCTGAGAGGAGAGGTTTTGTTGTAGAGCAGCCCCAATATTGGACGGGTTGCCTGGCTGTGGGTCCTCACTTGCGCGCTTAAAAGGGACTTATGAATACTCCACTGCAGGCACACACAAAAGGTTAATAAAGGTTTATTTACAAGGGAAAAGGAAATAAGGAAAATGTACAACTCAGGGAGAAAATAGGGAAATAAAGTCTTTAATGCGTCCTACCTGATCCGCCGACCTGGAAACCCAAAAAGCACTCTCAGAGCTGGCCGGACGCTGCGAGCTGGCGGAGAGCCAAAATGGGGGACCCCCTCCAAAGCCCACGTGTCTGGCTTTATACCAACCTGGCTGCTGAACCCCACCCTCAGGTCCCAGCCACCTTCCCTTTGGTGGTGATGGGATTTGGAGTTCCCAGTGTCTTTGGCTTTGGCCTGGGGTGGGGGTGGAGTCCACAAAGCCTGTATGGAATTAGCTTTAGGACATCCTGTTCCCCCTAACAATTTGTCCCCCCAGTTCGTTGCCAGCGTTGATTCAGTTGATCTGGCTGGCTACGCAGGTGTCCCCTCCCTCCCTCACCTTGCTCAGTGGAAGAGGATCCGCATCCCTGAAAGAGACAGACCTGTGTCGGGTCAAGGTATTGCAGGTAGCTGTGATCCCCTGCTAGAACCTTGGAACAAGGTCGCTTAAGCAAAGACTCAGAGCCAGAAGTTCATAAACCATCATGTTTGCAGAAGAGATGAAGTTCCCTGTGTTGGAGAGAAGAGGGTGTGAAGGACAGTGATGGTCAAGGAGCCTGAAGAAGAAGATAGGACACCATGCAGATTTTCTCTTTCCTCAGAACCACTTGTCTTGATCTGCAAGGGCAGAGATGAGACAGCAATATCTATTGCACAGATGGAAAATGGGCATTTATAAGCCAGAAGCCCTAGGAAGGGCTACAATGTAATTATAAAATAATTCAATGTAAATAAAGTATTTGCCAAATATACACACACCTAAGAGATTAATTATCCATAATAAAGGATTTTCCATGCAAATATAGATAAAATGTATAAAGAGGTAATTCACAGATGTACCAGAAATCAGCTAATATACTAAAAGTTGACCAGCCTATTAGAATTCCGGTTTATAGAACATCTTCAAAAAGAACAATAGCTTGTAGAGAACTGACAGGAAAAGGCAAAGCAGTCTTAGGTTTGCCTGGGCTGCGAATTGTGGGAAGGTAAATACAGGGGAGGCAGCTAATGGAATGAGGTTTGTTTGCAGATTCCTCTGGGCTGGTGAGAGTCTGTTCCCAGCAAAAGGAAAGTTTAGATCCTTTAGGCAGAAAAGGGGAGCCTTTCCTGGGGTTGCTAATTCTCAGATGCATTCTCTCAAAATAATTTTTTGTCAAAGAGGCAAGTTTGGGATGACATGTTCTGATTTCCTTCGATAATATTTTCATAAATATTATGAAAAAATGATGTCTTTCTTTCATTGTTGATGAAAGAAAACTAAACTAAGTCAATATTGTGGAAGAGCACTTGACTTTATCTATCAGAATTTACAAGGTGTGTAAAATCTACCTTACCAAAATGCTTGAGCTTGGGTACATAAGGATGTTCGCTGCAATATTGTTTGTAACTGCAAAAACGTGGAAACAACGCAAATGTCTATCAAATCATGTTACAGTGGTATTACAATCACACTATTAACTACAATGCAACTTTAAATGTGAATTGTGATAGTTTTTTTAAAAAAAAGATTTTATTTATTTATTCATACATGAGCTGGGATGTAGGCCAGAGTATGGGAAGTGGGTAAAAGGTTTCCTCAGAGACAGATTGAGGAGCAGAACTGGCAGATCTACTGAAATACACTGCTGAGGGGAGCAGCAGGTGAGACATTGTGTATAATTATACACAATTAAATTATATACATTATGCACTTTATATACATTGTGAAATACATTATATACAATTATATGATATGCATAGTTATAATCTATCTATGTGTCTGTCTATATTATATATAGTTATATCCTTAAAGGACTTAATTTAAGACAAATAGCATTCTAGTTTGCTAGGTACAAGATATAGAAGCAGAGAATCAATGATTAATCTCTGTCTTTTTATGTTTATAATTCTTTCTCTTCTAAGTCCTCACTCCAGTAGTTCTTTTCGGTCATGGATGTCAGTCTAAAATATCACTTGACATTTTTACGGTCAAATCATCTCTTGAATTTCCTCTTCCTTCTTTTCAGAATGGTCTTTCTCCTTCCTTCCATCTGTGATCGCCTATGTAGGAGCTGTGATTCTCCCCTTACTTCTTGTTAGCAGGTCCAGTCTGCAGTTCTGTGCTGCCCTGAGGCTCCAGTGCACTCAGAGAACTGGATCCAGATCCATGGATGGGTCGTGAGTAACCTAGTCCAGCAATTATAATTCCTTTTCTCTTTTCCAGGAACTGTTCAAGGTGGTAGCCAAGTGACAAGATCTAGACTGCCCAACTTGCTCCCTCCCAAGTCTCCAGGGGTAGTGCTCTCCATCCCTCTAGATAGTGTGTGAGTGCAAGTGGTCGGCTTCAGTTTGCAAACAGTAACTCTAAACTCTTTAAAAGTAATGATAAAATCCACTAAAAGTCAACTTTTTGTCATTGCCATGTTCAGGCAATTCTAAACAATGTCAACAGTGAACATTCCTCCTCCTGGGGAACCTTAGTAAACTCCTATCATTTAAGCAGTTTGAGTGTGTCCTGTCCTTTTTTTTTTTTAAAAAAGATTTATTTATTTATGCATACAAGAGCCAGATTGTAGGTCAGCGGTACAGGGGTTAGAAGGTTCACCAGAGACAGAGTGGGGAGCAGAACAGGTGGATCTACTGAAATACTCTGCTAAGGGGAGCAGCAGAAGAGACAGGAAAGGTCAGTTGTGCCATGTGGGTAGCTCCCTGGCCGGGGATCGAACTCCAGTAGCTGCTGATTGCTTCATAGTGCTGACGCTTAACCCCTTGTGCCACCAGGGAGGCCCTGTCCTGTGTTTCTTGCTGGCATGCTTGCTGATAGCAACCAACAGTAGGCAATGTCATTTGGAAGTAGTCATGTGCCAAGAAAAAACTTAGAGTTTCTTTATTGAGCAAAAAGGATAAATAAGGAAAGCAACAGACTTTGCCACCTTCAAAAACGCTCTCATCCTTATTTGAACTTGGAGATCACAGAACTACCAAATGAAAACGCTCAGGATTGTTCCCAGCCAGGGCTCTCATTCCACTAACCACTTTTGCTACTTCTTTCCAAGGAAACTTTCAAGGAAACCAGCTAGATGGGTGTGCCTAACTAGATCCCTACCCAAAAGCCAAGTAGAAGGAAATAAATTCAGTCCTGACCTACAAGCAGTGGTGCCCTTCCAGGGAGTTGTATCCACAGTGTAACCAGTCAGAATGGAGTCTTGAGCAGGGAGCCAGATGCTCTGGGTGTGCACACACATGCCTATCAGCTGGATCTCTTACCTCCCCTGGTAGAGGTGAAGGGGTAGCAGTTTGACCTCATCCCTGCACCCACAGACTCTGGGCAACTCTTAATCCCCATGTCTGTTTTGTAAAGTCAGACCTGTCTACACCCGCCCATCTTTGACTCCTGGGTTGGATCAGCTTCTCCACAGGAAAGCCAACTTGACAGCTCCTGTTTCTTAGCCATGAACTCCAGCCAGCTCTCTCTTCTAGCTTGTCAGCATCCACAGGACCACTACCTTGTAGTACTGGTTTTATTAAGGGTAAAACAATGTTTGGAGGCAAAAAAACAGCAAGAATGAACAGTTAATTGGAGAACGTTCATTTCTCTCCATATCCCCCAAGTAGAGTACTTAGTAAATTTGGATTTCATTGTCTTATTATAAAACAGTCCACCCTGGGAGAGCCTCTTAAAGGAGTCTGCGCAAGGTGATGAGACGTGCTGTCCTAGGCCATGGCAGCTGTCCTGGCCATCAGTAGACAGTCCCCTATTGTGCAGGAGCCCAGCTGAGGGCCCAGCAGCAGCACTTCCTGTGAGTGGGCTGCTGGTCCTTTGCTTGTTGCTAAAACAGAGCCTCCGAAAGAATTTCCTGGGCAGCCAATATCCAAAGTCCCCTCTAGTCTGATTGTACGTCTCAGCTCCCCTTGTGGTTAACCTAAAATGCCACAATCTTCCAAAAGTGAGACAAAGCCTTATGCTCAGGGAAAGGAGAGTTTTGTTTTGGCTGATTGTTTTTTATCTCTGTACCAGACATTTCACATCCATAAATACCACCCCTAATCTTCATGAGAGCCCAGTGAAGTCAGTGTGACTATTTTTCTTTACAGAAGAGAGTGTGAGGCTCAGAGATGTGGCTAAGTCTGTGGCCCCTCAGAAGCTGGGAAGCAGCAAAGAGTGGTCGGCTCTCAGGTTGACCTGACTCCAAACTGTCCAGACAATAGCTCCTCTATTGGTACCTTCCCCAGAACTGTGCAGCAGGACAGAGGTAAGTACCTGGGGTATAAGCCCCTGGCTCTGGTCTCCAAGAGTTGAAGGGGGCTCACAACAGACCAAGCTACTTCTTTGAAAAGGAAGCAAGTTATATCATGGTAACATGAAACCATCTTCCTTCTAGAGAGGATCTCTGGAAGGAAACACGAAAAACATCTAGCACAATCATTCCCATATATAGATATGTCGTCAGACTTTGGGAAAGGAATTTGTTGTTCCTCTAAGTCTGTGAAATGTGAGGAATTTGAAAATTCTGAGGCCATCTTGCCACCACTCAGATAGGGGAAAAGCCTATCTGAATATAACACCAAACAGAGATAGGAAGATGGTAAATTTGAGCAATGGAGAGAAAAAACTGTGATAATACACCTGAACAGCTGGATCCAGCCAGACCTGAAGCCAACAAACCTACAGGTAGTCCTAAATGAAGTTAGATTCACCAGTTTTGTGGACTGATTATATTATATTTTTCTTAAATTAGTTCACATTGCCACTATAAATGAAGAAAATGAGGGGCCAAGACAGCAATTAAATGGAAAAACCAAAGTATACTAAATAGCAAAGCTTCCGGGTTAGCTCCAAATTCTGTGTGCTGTACCCTATACCCCACTGAGCCTTAGAGTCTCTTGTTCTCCAGGTCTCCATCATGAGCAGTGATTCTCAGACATGCCTGTTTCTCACCAGAGACAGATTCCCATGGAACTTTCCACCCTCCTGCACTTCTCTTTGTCATGTACCCACAATGTCCAAATCTCCAAAAGCTGGTTTTCACAATCTAAACAGCTCAAAGAAGTAAATGCTGGGCCTGTGTAGTAAAGAGAGGAAAATAAATCTTGCCAACTTGGAATACAGCTACAAGACAAATTTCCACAATGGACCTTGGAGTAAGTGACAAGTTCCATTCTCACTAATGGCAACATGCCATATTTTGACAATGGTTTCAATATGAGCAGCCTGCTGAGAGGGCAGTGTTGGGGATGCTTCTTGAAAAATCCTTTTTAAAAGATGCAGTGTGCTTTCCCACTTACTAATTTGTTAAGAAAAGGGAGAAAATGTCACACAGAAAAAAATGAGATGACTTTTGAAAACTTGAACAATGATAGCCATTGATAAAAGCAAGAATGTAGTAAAAAAAAAAAATGAAAGAAACACTTCTTTCTGCCCTGGTAGAAATTTCAGAACACAGTCCTTGGCTATGGAATAGACTCTGTCTTGGTAACTGGATCCTCACCTTGTGGTCAAATCAGCCAGACAAGGGAAAAACACAAAGGAGATTAAGGGAACTCCCCCCATCCCGCAAAGTTCCTCCAATGCATTTACACACACACAAACACACACACACCAAGAAACCTACCCAAACTCAGTAGGAGCAGAGGTTACATTGGCTTTAGAGATGGAGAAACTTAGGTATGAATCTTGGCTCTGTCACTTCATATTATGTGGACATTTAACCTGCCAAAGCTTTAGCTACAAAATAAAGAGATTAGTACCTACTATGTAGAGACAAAAAGATGACACAACTGGTATCCCGTGAAAAATAGCAATGGTTAATTATCTTCCTTTAGGAGATAAGTCTTAGTTTTCAAGCATGGCATAAATGGTGACGTTCTGGCACCAGGCAAATCTGGCTTCATACTTCACATTCTACATGTACCACCTTGATCCTGCAGTTGAACGCTAGGACTAGGTCTCATCACTAAAGTGAAAGGTCACCATGTCATAGCACCATCTTACTCCTCATTTCCCATCTGTAGTTTATTTGCAAAGTTCTGATATTCCCAGAAGAAACTGCACTTAAAATCTATGAAAGATAGCCCCTTTCTTGTAACAAAATGTGATTGCTAGCATAAATCAGAAGGAAATAGAAGAGTGACTCTAAAGGATAAATCTAAAGAAATGCATCTGGGGTTAATAGTGTGTTAGCAAATAATCTTTTTTTCCCTCCTTAAAGTTTATGGTAAAAGATAGTGTGTTATTAGAAGGAAAGTCTCTCTACAGAGAAAGATTCACTGTACAATGGATACTCCAAGAAAAAAATGTGGGAATCAGGCCGTCTATTCCTGCCCTAGAAGACCCCTTACAATTTGTGTCGATTCTGTGGGTCCTAAGACCATGCTGGGAGTCAAGAGAATAGGACAAGCTGATTCTCTGGTTCTTAGAGCCCATGATTTTAACCCAAAAGCAAATTGAGGATGATTCGAAACCAAAGCTAAAGACCTCGAGGGAACTCAAACAAACTCTTGAGATTTAACTCAGTCCTATCTACTTAGTTTCTGATTTTCTTTCCTTTAAGACCTATAGCTTTGGAATAAAAAAATTAATAAAAACACTCCCAGAGGGAGAACTGTGGAAAATGACACAACAAGCTGTCTGGACACAGCATGCACAAGAATCACTACAAATCCACGCTCTGGCCCACTTCCAAGCAAGATGTGCAAGGAGGTTACAGAAGTTCTCAGAAGAGCCCAGGCTTCAGAGTCACCCATAAATCAGTGACTGGCCTGTCTGGTGTCCCCTGTGCTGAGGAAGCCCTGGTTGTCCACTTTGCACAAGGATGCAAAGCCAGGCTGTCCTTGGGTCCTGAGTGATTTCCTCAGCACAGGAAGCTCTGGGAGCTACTTCACAAAAATGCAAAAGAAAATCATCTCCTGGAACTTCAGTGGGTGTCACACTTGCTACAGCTAACACTGAAATCAGTCTCAAAATCATTTCTGTTTTCCAAAGAAGATACTTTTACAGGGCCCCCAAATTGGTTAGACGTGTGGGTTTAGAGAATTTTGACACTCTATAACTGAGCAGCTATCCATTACCTAAAAACTACCATATTTGGAGTGTACATATATGTTCTGTGCTAAACATTTGAACCTCACAGCTGTCCTCTAAGGAAGCACTTTTTAAAAAATCAATAGATTTTATTTTTTAGCAGGTTTAAGTTTCCAGATAAATTGAGCAGAAGGCACAGATTCTACTCCCCTCCCCCCAACCTCATTTCCCCTATTCTTAACATCTTGGGCTAATGTGGACTGTTGGTTTCAATATTGGAGCCAATATTGATATGAGCCAATATTGAAGTTCATCAATGACTTTAGAGCTCATTCTTTGTGTTGTACATTGTCTGGATTTTGACAATAATGTAGAATGACATGTACTTACCATTACAGTACCACACAGAGTCATTTCACTGCCCTCAACATCCCTGTTCTGTACCTTTTTATCTCTCCCTTCCTTCTCCCAAAGTCCTTGGCAACCAGTGGTTGGTTGGTTGGTTTGTTTGTGTTGTTTTTTTTTTTTTTTTTTTTTTTTATTATTTTTTAAAGATTTATTTATTTATTTATTGATGCAAGCACTGGGTCCAGTCAGAAGTGCGGGAGGGTGAGAGAATTCACCAGAGTTGGAGCGGAGAAAAGAGCAGGCAGACTGAGGAAATACACTGCTGAGGGGAGCAGTGGGCGGCAGGAGAGGTCTGCGCGCCATTGTTTGTGTTGTTTTCTTTACCATCTTGAGGAAACATCTTCCTCTCCTATAAAAGATGAGGAAACCAGACCTTCAAGAAGTTAAGAAATTAATTTAAGGGCAGTAGAGGTCAGAAATCAACCAGGTGCAACTAAGTCCAGGGTCAGGCCTACCACCATGCATCCGTCCACCACTGCCACTTCCTGAACACCCACCAGGTGCCAGAGCAGAGACTGGGAACACAGGAGAGTAAAACAGTGTAGCTCCTGCACCTCTGGGTTCTCAGACTAGTGGGCAGCGGGCACTAAATAAATTATCACAGAGATAAAGATAAATAGCAACAAATACTTGAAGGAAAATAATAGGTCCTGAGGTATGCAGGGAGATCTAGTTTACTTTGGGAGTGGGTGGTTGGGGTGGGGTCTCTTAGGGAAGGAAATAGAAAGGAAAAAGAAAGAAAGAAAGAAAATGGAATGTTGATTAATAAGGGAGTGTGGAGCAGACACACTGGGAGGCCATTATATGTATAATATAGTCTTCCCTCTTCCTCAGAATCACCTAGGGTGGTTAAAGTGATGACAGTCCAAGTCACACATACCCCATAGATTCCGATTTTAATTGGTTGAGAAACTGGCCTCAGTTTTGTTTTGTTTAATTTTCTCAGATGATTCTAAAGAGCCAGGAGATCTGAAAACCATGACAGGCATTATTCATGTATAGCAGACAAACTTCACTAATCAGCCAGACATCACATGCAATGGACACAATCATATCTATAAAGAATGACTTCACTTCTGAACTATGGAAGAATCAGGTTCAGGAAAATCTGTGTTCCCAGGTTGGAGGCTCTTAAACTATCCCAGCAACAGACACAAAAGAAGCCGACATTGGCGCTTTCATTGTGATGTAACTACTTAATATATCCCAGCCTAGGATTCCTGTCACTGATCAAGTGGTTAAAACTTTCAAACTTAGTAAACCTGAGTTATTCATGATATGAACAGGTTGTCATTTGAGGATAAACATAATCTGAAGCTAAAAGCAAAGTGTTTCAACATGAGAGATCAGAAATCTTTTGTGAGGTCAAAATTTTACCAAATGTTATTAAAGTTATTTTATTGGCCTTGTTGAGTTTAGAGGGTAGTAGACTTCTTGGAAAACAATCAAGGTAGTTTCTCCCCAGTGCCAGGAATATGAGCAATCTTATCCCAGTTCTTATTGTCAGGAATAAATTTTTTTCTAGCTATAATTTGTTAACAGGTCCAAGTATCAATGATACTATAGGATGTACCAGTTTAGAGAATTGGGTGCTTTTCACCTGCATTTCCTCCTATGCCAGGTAATGTAAGTCATGACGGAGTGAAACGCACAGAGAAAAAGTATTTTACATATTCTAAAAAAAAAAAACAAAAAAAAGCCTTCCTTCTATGTCCTACAACCACAGGTTTTTTTTAAAAAAAGATTGATTTATTTATGCATACAAGAACTGGGGTGCAGGTCAGAGGTGTGGGTGGTAAGAGGATTCACCAGAGACAGAGTGAGGAGCAGAATAGGCAGACTGACTGAAATACACTGCTGAGGGGAGTAGTGGGTGGAACAGGAGAGGTCTCCTGTGCCATATGGGTAGCTCCCTGGCTGGCTGGGAATCGAACTTGTGCTGTAGAGACTGCGGATTGCTTCACAGTGCTGTGCTTAACCCCTTGTGCCACCAGGGAGGCCCAATATATGTCAGTTTTATACGAAACAACTAGCCCATAAACTGGGTGGTGGCCCATCAGCAAAGACGCCTTGCCATTGCAAACTTATGGTTCGGAGTTGAGAATAACTTCTTTATGTTTGTATGCTCCATAGGGGTCTTGTTTTAGTTTATCTGCCTTTTGTCCAGTTCCCAGATTGGCCATGATATAGTCACAAATGTAAAAATGAACATCACTAACACACACTTCTATTCTATGATATCTTTATTCTACCTCTAACATCTGCACATATTTCAGCATTACCTTAGCCATTTTTGCATAAGAAAAACACAGCACAGGTGGAGAAGGTCCAGTAAAAAGAAAATTCATGACCAAAGATTTGGCAAGCTGACATAGGAAGACAAAGAGTCAAAAAATAAAATAAAATAAAAACCATAGGCTGTCGAGAGATATGGTTGAAATCTATTAAACCATTACAGATGAGGACAAAATAACTCTATATAGGGTTCAGCAAACCCCAAATGACATGCCCGGAATTATCAACATTGATGATCTACGAAAATTAAATAACCTTCCACCTCATCTGCACGCCTTCTTTGGAGAAGGGATCAAGAAGTTCTCGAGTGTGTTATCCTTTGTCATATCCAAAAGCACTGCGGAATTCCAAGGACTTGTGGACCCAGAAAAAAGCCAAAAAATACAAGAGGTTGAGAAATGCAAGTTTCTTTCATCTGTGGCTGCTGACTTTATTTTTTTATTATTTTTTTTAAGATTTATTTTATTTGTTTATGCATATAAGAACCGGAGTGTAGGCCAGAGGTGCAGAGGGTGAGAGGATTCACCAGAGACAGAATTGGGAGCAGAACAGATAGATCTACTGAGATACACTGCTGAGGGGAGCAGTAGATGAGAGAGGAGAGATCTGCTGAGCCATGTAGGTCAGCTCCCTGACTGGGAATTGAACTCATGTTGCAGTGGCTGTGGATAGCTTGATAATGCTCATACTTAACCACTTGTGCCACCAGGGAGGCCCTGCTCCTGAATTTAAAGTATGTTTGACACAGTTTCATGGAATGCATTAGTCCTCTGAAATATCCATTGCTTTTACAACAAAATATTGCCATTAATAGAAATATAGAAGAGTATCATGAATCCATTCACTTATTCAACAAAATCTAGGTGACACTTATTATTTATTATGCATAAAATATTATGAAAATTACAAAGATGAGCAAGATCTGACCCCTGACATCAGGAAGAATCTGCCTGAAAAAGGCACTTCAGTGCACTAGTGACCATGACATGAAGTAGACAGTGCCAAGGGGTGAGGCCATTATATTATTCACCTTGAGAAAAGTATGTAAAATTAAGCACTATGGAAATCAAAGAAAAACATGCACTAGAAGAGACAAGGACCATAAGCACAGTAGTCCGGGTGACAAAAAGGAGATTTCAAGAAACCATTGATTCATAATCTTCCAAAGTGCATTCATATTTTTAAAAAATTTATAGTTTTCTAAAAATTGTGAGTGTCCTATTCTTACTTCTCTCCTAAGTCTGTCACAGTCCATCCGAAAGGTACTACTATCTTCCAAAAAGCTGGCCTGCAAGACAGTTAATTCTTTGGGGGACCCATAGGCAATCTGGAGGCTCAAGGAGGAAGGACATCATCCATTTAAGAAGGTAAGGTAGGAGGGAGGCTGCCCTGGTGGCCTGGGGGGTTGGGTCTTGGCACTACCACCACTAAGGCCTGGGTTCAATCCCCAGTCAGGGAGCTAGCCCACACATAGTGCAGCAGACCTCTCCTGTCTTTTTAAAGTTTTGTTGTTTTTTTTTTAAAGAAGTGGGGTATAGGCCAGAGTCATGGTGGGTGAGAAGATCACCAGAGAAAGCAGGGGGGAGCAGGGTGGGGGGGGGGAACAGAACAAGCAGATGCACGGAAACACACTGCTGAGCGGAGCAGCGGGCAAGACAGGAGAGGTCTGCAGTGCCATGGGGGCTGCTCCTAGCCAGCCGGGGATCAAACTCGCACTGCAAAAGGCTGTGGACAGCTTCACAGCAGTGCACCAATGCCCTGCACAACCAGGGAGGCCCCAGACCTCTCCTGTCTTACCCTTAGTGGTGTGCTTCAGTAAATCCACCTGTTCTGGTCCTCACTCTGTCTCTGGTGAGTCCTTTCAACCCCCACACCTCTGGCCTACACACCTCTAGTTCTTCTAGGCCAAAAAAAATTAATTAATTAATTTGAAAAACAAGAGAAAGTAAGGTAGTGGTCATCAAGGAAGTGTTTTGCTTGGAGATCAGAATTGGAGACTCTAAGTCTCCAACTGTGTAGCCTACAACTCTGTCTGCCTGCAACAGGAAGGAAGGGCTTGCAACTAAACACAAGTTTCAGTAAGTTCCTCCTTTCTCCCTGGGATCAAATCCCCCTTCCCTGGGATCTGTGCTCATCAATCACCATTTCTTCCAATATGTGTTTTTCTCAGTACAAGTCTTAATACCCAGTGATCTCAGAGACCTGAAGATACCCTGGAGTGGGTTGCTGGCTGGAGCTCGATGATAGCAGCACACCATGAGCAGAAGCCCAAACTACAGCTGACCAAGAGGAAGAAATGCTTAGATATGATGCCTGTTTCCCTCCTTGCTGCCTCCTCCCTCTTCTGTCCACAGTCTGGCTATCAGTATCCAGGCAGGAGACCCAACCCATTCGGTTGTATGTTCCTGTTTAATATAATTTCAGAAGTTCTGCCTTAATGGGAATGACACTCTGGAAGGAATAGCCAATGTTGCCAACAACAAGACAGGCTACGTCATCCGCTAAACACTCTTCACATACATTCACCTCTCTTGGTCCTCACAACGCTCCTGTCAGGTCAGTCTTGCTCACCCTATTTTACAGATGAAGATCTTTGGCCCAGGAAGACAGTGGACTTGCCCAAGCTGACATTGTCATGAGTGAGGAGTCATTCAAATTCCTAACTCCAAAGCCCACATTCCCTTTCCAGTCTCCTAGTGCCTCTCCACTGAGAACAGCGTGATTCCAGCTGGTTGAAAACCAAATTGAGCAAGCAGAGAATCGACTCCTCAAGGTGAAGGAACTCAAGAAGCTAGAAATTAAACACTCCTTAACAGCATATCAGTCAGAGGAGTCAGCATGAGAGGAATACAGGAAGCCTTTCAGGACAATATGCTTCAAAGAGCTTTGAATAAGATAGAACTGACTAACTTATTTCTCCCTTTTCCCCTTCTATCCCAAAGACTGGTTTCTCCTCAGAAATTTCCACAGAGGAAGCGCTCTTAGCTAAGAAAACCACTGCACATTGACTGTAATCCATGTTCTCTCAAGGTGGTAATCACAAGGTCATTATTTAGAAAAGAAGACAGTTTTCTGGATGTGTCCTGGTGAGAGCCACTATGAATCAAGGGCCTGTCACAGGCCAGGTGCTGTGAGAGAGGTTCACGCTTCAGCTCATGTGTCCAGAGGCGAGGTGGCTTTGTGCCGACCCATCAGCCTCCTCCCCCCAAGTGAGATGGCTGGGCTTAAAGCATAGCCTCACTATCGAAGCGAGCACTGCTGGTGTCAGTCCCACCTGAACTTCCCCCATTAGGTCACCTCATCAGCTAAGGGTGAATTTTAAAGCAATGGGCAATGCACTGGCCCAGAAACCCAGAGACTCAGTCTCCTCATAGGAAAAACAACAAACTCAAATTGAGGTACATTCTACAAAATGTTTGACCAGTACACTTTACTGCTGATAAGGTCATGTATAGTGTTGTAAACTAGTATTACATCAATTAAAAAATACAATAAAAATTTTCAAAAAAGATGTTAATTTAATTATTAAAAACCTGATAAGGCAACAGACCACAGGAGACTAAAGGGCCAGGATTAAATGTAATGTGGTCTCCTGAATGAAATTCCAGAAAAGGCAAAAAGAGATATTGATGAGAAAACTGGTAAAATCTTAATAAATTTTATTTATAGTATTATGTCAATGTCAATCTCTTAGTTCTGACAATACAATCATGGAAATATAGGATGTTAACAATAGGACAAATTGGGCAAAGAGTGTGTGAAAATGCAGGCCCACCTGTGCTGTTTCTATAAATCTAAAAGTATTATAGAAGCAAAGGAGGGAATTATACTAAGCAAAATATGTCAGAAGGAGAAAGATAAATTCAAGATGATTTCACTCCTATGTGGAGATATAAATAAATAAAACAAAGGCACAGACAACAACTAAAACAAACCCTAGAAATCTGACTGCAGAATTGGGGCTACACACAGGTTGGGGATGGGAAGCAGGGACAGGGGAAAGTGTCCCAGTGGTCTCTAGTAAAGATCAGGGGAACTTGGGCAGTGGTGTGGTGTGTTATAGCAGCATACATCTGAAGAGGTGTGACCCGACACCACTAAATTATATCCAGTATTGTAAAGCATTACCTCAATTTAAAAAAAAATACAGTTTTTTAAAGTTTATTTAAATGAACAATTTTTAAGAGATAATGAAAATATTTATTCAACACATTCTAACATCAGGCATGGTGCTAGGCATAGAGATACAACAGTGAACAGGAAGTTTTGTTCCTGCTGGGCTGGGGCAGAATCTAGGGGGAAACAAATACAACCTAAGTAAGCTCAAGTACACTGGCCCTGAAGGGCAAAATGTTCCTGAATATGGAAGTAAAATTATCCAAGCTCCATCCCTTCCTGGCTGCAAGAAATCCAGTCCTCTCACAAATATTTCTGAAAGGGAGAGAGAAGTCAGGGAGGTGGCCATGGTCAGTTCAGGGAGAGCAGATGATGGGTGAGTCTTTGTGGACTCTCTCCCAGAGTTTGTGACTTTGTCCTCTCTCTCTCTCCCCCTGCAGACAAAGAAAGGGGGGAACTGGACAAGCATCAGTCATCAGGGTACATACAGCCTGGATACTCAGTTACTTCTGTTATAATGTTAAAGAAAATTGGTGCAACCATAGTTTTCTAATGTCATTTCAGTGGAACTTAAAATGTGGAAGTCTTGCTGTTTGGCTATGTAAAGTAATTCAGAGTTGAAGAGGAAAACGAGGTTTCCCAGCAGTCAAGAGGGAATCTGATACTACAAGTTATTAAAAGCCATCCCTTAAGTCTCAACTAAATTCTTCCTGCTGTCATATAGAACCATTTCTTCTTGTTATGTCCTGACAGTAGGTAATAAACCAGTGGATTGCTTGCAAAATACACTCTGAGGAACTGCATTTCCAAGCGAAATCCTGCCAAGTCACATATGACAAAAGAACAGAGCAGCCTGTTCCCACTATACATCCCCAGATGCTCCTAAAAGCACATACACTGTGCTCAGGCATGAATGTAACAGCAGTAACAATGAGGATGACTCTGACAGGCTGGTGTGTTTCGTGCCTCTTATATAGCTTGTTTTTAGTGCCTCATACAGCAACCTAAAAAGTAGAGGCTCTTTCCTTCAAGACCCTGAACCTTTACCCCCTCCTATATCCCTCCCCTATACCCACACTGATTTTCTGGTAGCACCATCACTGCTCCAGGTCAACCACCCAGTGGTTCGAGGGTTGCTGATCCTCACAAACACTAGGGGGCCTCCAAATAGACACTCTATCCATGAGCTAAATCACTGGTGCCCAGTGGGGCATTATCCTGGTGCAGGCTTAGAGCATTTCAGTCTTTCCCAAGTTACCATCAATTTTCTTTTTTTTTTTAAAGATTTTATTTATTTATACATACAAAAACCAGGGTACAGGCCAGAGTTGTGGGGGGTAAGAGGATTCACCAGAGACAGAGTAGAGAACAGAACAGGTAATTGGCTGAAATACACTGCTGAGAGGAGCAGCAGGTGAGTCAGGATAGGTCTGCTGCGTCATGTGGGTCACCTCCCTGGACGGGGATTGAACTCATGCTGCAGTGGCTGTGGCGAGCTTCATAGGTTGTGTCTTAACTCCTTGTGCCATCAGGGAGGCCCCACCACCACCAGTTTTCAATGGTCCTCCAACAATTAAATGTTCTCTTCCAGATTCAGCATAGCGGGGGGCATTCTCTTCTCTCTGTAGTTTTATCCATTGTACAACCATGTGTGCTAGTTAATCTTCATTTATACCTCCAGATTCATGCACTACAATTTTCTGTCCTATTGAAACCTAAGAAACCAATACTCTTGGGGGCATTGAATCACCCAGACTCCTCCTTTGTCTGACTTTCAGCTGGCTAAAAGGGAAACCAGCAAGAGGATAGATTAGGATATTTCTTCCCTGTCCCCTCCTGCCTCAACATGCAGTTTGGCCAAGCAACCCCTCTTCCATGTTCTCATTAGCTTTGTTAATGCTATTTCCTCTCTTAGTTCTTTCCTCCCCAGAGTTGGTAACAGCTTTGCATTTTTCCTAGTCTCTAAGTGCAACAATGCCTTTCATTGATTTTCTAAATCCTAACCACCTTCTTTAGTTCATTTAATAAAATTTTTCCAGGTAAATAATTGAATAGAACTGTTTTCTTCTCGAATCCTACTAATAATCTAGGCCCAGTATATTTTAAATTCTTTCAGTCCCTGGGTAAGTGTTTAATTTTCCCTTTGGGCACAGGTCCAACTCCACTTGCTTCACTTCTAAACACATCTCATGAGATGTGCAGACGCTAAGTCAACGTCTCCTAGATTCTGCTTGTTATTTCCAACCCTAGTCATTGCACTGTGCTTCATCCTGAGTTTCTCTGAAATTATTCATTCATTTAATCAAATAATATTTATTGAGAACCTAAGTATACCAATCATAAATGCAATCATGAAAAATATATAGCCCTACTTTCAAAAAGTTTACTGTCTATTTGGGAAAAAAAGATGAGTAAACCAGAAAATAAATAATATTAACAAGGAAGCAATGAAAGAGAGGAAGAACAGTATGATTCATATGAGGGAATTAATTAAATTTGGGGGCACCATGAGAAGTGATGTCAAACATAAATTTTGAATAATAAGAAGTCATAAGGTAGGAGAATAAGAGAGTCAGAAGAGAATGTAATTAGTACTTGGAATATGACTCAGAGAACTGAGTGTTCAGCAGAACAAAGACAGGGTTCAGAGTAGAACTAGAGAGAGAAAGAAGAGATGAAACTAGTGAAAAAAGATGATCATAGAAAGCCTTGCAAACCCACTTAAGAAGTTTGGAGTTTACCTGGTTAGAGCAATTAGGCAGAGAAAGATATTAAAGGAAATTAAATTGGGAAAGAAAAAGTAACACTATCATTATTTGCAGATGATATGGTACTATCCATCGAAAACTCTAAAGACACCACCAAAAATCTGTTAGCGAAAATAATTCAGTACAATAAAGTGGAAGTTTACAAAATTAATATATAAAAATCTGTTGCATTCCTATGCACAAACAATGAACCAAAAGGGAAAAGAAATCAAGCACCCATTTACAGTAGCATCAAAAAGTATTAAATACCTAAGGGTAAACTTAACAAAGGAAGTGAAAGACCTGTACAACAAAGACTATAAGACAATATTAAAATAAATAGAAGACATAAAGAAGTACAAGGATATTGCATACTTATGGATTGGACAGATTAACACTGTTTAAATGACCATTTTAGGCAAAGCAATATACAGATTCCATGCAATCCTATCAAGGCTTCAATGTCATTTTTCAAATAAATAGAATCAACATTACAGAAATTTGCATGGAACTACAAAAGACCCCAAACTGCCAAAGTAATCCTAAGAAAAAAGAAGAATCAAGGTATCACACACCCAGACTTCAAACTACAGTACAAATCTATCATAATCAAAACAGTATGATATTGAAGTAAAAATAGACAAATTGACCAGTGTAATAGAATTAAAAGCTCAGAAATAACCCACACTTAAATGAATAGTGAATTCATGACAAAGAAACCAAGAGTATACAATAGAGAAAGGAAAGTCTTCAACAAATGGTGTTGAGGAGAATGGTCAGTCATGCAAAAGACTGAAAAGAGAACACTATCTCACACCATACAAAAAAATCAACTCAAAATAAGGACTTGAATATAAGATCAGAGTAGAGAAAATATTTGCACAGCATACATCCAACAGGAGACTTATCTCCTAGAAGTACAAAGCGTTCATACACCTAAAAAAAAAAAAAAAATCCAATTAAAAAAATGGGCAGAAGAGCTAAATAGACACTTTTCCAAAGAAAACAGACAGACAGACAGGAAACACATTAAAAAAGTTCCCTCAATTATCATCAGGGAAATGCAAATCAAAACAATAATGAAATATCCCCTCCCACCTGTGAGAATGGCCCAAATCAAAAAGACTGGAAACAAGTGCTGTGAGGGTGTACACAGTTGATGGAATGTAGACTTATCCAGTCTCTATGGAAAACATAGTCTGGAGGTTTCTCAAAATATTAAAATGGATGCACCATATGATCCAGCAATTTGACTTCTAGGCATCTACCTGAAGGATGCAGAAATACTAATTTGAAGAGATATATGCACTCCTATGTTTATTGCAGCAAGTCACAGAAACAACCTGAGTACCCAATGACAGGTGAGTGGATTGAGAAGGTATGATATATTTATACAATGGAATACTATTCAAAATATTTTTTAAAAATGGAATCTTGGCATTTGTGACATGTGTGGAACTGGAAGGGGATATGCTGAGCAAAATAAGACAAATCCAGGTGATTTCACTCACATGTGGACTGTAGCGAAACAAAGCAAAAGAACTTAAAGAACTAAACAAAAAAAAATTCCAGAAATATGACTGTAGAATTTAGGCTACCAGAAGAGGAAGGTGGGGAGCAAAGAGCCAGAAAAGAGGAGGCCCAAGGGACTGTGACAGAGGATTATGGCTGTTTCGTGGTTGGGTGAAGTTGTACCCCCAGATCATATACAATGCTATAAACCATTGTTACCTCAGTGAAAAATAATACAGTAATAGCCAACTTTTTTGATAAGGAAAAAGATAAATTTGGACTTTTTTTTCAAAGATCAGTGTGGAATCATTGTAGGGTGTTAACTCAAGAAATATTATAATTACATGTGTGTTCGGGGGATTCCACAACAGCTTTAAAGTGGGAATGAACTGAGGAAAGCAAGGCTAATCCAGCCATAAAACAATAGTGAACTGACTATATAGTGGTTTTTTTGTTTTTTTTTAATTAATTTATTTATTTATACAAGAACCGGGGTGCAGTCAGAAGCACAGGGTACAGTCAGTGCCAGAGCAGGGAACAGAACAGACTGACTGACGAAATACACTGCTGATGGGAGCAGCGGGCACGGCAGGAGAGGTCTGCACGCCATGTGGGACCCTCGCGGGCAGCTGGGGATTGAACCGGTGCTGCAGAGGCTGCGGGCAGCTTCACAGCCCAGCGCTCAACCGCTGCGCCACCAGGGGAGGCCCCTGACTATATAGTTTTAACGAAAACTGAAAGAGATGGATAGAGTTATGAAAATGTTTAGATTTGGGGATTAACATGACTTGGTAATTATTGGGATGTAAAAGATGAGCGAGGTGGAGAAATTGACAGTCATATCAAATGTGTGGCCTAAACCAGAGCCATCTCCTCACATAGGAGATGGTCATGGGTAACCATTCCTCAATCGGTAAACTATGAGTTGGAGGTTCTGATTGGACTTCTAGAAAGCAATAGAGCAGACTGGTCTAGTGCTGAGCAGAGAAAACTGGACTGAGTCTAGCTGATGTGTTACTGGAATCTCCCCACTATCTTCTTGCCCTCCTTTGCTTTAAACGTACTTCTAGTGGTTATCCCAAAAAGTTCCTCTGCCTTCACTTATTCACAGTCCTCATTTCTTCCCTGATGCTCAACTTTTGTTTTAAATGCCCACTTTCCTTTTCCAGAATGTCTACAAGTTTAAATTCTGTATAAGGCCAATTCTTGGCATAGCCAACTTGCCTTAGTAAACCAAGATTCTGTCTCTCCTCATGCAGGCCTAACCTCCACTTTAGACTGGTTTGTAGCTCCTGCCTTCCAAGGCCCAATTAGTGACCATCTCCCCATATACTTGTAATTCAAGTTCAGTCACTGACTCTAGCCAAGGCAATGATCCCCAAGTCTCCTTTAATATTTGACTAGGGGGCATTTCCAATAAGCTGTGTCCATATGTGTAAAAGATAAACATTCCCAACTGGAGGTGATATCAATCATTCATTAGGAAAGTCAGGGACTCCTGCTCTGAGAGTAAAACATTTTGAAAAGAAACAGCATCCCCTGCAAAAGAGCAGGTGGACCTAAGCTTCCAAATTCCCTCTCTCTCCTCCACACGGAGCTCAAATCCCAGACTCCCAGGATACCTCTAAATCAACCTTCCTTCAGCCAAAGCCAAATCTCTGCCAAGAGGTGACAAACATTTTTGCTGGCCAACGCTAAGTCTAAAGCTCTGCTTTTCTCATCAGCTACAACCTGCACCTGCATCTGAGTCCTGATCTCTCCCCTGTGACAGCAGCGACTGGAGGAATATAGAGGACTGCTTGGGAACTGGACATTGGTGTTTCCTACCATCACTGACCAATGCTTCTTACTTACTTCACCAGTTCTAACTACATCTTAGGTTCCAGACTTGCAAACAGTCCTTCACAAAAACATCTGTAAAGTTACCATCTCGACACTTAAAGAAATCACTATTTTTAGGGTGATAAAGATGGGCAATAAATGATCATAACGTATTGTGATAAATTATATCATTAAATTCTAGAGAAATACAGGTGGGGAGAGGAATAAATCCCTCTTAATTGACAGGAGGTAAGGTAGGGAGAGTTGGAGAAAAGTAAAAGGAGGGTTAAAATGAATAAGGTGGCCCAGAAAAGCAAAGGTATAAAAAGGCATAAGATCTGCATACAAATCTATGTAATCATCATAGATGATTATTAATTAATAATCATACACCGAAGTTGGAGTAGGGTATAAAAGGGACTTCATATACTACAGTGAGGTTACAAACTTCAATCTGTAAGCAACCGGAATTCCTTAACATCAGTATTCTTGATTTTTGGAATAGCATCACACAAAGTATGGTCCACAGTCTGCAGTCTCAGATGCTTATGCATCAGGAAGGGTACCACAGTTGAGTGGGAGCCTTTACAAAATTGACTTTGATATAATTGAATCATACATAAGTCACCTGAGAAATTATTTGAAAAATACACATTGTTGAACTTGACTTACAAAGGTTTTAATTCAATCAGTATGCAGCGAGTCCCAGAAATTTATATTTTGGCCAATCACTCAACAGTCTTTGAATCACATTTTGAGGAATCCAGATTTCATCCAATCCCCTCAATTTATAAAGAAATTGAGAATCAAATATGGTGATGATTACATAGATTTGTATGCAGATCTTATGCCTTTTTATACCTTTGCTTTTCTTCTGCCAAGATCTTTCTTCCCTCCTATCTCTCAGCTGCCTAAAACATTATTACTCATCCTGAAAGACCCATTTCTGGCATCTCTACCTCCAAAGACTTTAATTACCCTCTCTTTGCTCTGTTCTGGTTCTATGCGAAAGTTCTATTAATATATCTCTATAAAAGCTATCACCAGACATCCTTGGAATTAACTTTTTCTATAGTCATATTCCAAAAAGAGATGTTTGAGGGTAAGATTTATAACTTATTCATCTTTGATCTCCAATGGCTACTATAAATGTTTCCTTGATACCAAGAAATTGGATTTGATTGACTAACCTGGGTCAGAGTACAAGGACAGCACCTGCAAGAGCCATAGGACAGAAGCAGAGACATAATGATAGAATCACCTGGACTCTGGTCCTCCCTGGTGGTGCAAGGGGTTAAGACACAGCCTATGAAGCTATCTGCAGCCACTACACCACAAGTTCGATCTCCCGCCAGGGAGCTACCCACATGGTTCAGCAGACCTCTCCTGAATTACCTGCTGCTCCCCTCAGCAGTGGATTTCAGCAGATCTGCCTGTTCTGCTCCCCACTCTATCTCTGGTGAATCCTCTCACCCCCCACACCTCTGGCCTGTACCCCAGTTCATGTATGCATGAATAAATAAATATTTAAAAAAAATAATAAAAGAATTACCAGGACTCCAAGGAAGCCCTCTCCAGTAAAAGTGGAATGGCATCATCATCAGAAGAAGATAACCCTACACATAAAAACAATAGTTCTTTAGCTAGTATCTTCTACTCACTTATGAAATGATTAGTTAATTTTATTTTTTTTTTTTATTTTTTTTTTTTTTTGTTTTTGTTTATACATGCACTGGGTACAGTCAGAAGCGCAGGAGGGTGAGAGAATTCACCAGAGCCAGAGCAGGGAGCAGAGCAGGCAGAAGACCGAAGTACACTGCTGAGGGAGCAGCGGGCGCAGGAGAGGTCTGCGCGCCATGTGGGACCCTCCTCCGGTGGCTGGGGAGCAGCCGGGGATCGAACCGGCGCCGCAGAGGCCGCGGGCAGCTTCGCAACCCAGCGCTCAACCGCTGCGCCACTGGGGAGGCCCATGATTAGTTAATTTTAAAGAATGTTTCAATCCCTAAAGCTTTGTATTAATCTATGTATTGAGTCACCTTCAAAATTTCCTTTCAAAATAATATAGACATAGCATTTTTCTTCTGTAGATAACAGAAGGATGGACTAAGAAAGAAGCTGTTTGATAACATCTTTTCCATGGGTGGAAGGTTGCAATTTTTTATTGCCCATCAAGAAAATCTATAAAAGTCTAAATTGGGCTCTCATCCACCCAACTATAAAACTGTCAACAGTATAGTATCATTTATAGTTATTTTTTAAGAATTGTTTTTATTGCCTATATAGGCTGGCCAGTTTCTTTTTATACTGTCAATTACAAGGTGTCTCATTTATCATTCATACGTGGGGTTTCTTTGTGATGCATAAAATAAGTGCCATAGTGGATAAAAGGAAAATCAAGTTAATGTTCAAAAGCTTGCAAGAGAAGCAGAGTGTGTATTTGGGGCTGTGAGTCCCTTCCACAGATCATGTCCTCTATACCCTATCTTAGTTGTGTTATGAGATGTGGGACTCCCAAAGAAAACAGACATTATGGAGAATAAAATGAAAAAACTTCTTACCTCTTCTCATCCTCAGCGCCAAGCCCTGAAACAGTAACCAATGGCGTTTACTCAGTGGCCCTGTTCAGAGAACTTCCTGAGAAAAGGGATATGATTGCTTTTGCTTCCTGTGAAATCCTCAGTTTTGTATATATTCCCATATAGTCCCTGAAATAAGGAAGGCGCATATGAATGAATTTTGAATATATGAAACAATTTCTAGAAGTTCTACCCTTTTTTAACAAAATAATTAGATGAGAATTAAAATCCTAAAACAGTTATAACACAATTCTACTTCAATATAAATTACAAAAAGAATTAAAATAACTCTATGAAATTAATCAATTCATCAAGAATAGCTTATATAATGTATTCATATTATCAGACATACATTTTATACATAATTTACCCATAGTAATTATATATACAATATGCATATAGGCAATTAAGAATAGCTATAACTGACCACATTATGACTGGCAAGCTACCTGTGGCTACTACTGAAACCTCACCTAGGAACAATGAAAGCAGTGTCTAGCTTGCCCATTCTGGTCCCTTTACCTCTAATCCACTGCCTATTCCCCACTGGTTTGGTACCAGGTTATTTCTCACAGATTGAGTGGGCCCGATTACCAGCTTGGATCAGAACTGATAACTATATGCATTGATGAGAGTTCCCAGATTAAAATCTTGTACTTTCAAAGTTCAGTCTTTTCCCCATTTTATCTTACCTTTTTAAAACTTTTTAAAGATTTATTTACTTCTGCATACAAGTACTAGGGTATAGGCCAGAGGTGCAGGGGTGAGAGGATTCACCAGAGACAGAGTGGGGAGCACAATAGGTGGATCTACTGAAATACACTGCTAAGGGGAGCAGCAAACAAGACAGGAGAGGTCTGCTGAGCCATGTAGGTAGCTCCCTGGCTGGGGATCAAACTCACACCACAGTGGCTAGCTATATAGCTTGATAGCCCTGTGTTTCTAACCCCCAGGCCATCAGGAAGGCCCTTTTTATTTTTATTTATTTAAATAACATGTTCCTTTAAAAAAAATTCACAACCAACTGAAAGTATATAAAGGTAAGAAAATATCATTCATGTTTTTTCTTTTGTTGGCCCAAAAATAATTCTAAGCACTGTTCTAAATGCCAGGGATACAGTGAGAAACAAGCCAGACAAAATCCCCGTTCATGGAGAGCTTCATTCTAGTGGGTGAAGAAGAATAACACCCTAGTAAGCAAACCCCTGGCCTAATATCAAGGTGGTAATAAAGACATACTGAAAAGTCTTTGCAATTTACTGTGAGTCAGAAAGCCTCAGGAAGGGTTTGAACCACAGGATGTTCTCATTTTATCTTTAATCACTTTTGAAGCTGTGGAAATAAGATTAGGGGGCAGGGCCTCCAGTTTGATAGCTATTGGAATGTTCCAGGGAGAGGCTAGGATGCCTTGGGCTCAGGGGCAGCAGAGAAAAAGTTAACAGCTGATGCACATAAAGCACTTGGCACAGCATCTCGAACAAAGAAAGCCCTTAAGATCCAGCCGCTGCTTTATTACCCTCATTATTATCTTATCTTCCCATCTGCCAAGAACTGAAGCTACAAATCCCACAGATGAACACTGGCTCTTTAGGGTCTGAATGAGCCTCCCATTTGCTCTACCTTATGGGTTTTTAGATACAATTTTGGTCAATGAGAAACTTTTGCCTGATAAGAGCCTATTATTCATCATATGTGGGAATGAATGAGGTGGTTCTGTTTCTAAGAGGAATCCAGCACACATCCCTGAGAAGCTGCAGTTTTCCTCTGGGCTCTGTGTCCGTGTGTGTGTGTAGGTGTGTGCGTGCATATGCTCACCAGTCGTGCAAGACCAGCCAGGGGCTTGCCCCAACCCCCCAGTAACCAGCAGCACTTACCGCCAGTGTCTATTGGCTCTTCCCCTTGCTGGTCCTACCAGCATCCTTGATTTTTCAGCACCCACACAAGTTCATGTTCTTTCACTCCTCTACTCATCACACTGCCCCTTTGCCAGGCTTTGCTAACTCAGAACCCTCAGGCAGGAGGAAACAGCTGTTCCCTTTCCCTCTTCCCCCTGATTCCTTAGCCGCCCATCCAGGAAAGGGATGTTGCTCTGCCCATCTGCTGCCTTGTTCCCACTCTGCTGCTTCCCCGGTGCCGGCTCATAGATGTTGAACTCATCTGGTTAGGGGAAGCTCTCTGGGGAGAGGGTGCCTAACGGAACATTTTCTTTGATTAGGGAAGAGCCCTGACTTACAGAAGCACTTGCTGGAGGTTCCAGGCTCTGACAGGGAGCTGGAAAACCAAGCATCTTTTAATGCCCCCTTCTTTTTCAAGTGACAGCTCTTTTGCCCCTGTGACCTTGTTTGCTTGTTTTACATGACACACAATGAAATGCAAATGAGCTCTGCTTGAATTTGCAGAGTGCTAATTCTCTGAGCCTGGCGCCAAGGACCTACAAGGAGAGCAGAGAAGAGCATTGTTGGGGAACATAATGGAAAGGATTGAAAGAATTGTGACATTGCAGCTGGGGAATGGAGAAACACCTTGGGATTTGAGTCAAGGTAACTGAAACGGAGTCCTGGCTTTATTCTGCAACCTATTAACTGTGTGATTTTTGTTAGTTGACTTAACCTCCCTGATCTGTTTTCTTATCTTTTTCACGGGCTCTTCATACCATGTGATGTGCTGGTCCAGGATCCAAATAGAGCAGGTGAGGGGACAGTCATGGCAGGGGCCTGTCACCTGTGTTTGCTTGGACTGCGCTCTCCCCACAGGAGTCTTGCGTTACCATCCACTTGGGTCTAAGTATGAACAATATTGAATGTATCAAAACCACTTCCCATAGAGAAAACCTCAGATGTTATTGCTGAATTCTAGCCAACATTTAAGAAAGGGAGAAAATACCAATCTTGGCCAATCTCTTCCTACAAAAGAAGGGCACATTCCACCCAGCCTTTATGCAGCCAGCAAACCCTGCTACTAAACCTGAAGAATTAGGGGGAAAAACACAACATATACCTGTACCCCTCGTGAACTGGCCAGAAATATAGACTACAGTTATCATCTCCATTTTACAGGTGAGAAAAGTAAAGCTAAAGAAGTGAAAGCACTTGTCCAAAAGCACACACCAGAACACAGCAGACCTAGACTACAAACCCAGGTCTCTCCGACTCCAGAACTTCTGCTCTTAACCAACAAGTTCCAGGGGCGTCTACCGTGATACTTATTTAGATGAACTTGACCTCTGGAAGTGGCTGAGGGAGGCATTCTCCCGCCATGGAGGCAACAGCTTTGTGCACTTGAGCACAGCAGCTCCTCCCCAGCCCCTCTCCCTTACCCCCTAGACCCCCCCCCACCCACACACACACCTTTCACAGTTACTCTAAGTGCTTCTGCCTGGACAAACACTCACCATGGAGAACAACAGACTCTGGGTTTTAAGAACCACAGTGTCAGCTTCAACCCCCTAGAGTTACATACGTTGTAGAAAGACCCAGCTAGAAGGCAAATAAATTCTGCATTGGTTTGCCATGTGGCAGTGCCTGGCACACCAGTTAGGGGAGCACTGCCCTGCCAGGGAGACATGAGGTGAGTGATGAAGTCTCACCAGCAATGAAAGAAGCAGCCGGAGCCTCATTCGCATGGCACCCTTCCCAGCCTGTCCCCCCACCCCGTACCCTCTCCAGCCATTTTGTTTGAGCCTCAAAAGGAGAGGGTAGGGACAGAGGCTGAGGATTCGGGAGTTCCCTCTGTCCCAAGAGCCTGTTCTGTGGGTTCTGTCCCTCCACCAACCTGCGCCCAGGTGGGGATTGGCTCCCACCCTGTCCTGCCAAGTCTGGGACAGTCCCCCCAGAGCAGCTGTCTCCCTGCAACCCCACAGACCCTCTCAGGACACAGCAGGAATGACACTGAAGGAACACCACCCTCAAAGCCACTCACAGATGGGGGTGAAAGGGCACTTCTTTCTCTCACAAACTAGAAATTATTTCTAGAATACAAACCACTCTGAAATCTGAATTTGCAATAGCCAAGCACTGGAAACGTAAGTGCTCATCATTTGGCAAATGGATAAAGATGACGTGTTATATACACAATGAATTATTACTCAGCTATGCAAAGAAAAAAGATGAAATCCTGCCATTTGCAACATTGATGGACCCAAAGGATATTATGCTTAGTAAAGTAAGCTAGATAGAAAAAAGGCAAACAGTGTATAATTTCACTCAGATGTGGTAGATAGAGAGAGCAAACAGATAAACCAAATAAAACAAGAATAAATCTTTAGACTGTAAGACCGATTAGTGGCTACCGAAAGGAAAGGGGTGGTGGGGATGGGTAAATCAAAAAAAGGGGGGAGAGAATTTTATGGTAAAGGACAGATTTGGACTTTCAGTGGAGGCTTCACCGTAACCATCCACATACTGAGTCTAAATGACAAACACCTGAAACTTACATAAAGTTATAACGCAATGTTACTTCAATTAAAAAGATCTGAAACCTGTAGGAAACTATCAAAATGCTACTGAGTCCCCCTAGACTCTACAAGATGCCAGGAAAAACTTTTCATTCACTGATATATTCCTCTTATGAACATTTGCTAAAGGCCCAAGCTAGCACTTCCTCCTAGCCCATAGCCACCTCCGTATGAATCCCAGGAAGAATTCCTCCAGGTAGGCACAGCCCAGCACAGGGGCTGGCCAGGGGGTAGGGACTCACTCCAGAGTGTGTGAGGGTATCCATGCCTTTCCCCTCATCCGGCCCTCCCCAGGCAATCATAAGCTCTGCCCTCCAGCTGTTTCGTAATTTAAAGCATTTGAGTCTAAAACAACTAATCAAACAGCTCAAGACATAATCTGATAGAACCATGTTAGCAATTTGGAAAGAAAGTGGTCAGGAAGGTCCAAGGGAAGAATGTTATCAGGTGGGCTTGGGTTTCTGTTGCTTTTTCTACGAATGGCCCATGGGGCCTGGCCCCATTCTTCAGGAAAATTCTCTAGAATATCCCTTTCCCAGAATTAATTCCTAGGAAGGAATCTCCATATCTCCTCTCAGTAATATACATCCCCACACTCAAAATCTATTCCAGTGTTTCCAGAACTTCTCGGGTGCATGAATCAGATAAAGCGCTTTTGAAAAATACATATGTCTAAGACCAATACCTGAAGAATTGATCCACAAAGACGTGTGTAAAACCACGCAACAAGTATTTTGTGAGCAATAACATTGTACATGGTGCTGTGCCTAAAGCAAAAAAAAAATAAAATAAAATAACCTCATTCCCTATCTATGAGAAACTACAGGCTCTTTCATGGGGGAAATAAAAGAAGTGCAAATTATATCCCACCACCATAATAGACGACTCTGGGAGTGAGGTAATCTCATGGATGAGTGCTGCAGGAGATTCAAGCACAGAGTTCCAGAAAAATGAAAGAATTTGGGATGATCAGAGAAAACTGAGGACAAGGTGAGTCTTGACTGTAACATAAAAAGGGAACAGATGGAAAGAATCACAGGGTCATAGCTGCACAAGCAAAGAGACAGGAAAGCATTCCTTTCTTCTGCGCAAATTTACTTCAGTTTTCATTGAATGCCAAGGATGTGCCAGCCTAAGTCCTAGGGATAGAATGATGTTGCAGACACACATGTCCTTTATCTCATGGAGCTTAGTCTCCAGGGGGGAAAACACACATGTACATGACAAGACTGATAAATGTTTTGATTGAACAGGAAGCTGCATAAATTCCCAATTTGGGGAGAGAATATTAAAGTCTTCCCCCAAAAAATGTAATGTGGATTCTAGTCCAGAGGAACCAGCACAAGGGAGGGGAGTTACTCATCTAACTTGGATTTTTTCAGACAAATCCTCCTAGTGAGACCAACTAGAAAACTGAGATGAAATAACTTGTGAGTGTGTTAAGCAGAGAGCCTACCCCATCTCTGTGCTTGGTCAACGACAATCCTTTTCTTTTCTGAACTCTACATCAAAAGGAACTAAAAGTTACATCCGCCATCCTTCTGCCACAAACCTAGTCAGTTAAAAACTTTTTCTGGGGGGCCTCCTTGGTGGCACAAGGGGTTAAGTCTGAGCACTATCAAGCTATCAGCCGCCACTGCAGCACGAATTCTATCTCCAGCCAGGGAGCTACCCACATGGCGCAGCAGACCTCTCCTGTCTTGCCCACTGCTCCCCTCAGCAGTGTGTATCAGTAGATCTACCTGTTCTGTTCCCCATTCTATCTCTGGTGAATCCTCTCAACCCCCACACCTCTGGCCTATACCCAGTTCTTATATGCATAAATAAATAAAATAAATCTTTAATTTAAAAAAAAAAAGCTTTTCTGCAGGAAATCCTAGGAAGGTGTGTGCACATCCACCCTTCAAAAATGCAAAACTTTGATTTGTTTCATCTATTTCAGTGGTGAGGCCAGAGGAAGAGTAGGTGAAGAGTGAAGGAAACGAGAAAAGGAAGTGTGATCAGGCCCAGAAGAGAATCAACCAATTCAGCAACTGAAAGAAACCCAAAGTAGGGAAAGCAAAATGAGTAAACGCCAAGGCTACAAAGTGGATGGAGGTCAGGTCCTGGCCCATGCTAGGGATTTGTGACTCTAGGGAATCACTGAAAGCTTTTAGGTAAGATGGTGATGGATAACCCAAAAGTGGGATGCAAACAAAATTATGGTCAACACCAACCTTTGACTGATAAAGCTTATCCCAGGTCTCTACTGAATTTTCAACAACATTTATTTGCAAAATAAATAAATCTCTTTCGAGGGAATAGAGAACTGACTCCAGACGCTCCAGTTGCATTCTCATTTCAAAGCACAAAGTGTAGTTTATCAAAAATATTCTTAGCAATATAGAGCAGCAGAAATGGGAAGGGTGTTGTTCCCATGCTTCGGCCCACTGGTTTGCTGCCCTAAAATATCAGAATTATCTGTAAAAATGAAATGTCAGTGCTGAAGGCCACCATGTGGGGAAGGTCAGGCACTAGTCATTGTTAAACTCTCCAGGTATATCTAACAGCCACCAAGTGAGACTCCATCTCCCCGGGCTTTGGCTTCCAACTCTAGGCCATCAGAATCATGAAATTATTTAGAAACATACATGTCCTGGCCCTCTCCCCTGATGACCCAAATTAGGGAGAGCTGGGAAGAGCCTCTCTACTTCTGCATATGTCAGAGGGAACCAAGGTAGGAATAAAAGTACTATAAAAACAAAGAAAGTTAGAAAGGGTTGAAATGCCTGAGCCGAAGAAAGGCATCAGAATGAAAAGATCTCATCACTGGCAAATCAAAAAGTTAATAAAAGAAAACTGATATCCAGACCATACTGGGGATTTTTTTTTAAATCATAAAACTGATAATCTTATAAGCATCAAGGCAGGAGGGTGGTTAACAAGGAAATCTACAAAGAATAAAATTGAGTTAATCTTAGGAATACCAAACAATAACGAACACCCTAAAATATCACTAGATAACCTGTTACATTAGAAGCTACTGCAGTAGACACCACCTCCTTGACAGCTTTAAGTCCTACAGAAAGACTGAAGGCTGAAATGAGATATTTATAAGACTTTGGAGCCCAAGCTCAAGAGGCTTTAGGGGGTATTTCATGTTAGGGAAACTGGGATAGGCAAAGCTCAGAATATAATAATTTACAAATTGCGGACACAGTGAGCAACAAGTTCTTACTGAGCAGACTCTTTGCCCTACTGAGCAGGCTGCTGTCTCAGACATTGATCTGTAGAAATTTCCTGAAGCCAATAGTGAGTTGATTTGTAGCTTGGTATTTCCCAAGTGCAGCTTTCCTGGAACAACCAACTAAGTCAGGTGACATAAGTACCTACACCTCTCTATCAGAGTGCCTGGAATATAGAGTAGCCCCCCTTATCTGCAGGGAATATGTCCCAAGACCCCTAGTGGGTGCCTGAAACACAGATTGTATCAACCTCTACATATCATTTTCTTCTATCCACATGTACTAATAATAAAGTTTAATTTATAAACTAGACACAGCAAGAGATTAACAAGAAGAACTATTCATAACTGGAACAGTTACAACAATCTATTGGAATAAAAGCGATGTGAATGTGACTGTGGTCTCTCAAAATATCTTAATATACAGAATATTTTCAGAGCCCAACTGACCTCAGGTAACTGAAACAAAAAGTGAAATCACAGATAAGGGGAGACCACTCTAGCAAATCTGGCAGCAATTCAGCCACTGCAGCAAAAACATTGCTTAACAAAGCACCATAAAATTCACTGGTTTCATGCAATATTCATCTGTTAAGTTCGTAGAGGTGTGGATTGAATTGGATTCGGTCATGGGTGATTGTGGCTGGGCTCACTTCTATGAGTACAACTACACGTGGAGCTGGGAGCTGCACAGCTCTCTCAGCCTCCTCCAGGCATTGTCCTGGGCTTCACCTGGCAGGTTAGAGGAAATGCAAACACATAGAGCAAGGATGGGGCTACAGGATGAGGTGGGACATAACCCTCATGCCTAAAGCCCAGAGCACAATGAATGTTCACTGAGGAAATAACGAAATGAGCGTATGGTTGGCAATCTCAGTTTGGAAATTTGGACCAATCTTTTTTTTCTTTCAGTCCTTTCTTCCTCCTTAAAATATATTTAGTTGATGCCATTATTATTCTTCTGCATCAAAGGTGATGATGCACACAGATAAAACTGCCAATTGATTCATTCAACACTCAATAATCAACATTCACCCATCACCCAGGTCCTCTGCTAAGAGCTAAGTCCACAGCTTGGACAAGATCAGCAAGGTCCCCACCTTCATGCAGATTTCTAATCAATCAGAAAGACAGACTTTGCACAATTACTAGTGTGATAAGTGGCAAGAAAACCAAAGTGGAAAAGGTCTCAGAGATAGCGGTCATCTTTTTGTGCACAGAATCTGTTCTGACAGAATCTTCAGACAAAGTGTTCTGTTAGTGGAGTGTCTACCATTAAGTCATTACGCCAGGAGAGGACACACTGTCTCCTCGGCCCTCAAGGCTCCCCCATCATGATTTATGTGCACTGTGGAGATTAGGGGTGTCCCACCCCACTTCTAGGTCCAGAGGAGAGATCGAGTTACTTTCTCCACATGTTGCTTAAGGTTGTGTCATCATCCAGCTGGTTCACAGGCCCAGGTCTCCCATGGTCCCCGCCTGCTGGGAGGGTAAAGACAAGTGAGAGGCAACTAAGGAGAAAACGCTGAAGCCTCAGAGGACCCATCCTCACCCTGCCTTGCCTTCAGGGCAAAGCTGCCACTCAGGGGCGGTGGCACTGGCTCGTGAATGAGTCTGTGATTAGTTCAGGAAATGAGGACACGGGCAGATGAACACTGAAATGCCAAAGACAGAGGATCCACTTTATATTCCAACACAAAAGTTTTGGGCTAAGAGCCAGATAATTTTCTTGAAATCAGTGGGGTTTTTTCTCAGATTCCTTCACTTAGCCAACTGGAATTCTTATTTTATGTGTCGTCCTCTGACTCTCTCTTGGAAATGAAGGATTTGCCTCCAGTACAGATGGAATGTAATGTCCTTGGCTTTGTCAACTCCAACAAGAATAGACTGTCTAGGATGGTGCCATCGGCCTCGCACGTAGCAAATGTAGAGATTATATAGAAAATCTATGTCAGAAGTGAATTACTGGACTCCTGCTGAGAAACAGATTGAAGAGCAGGAAGGACGGAGATCTGTCCCCTGCAGGTTGTGTGCTGAGCACTCAACTCGCTGTTAATGAAAAGAAGATGGTGAGCAGGAAATCATTAGTCCTCCGGCCCCCTCATTCGATCATGGCACTGTTATTTGTCATGTATCTATTATTCCTAAGGAAATACAGAAAAGGGGAAATAAACTAAAAACTAGCAAAGTGAGAGAAAGGACATGGACAAGACACGAGCATCGCTGACACGCTACGCTACGGCCATCGCGACATTTAATCCTTGCAACGGGGACAAGGGTGTTGGGAATTTTCCCAAGGTCAGAGGTCTGTATCGCAGAGGGAACTTCTACCCCTGCCTTCTGAAGTTTTTGCCCTCGCACTGGCCGGCTATCCTAGGCTACAACTCAGGTGGAGAAGGTTGAATTCTGGCATCAGAGTGCCAGAAAACAGGCTCTTAAACTGGGTTGGCAGACCCTGAGTCCTAAAAATCATGCAATCTAGAATTTCTGACCACTTACCTCAGGTGTGTCCCTGGTTAGAAGTGGTGAAACAATCAGGCAAGTGACAAGATGAGGGTTGGGTGGCTGCAGAGACCAGGCCAGCATGAAATGCAAGGCTGCCACTGTCTCTCCAACTGACCTTTCTTCCTGCTAGGAAGCCTCTCGTCTGTGTGAAATGGTAGGGAAACCACGAGGAGGGGTGCTACGTCAGGAGAAAGGTGACAAGGGGATACCGAACTCTAGCCTCAGTTTCCTTCCACCAATAAAAGGAGACAGAGTTTGAGGAGAAGGAAAGTAGGTTAATTTGTGGACAAAGTGAGGAGGGCAGCAGACTTGTCTGAAACACCACTGTCCTCTTTTTTTTTTTTTAAATGAATTTTATTTTTATATTCCCCATACAATTGCAACCCCCTTATTTTGACCCCAATCCCTCCCCTCCCCGCCCCCCACCCCCCATAGAGTGTCTCTGGTTCATAGTTGTTTGTTGATTTTGACTTTCACTTTCTTATAGTTATTCATTTTCCTGGTCCCTTATTTGAGTTTTCTAGATTCCTGCTATGAGTGAGACCATCCGGTATTTTTCTTTTTCTTTTTGGCTTATTTCGCTGAGCATGATCCCTTCCAGCGCCATCCATGTTGCTGCAAATTGCATCACCACTGTACTCTTTGGCAGACGGCGGGGGGGGGGGGGGGGGTGTTTATGCAAAGGGGTCAAACAGAAGGGAGGCGGGCCAGGGTCAGCGTGTCCTTTTGATGCAGGCATAGGGAGATTGGGGGGTGGAGGTGCCAGCTTGCTTTGCTAACACCTGATGTTTAACTTCCTTATTATCCTCCTAGGGATGTCCTTCCTTCTCCTTAGAATGCAAGAGTACAAACCTATTGACTGCAGCAGATAGGAATGCTTCTCGGATGGGGCAGGAAGAGAGACCTGTCCTGTTGCTCTGCATCAAGATTGTCACCTGGCATGGGCAGAGTAAAGATGGAGAAACGTGTTCAGACTCTAAATATCATAAAAAAACAAAAAGTAATAGGGCTCTGTGAAGAATATCATTTGGGATATTTTGAATGGGGATTTCCCATGAGAAAGCCATGTTGGGCCAATAGGTCTCGAGTCTTAGCAGAGAAATAAGAGCACAGTTTACTCCGTCTCCACTCAGAGCTGGTAGCTAAGCCAACCGACGAGACGGGGTCTGCCAAGGTGGGTGTTCACAAGCAGAAGAGGACCAAGGGACAACGTCAGTCTTTGAGGTGTCCCTTGATAAGACAACCAAAAGGGAGAGTGTGCCTTTGTACGAGGGGCTGGCGGCAGGGACGGCAGGGGAAGACAGAGCTTCCACAGGGTGGCAGCGTTTCCTGGAGCTGAAAATCTCTAAGTTTAGGGCCCTGGGCTAGTGACCTTGGACAGACCAGCAAAGGGTTCACATTCAGGAGCAGAGGCAGATTGGTGTCACCACAGAAGGAAAGAGAGTTGGGGGAATATCTTAAGTCAGAGAACTATGCAGACAAGTCTGGCTAAGCAGGGCAAAGAGACAAGGATAGGGGAGACAGGGGCTGGCAGAAGGCTTCTTTGAGTTTTAAAAGAAAAAGGTGGTGGGAGGTGAGATCTGAATGTGGTTAAATGCTGATGAGGAAGCGCCAGCAGCAAGAAGAGGTTTAACGTAGGGAAGAGTGATTATCAGTTTAAAAAAATGAACAAGCAGGTAATTGTCAAAGACCTTCCCTTCCGGGCCCTTTGCTTCTGGGCAGAACCACCACCAGGCTGAGGGTCCTTGGCCTGAGCCAGCTGTAGGCTTCCCTGGGCAGGGGATTGCCTGGACTGGACATCCCCAATCCAGCCACTGGCCACTGACGTCACAGAGCAAATCAATCACTTCTCTGTCATTCTTCAGGCAGGGAAGGGTGATCTATCACTTTGAATCTTGCCATGTGAACCTGAAAAGAATGACACCCTGACAAATCACCCCAGAGAGCACCCAAAGGAAACAAAGTGAGCCCCTCCCCCATGCCCCCCCTCCAGTCCCCCTCCACAATACCTCCTGTTTTCATCACTTGCAGGCAGCTGGGCAGAAACCACACAGCAGCATTAAAGGGCTGGACAAGAACACCCGGTTGCAAACAGGGCACAGATGCCAAAGCGTGTTAACCCTGCTTGCCTGTAATGAATGAGGACCAGGAAGGCCATCACCAGGGCCTCCCTCTGAGCATGTGGAGCGCAGAAAGGAAGGGAGAGAGAAGGGCCTTTCTCTATGCATTTGTGTCTTGGGTGTAGTGGTTTGTTTCTCATTCTGGTTGTTTGATGAATAATGGTGATTTTTGTTTCCTTGAAGATGAATTGAGAACAATGACGCATCTTGAAATGATCACTTATTCTGCGGGAACAGAACATGATAGAAACCTAAAAGCTTGTTAGGTTGCCTTTATTCCAACCTCTCTTTGTATTTAGAGTATCTGCCAAAATATATTTAATCCTATAAAACCCCGAGATGTACATTTTTTGGCTTACGTATAGTCGGATTTACTCTATTGGAAAAAGATGCTATATGTCTTCCATTTCCAAATCAAGCTCCTCAGAATGAGCTGGCTGGGCAGGGCTGGGGGGAAACCCCAGGAGAGGTTCCATTGTGCATAGCTGGGAGAGGGTCAAGAGAAGCTGGAAGAAATTCTAGAAAGTGCCAGTGGGCGGGTTAGCAAGATAGCTGCGGGACCTGCATGAGTCCAAGCTCCTAGGAAAGCTTTCATTAGTCAAAGCCCCAAGTCCCAGGCCCCTCGCAGGTAGTAGATTGTTTTACAATTTTCTCTTGGATATCGTCATCCGGCTAGGAGTACATGCAATGTGCTAAGTGGATGAACTGGGCAAGCAAATCATCACCAGCTTTCATGGGATGCTTACACAGCATCTATCAGTAGGAGAAAGGCTTTCCAGAGACCACTGGGAGAAGAGACACATGCTTTGAAAGCTCTGGCTTCCTTCAAGTTGTTGCAAGGAAACTTTCCTCATGTTCTTTCTTCTTTCTGGAATGTTCTAGCACCTCGTGTTCATCTAGCTTTTACTTCTTATTCATGGACTAGATACTAGTTTAAGCATTCGCTCCTCAGGGACCCTCCATGAGCACTCAGTCTCAGACAGGCTCTTTTCCAGAACCCTGTTCCTTTACTACAAAGAACTCATTCCAGTTTGCAAATATTCATTCGTCGATGTGATTATTTGACACCATTCTCCCTCAGCAGACTAAGCTCTATAAGGACAGGGACCTGTCTTCTTACTCAATACCTGTATATAGCGCCAGTCACACATGAGTTCAATAAATATTTTTTGAGTGAATAAAGGAACTCAGGAAGAGAGGAAACACCTAGGCCACTCCAAAACTGACTGTGCCATCATCCTAGCCCCAGGGCCTGGGGGATGAAGTGAGAATAGTGGCTACTTGGTTCATCATCCAGTTGAAGCAGGAAGCATCAAGGACTCCTATCTAAAGGATCCCTGTTCATTCAATTCCGAAGACGTGTGTTGAAACATGTATACCTAAATAACCAAACAGCAGAGTGCTTCTAAGAAGACCTATCTAAACGTGAATAAAAATCAATTTTAAGGGCCTCCCTGGTGGCACAAGGGGTTAAGCACTGCACTATGAAGCAATCTGAAGCCTCTGCAGCTTAAGTTCAACCCCCAGTTGTCCAGGGAGCAAACCACATGGCGCAGCAGACCTCTCCTATCTCGCCTGCTGCTCCCCTCAGCAGTGTGTTTCAGTCAGTCTGCCTGTTCTGTTCCCCACTCTGTCTCTGGTGGATCCTCTCATCCCCCGCATCTCTGGCCTATACCCCAGCTCTTGTGTGCATAAATAAATAAATCTTTTAAAAAAAATCAATTTTAAAATGCTATCGATCAAGTCACCTGGCCATGTTAGATAGAATGGCTACAATTACTTCATCAAGGAGCTCCAACAATGCCAGCATTGCACATTCTGGCCTTTGACATACACCCACCAAAGGAACAAGATGTCGAGAAATAAATACCAAGACTTCCTAAAGCGTTCTTCTTTATAGTACTAACATCAGCGAAAGCGCTGCCAGAGGAAACACTTGTTTCTCAGAACACTGGGGATAATGGCTGGATTGTATGATTTATCTTTAGGGCAGCAAACCACAACAGAGCTAAAATTAGTCACCATTGCTGAATGAAAATGCTATGGGTTGCAAGATAAATAGACATTGAGTAATCTGTGCAGAGTCTGAAGAGTACTTAACACCAAGCATGGTATCATTTCCATTAAGTCTCTGCAGTTAGCATGGTAGCATAAGGGTGGATATTTTCATGATTATATGGCTCTGCTGCTTTGGTGGAACCTTCGAAAAGATGCTTTAGAAAGGAGGTATCTCAGTCAATCTGCCTGTTTTGTTCCCCATTCTGTCTCTGGTGAATCCTCTCACCCCGCCCCACACCTCTGCCCTGTAACCTAGTTCTTGTATGCATCAAATAAATAAATCTTTGGGCCTCCCCTGTGGCGCAGCAGTTGAGCGCTGGGTTGCGAAGCTGCCTGCAGCCTCTGCAGCGCCGGTTCAATCCCCAGCTGCTCCCCAGCCACTGGAGGAGGGTCCCACATGGCCCGCAGACCTCTCCTGCCACCCGCTGCTCCCCTCAGCAGTGTACTTTGGTCCTTCTGCCTGCTCTGCTCCCCGCTCTGGCTCTGGTGAATTCTTTCACTCTCCCGCGTTTCTGACTGTACCCAGTGCTTGTATAAATAAATAAATTAATTAATTAATTAAAAATCCAATGTGCTAATAAATAAATAAATAAATCTTTAAAAAAGAAAGAAAGGAAGTACTTAGGGTCCTCCCGGGTGGTGCAGCGGGTTGAGTGCAGTGCTGTGGAGCTGTCTGCAGCCTCTGCAGCACAGGTTCAATTCCCAGCCAGCCAGAGAGATGCCCACATGGAGTGGAAGACCTCTCCTGTCTCGCCCGCTGCTCCCCTCAACAGTGTATTTCAGTCAGTCTGCCTGTTCTGCTCCCCACTCTGTCTCTGGTGAATTCTCTCACCCTCCCATGCCTCTGGCCTGTACCCCAGTTCTTGTATAAATAAATAAATCTTAAAAAAAAAAAAAAGAAAGAAAGAAAGGAGTTACTCAGTATGATGGAAAGAGAACAGGTTTTGGAGTCGTGATGAACTGGACTTGAATTTTAGGTTTCCCACTTAGAGTTTTGTGCTGTTAGGCCTCATCTATAAAAATGGAGGTGTTCCGACTTGCTTCGAAGGGCTACATCGGGGGTTGGTTAATTATGGCCCTTGGGCCAAATCTGGTCTACCACCTGTTTTTGTAAATAAAGTTTTATTGGAATACAGCCACACTTATTTTTTTACAAGTTTTTTATGGCTGTGTTTATGCTGCAGTGGTAGAGTGGTTACAATAGAGACCATATGGCCCACAAAGACTAAAGTGCTCACTATCTGGCCTTCGCAGGAAACGTTGTGATCCTAGGTATTGACTGCAATGAGCTCTGCCTGTCTGAACACATTTTCCTGCCTCCCTTCAGCTAGTTCATCCTTAAGAGTCATTTCTTTAGATCAATTTTCTCTTCTACCTGAGATAAAGTTGCATCTCTTGTTCGGTGCTCCCACAGCGCCACCTTGGATAAGACTCACCACATTTGCAAATTTCAGTTCAGTTCAGTTCAGTTCAGTTCCACCTTCTTAACTAAAAGGTTAACTCCCTGAGAATCCAGATGATGCCTGCATCCTACATCCTTAATAGAAGATTCTAGTAAATAGCTTAGCTGTATTCTACACAATTGTACCCCTCCACACTACCTCCCTACCTTTGACCAAATATTCCTGGCATGATCAAAGTCTACCTGGTAGAGAAAAAAATTAATTCAAGTAAAAGGCATTAGAATGGGGGAATCTTCAAATCCCTATTACAATTACCAATAGCAGGATTGTTGCCAGGAGCCAACACTGTCACTATGGATTTGATTAATGGACTTTTCCTAGAATCCAAAGTCATGTTATTAATGATTCTTGTCAAACATCTGCTCTGTGAAGACACTGGATGGGTATTGTGGTGGATACAAAGAAGCATAATCCTGTTGAGTCGGATCTCAGCCAAGAGTTACTTCTGAACTCAGAACTCAGGACACCATGTCCTCCAAATTAGCATACCATGTCTCATGAGAACTGACACCATTGTATTTCCTCTAATTTAAAAACATAATATTGTCTCTCCAGATGAAAGAGCCAGCTCACTTTTAGAGACCATAATATGTGAAAATATATGATGTCTAATGACAGAACCATACCCTCTGTGGCAAGAAGGGAAACCAACTTGCCAACTCACCAAAGAGAAGACTCATCACTCTCACTCCAAATGCTCATTTGTAAAATGAAAAGTGGACTTACACACTCACACACACACACACACACACACTCCACTTTGCAAAAAATGTATGCCTTCATTTACAAAAAGCAAATATCCCTAAGATATAATGCTATTCTACTTTGCACATCAATTCTCTCCCATCTGGTCATTCACCATTACATGACAAATTATACCAAAACTCAGTCATTCAAAGCAGTTATTTTATCATGTTCATGGCAACCTGCAAGTCCAGAATTCAAGAATTGCTCATCTGGGGACTGACTAGGAATTGCTCCTATAATGAAGCCAGATTTTGACCTGGGTGACAATGGTCTGAAAACTCAATAAGGCTGATGCCCCAAATATCTCACTCATGTGGCAGCAGAGGTTGTTGGCAGTAGGCTGAGAACCCATCTAGGGCTGTCAGCATCTAGCGGTGCTCTCATTCAGCATGGAAGCTGTATTCTGAGGGTCCCAAAGGGCAGTGTACAAAATGAGGGATCCAGTGATCCATGTTGAAGCTCCTGACCTTCTGACCTAACATCTGACCCAACATCACTTCTGCACATTCTGATGGATACAAGTCAGAGAGACCAGCATAAATCCAAGGGGAGGGGAGTAAAACCCCAATGGGAAGTCTTCCCAGTGGGAGAAGATTATGTGGTCACTTCTAACCAGCCACATTACATAAGAATAACCTTCATTTTCAACTTCATCATTCTTAAAGTAATTTAACTATTTTGCCACATATATAACTAAACCAAATTTATATATACTACCATGGGAAGACTTTTCATAAAATAAGTCAAAATACTCAGGTGTCCCAGGCACTCACAGGGCTCAACTTTAATCTCCTCACCTGTGATGACCCTGGGTGCCCAGTTTAGGCCCAAAAAAAGGAAGCCATGGTCCAGTGATCTCACTGCATGCCATTAGAAATTTCTCTCTAAGTAAACAATAGTGTGTTCGCTCAACAGAAGCAGGATCAACACTTACCTGTGAAAGGTATGTTCTCATGCTCCAGGTGCTTTCACATCTTAATGCCAACAGAAGGCAGGTGGTACCAGCATTTCTGACCTACAGTTTCCTCAAAAGCAGAGTCAGATACAAGGACTTGGATGCAGAGTCTCAAGGATTGTGACTCTAGGGAACATTGTGAGGGGGGATGAGACAGAACACAGGGGCAAACCAAACCAGAGTGCATTAGTGAGTAGGTTACCTCCGTGAGCAGCAGAGGTCCAGTCCCCTGGGGATCACTGAGAGACTGTATGGAGTTCGTCTTTAGATGCTCCCCACTGAGGGAGGATCTGACCCACATAGGGTGGGTCATTCTTGGGGCACTAAATCCTTGGCATGCTCACCCCACTATGCACATGACCTGAGTGTGCCCCCAGACCAGAGGCCCCCTCAGGAAGAAGCACACAGGAAGTTGGCATGTGCAGGCAACCCCTGGTGAGCTGGAATGGCGAGAGGGCCACCCTCAGTGTCTGCTGTTGAGTCAGAGACCATGAGGCCCTTGAGACTCTTGATTTGGGTCCAGGTAAGAATTCGTGTGGGAGTCAGAACAGGCAAGTTAGAAATGAAGTTTTCATTGTGATAGTGTACACGAGAGAGAGCGAGGGCAGAGTCCAGAGAGAATGGGCCTGGTGGGTTGAGGCAGCTGGTGTATACGTGTTTAGTAGGGGGCTCGCCCTGGGGTCCTGAACTGGTTCTGACGTGGGTTTTTTTGTTGTTGTTGTTTAGTAAGACTGTTGAATCATAATGGAATCCCAGAGGTTAAATCAAGATAGAGTTTAAACAAGTAGGGTTGGGTCATCTTGTCCCTGAAGGTATGCAGACACATTTCCAGAGTCACCAGATGAGGGGTGAGGGGCTGGAGTTCATCTCTTACCTCACAGAGATTTCAGCCTCTTCCATGTTTATTTAACCTCTTATTTACCAGTCCAGTGAAAACAGTGGGAACAAGAAAGTTCTGTCCTTGAGTCTGGTCCCTCCCACTCTTGCTGAGAAATCTTTCATCCTCTTAATCTTTTTTTTAAGATTTATTTATTTATGCATACAAGAACTGGGGTACAGGCCAGATGTGTGGGGGGTGAGAGGATTCACCAGAGAGAGCGGGAAACAGAACAGGCAGACTGACTGAAATACACTGCTGAGGGGAGCAGCGAGCGAGACAGGAGAGGTCTGCTGCGCTATGTGGGTATCTCTGAGGCCGGCCAGGATCAAACCCGCACTGCAGAGGCTGCAGACAGCTTCACAGTGCTGCACTCAACTGCCTGCACCTCCAGGGTGGCCCCATCCTCTTAATCTTCAAGGGACAACAGTCTTGGTCTTCTGTAACTACTTCCTGCTGAACGTGGGTGTGGTCCCTACTTGCAGGCATGAGGAGAGAAATTCTGTCTCAGCCTAAGAGAGAGACCCACAAGCTCTGGGTTTGGGGCAGGTTGAATTGCTTGTAATATTATTTTTACAGCAATTGTTGCATGCCTGATGCCAAAAGTTTGGACAAGACCCACCATTAGGGAGATGAGAATAACTAAGGGATCCCCTGAGTGAGGAGAGTTGAGACCACCATCATGTAAGCCAATCCCAAGGATCTGACATCCCTTGAATTCTGTATCCTTTTGGAGACAAAGAGGATGAAGTAATTTAAGAAGTAAGGGCCAAAGATCAAAAGAAATCATCATATTCTACTAACTGTGGCCTCAGAACATAATGAGCCTATTAATCCACCCAAACAGTTAGAAAAGGCTTTGTTTATTTAGGAATCCAGGCCAGAATGCAGTTTCTTTTTATATACATATTTTTTTAAATTATTTATTTTTTATGTTGATTATTTTTATTTTTTACATCATTGTTCATTTTTAAACAATATTTGCTTCCTCCCACTCCCTCAGGTGTAGTCCCCATAAAGTTTCCTTCCCCAATGCACCTGTGCACCATCACCTCAGTCCCCTGTGCTCCTCCCTCTCTCCCTCTGATCCCTCTCCCTCCTCCCCTGCAGGATGTCTCTGGTTTATAATTGTCCGTTTTTGCTTTGTTGTGCTTTGTGTCATTATTATTTTTTTACAATGATGTCTTGTTTGGTTCCCCTATATTCCTGCTATAAGTGAAACCATGCAATATTTTTCTTTTTCCTGCTGGCTTATTTCACTGAGCATAATTCCTTCTAGCTCCATCCACGTTGCTGCGAATGGCATGAGTTTATCTTTTTTGATTGCTGAATAATATTCCATCGTGTATATATACCACATCTTCTTGATCTAGTCATCTATTTTTGGGCATTTGGGTTGTTTCCAGGTTTTACCTATTGTGAATAGTGCTGCAATAAACATAGGGGTACAGGTGTTCTTTTGAATCACTGTTTCTGTGTCCTTTGGGTAGATCCCTAGTATTGGAATTGCCATGTCATGTGGTGGCTCCATTTTTAGTAGACTGAGGAACCTCCAGACAGATTTCCATAGTGATTGGACCAGTTTGCACTTCCACCAGCAATGTAGGAGAGTTCCTTTTTCACCACATCCTTGCCAACATTTGTTGTTGCTTGTTTTTTTTTTTGATATGTTCCATTCTTACTGGTGTAAGGTGGTATCTCAGTGTGGTTTTGATTTGCATTTCCCTGATTATAAGGATGTTGAACACTTTTTCATATGCCTGTTGGCCATTTGCATTTCATCTTTGAAGAAATGTCTTTTAAGTTCTTCTGCCCATTTCTTGACTGGGTTGTTTATTTTTTTGTGTTGTTGTTGAGTCCTGTGAGTTCTTTGCATATCTTTGTGATCAGTCCCTTATCAGTTGACTGGAGTGCAAAGATTTTTTCCCAGTCAGTGGGGTGTGTCTGTTTTGGTTAATGTCTCTTTTGCTGTGCAGAAGTTTTTTGGTTTGATGTAATCCCTTGTGTTTATCTTTTCCTTGACTTTCTTTGCTTCTGGTGGTGGGTCTTTAAAGATGTTATTGCAATGTATGTCTTGTAGTGTTTTACCTATATTTTCTTCTATATTTTTTATGGTTTCAGTTCTTATGTCCAGTTTTTTTAAATCCATTTTGAGTTGATTTTTGTGCACGGTGAAATGTAGTGGCCTAGTGTCATTTTTTTGCATGTGGTGGTCCGGTTTTCCCAGCACCATTTATTGAACAAACTGTCCTTGTTCCATTGCATATTCTTTGTTTCTTTGTCAAAGATCAGTTGTCCACATAAATGTGGTTTTATTTCTGGGCTCTCTATTTGGTTCCGTTGGTCTGTGTGTCTGTTTTGGCTCCAATACCAAACTGTTTTAAATATTATGGCTTTGTAGGATAGCTTGAAGTTTGGAAGTATGATACCTCCTTCCTCCTTTGTTTTCATCAGTATGGCTTTGGCTATTCATGTTTTTTTGTGGTTCCATATGAATTTCATCAGTATTTGTTCTATTTCTTTGAAGAATGTTATTGAGATTTTTATTGGAATAGTGTTGAATCTGTATATTGGTTTTGGTAGGGTGGACATTTTAATAATGTTAATTCTTCCAATATATGAGTGGGGGATGTCTTTCCATTTCTTTGTGTCTTCTTCTATTTCTTTTAACAGTGTTTTATAATTTTCTTTGTATAAGTCTTTCACCTCTTTTGTTAGGTTTGTTCCCAAGTACTTGATTTTTTTTGTTTCAATTATAACAGGGATGGTTTTCTTGATTTCTTCTTCTTCAGATTGATTGTTTGTGTATAGGAAGGCTGCTGATTTTCTTGTGTTGATTTTGTATCCTGCTACTTTACCGAACTGGTTATTTTGAGTAGTTTTTCTGTGGCATTTTTAGGGTTCTCTGTGTATATTATCATATCATCTGCAAATAGTGATAGTTTAACTTCTTCTTTTCCTATCTGGATTCCTTGTATATCTTTCTCTTGTCTTATTGCCCTGGCTAGGACCTCCAGTATTATACTGAAGAGCACTGGTGAGAGAGGACATCCTTGTCTTGTTCCTGATCTTAAAGGAAAGGCCTTCAGCTTTTTGTCATTGAGAATAATATTGGCGGTGGGTTTGTCATAGATGGCTTTTATCATGTTATGTTCCTTCTATCCCGAGAATTTCAAGGGTCTTCATCATAAATGGATGTTGGACTTTGCAAATGCTTTCTCAGCATCTATTGATGTGATCATGTGGTTTTTATTTTTCTTATTGTTGATGTGTTGGATTACACTAACAGGATGCAGTTTCTTTAAGGTGTCCCCAATCTGGGTAACCTGTGGGAAACAACTTCTTTCTCTGCATTCTCAATTTTCAGCTGTCCTGGAGCTCCGCTCAAGATTGTTGCTATCACTCATCTGTAAATTCAAGCCTCAGAGAAAAAAAGTCAGGTGCTATTGTTTTCTCTTTGTGTCCTTTAAGGTCTGAGAGCAATTTAACCATTTAGCCTCCATTACACTGTGTTGTGCTCAGAGCTTTTTCCCAGTTATTCTCCAAGACCATTCTGTTCTGGTTTTTCATCTTGCAGCTATTGTCATTTTATGAAAGTGGCAACTGAGGCTCAGAGCGGTTAAGTAACTTGCCTAGGGTCACACAGCAGATACAAGTCAGCCTACTTCTGACTTCTAATGCCCCTGGGAGGGCAGGAAAGGGTGAGTGAGTTGCCTAGAACCACCTGATACACTTCACACCACAGTCACCTATACAGGATCCTCACCCACAGGGCTCTCCAGTCATCTCTTACAAAATCCTCTGCCTCACAAAATGTGGAGCCTAATGAACAGCTTAACAGGAAACATTCTCTTGGTTTTTGACTCAGCAAAGCGACGCTATTGCTGTAAGTCAAAACACGTGTCATCTGCACCAGACATTATGAGCCTCCCCAACTGTGTGGAAACAACCCAGAAGGAATCTCCTCAGAATCAGAATGTACTTTGAAAGCAAGAAGCAGGGCCAGGGAACACACCAACTGGGCCAAGTGGGGCTCCACAGAGGAGCTCACTTTTCCTGGAATCCCCCTCAAGAGCTGCAGCACTGACCCCACACCACACTCATGCAGCCTGAACACCATGACCAATTAGTGGCCAAGCCAAGGCTGGACCCCAGAGAGTGACCGATCTGTGAGTGAGGGATGGACGAGGGAATGCCCCTGGATGAGAAGAAAGATGAGCAGCTGAAAAGCTTGCCTGTCAGCAGGCCTGGAAGAGCCATGACACAGGACGCACAGGCCAGGGATGCAGAATCCTCCCCTTACCCAGAAATACCTCTGACTACTTCCTGCTGCCTGTGAAACTCCAAGCACTGCCACCTGCACAAGGTCATCCAGCAAATGGGAGCAGAGCATAATGGTGATGCCTCCTGAGTGGACCAGACCCCAAAGAACACTGCACCTCCCCCCAGCCTCAGCAGGTTCTGCACTAGCATCTACAGTTAAAGCTCCACAGAGAACGCCCCTGCCTGGGGCACTGGGCCTTGTGAAACTTGGCCCAGTAAATGACCATTCAGCTTCCGGAGCTGCTGGTCTTGCGTGCAGGTAGCAGGCAGGTTGCTACAAGGTAGCAAACAGGGCCCTGGGCTCCCAGGAAGCCAAGCTGCAGGTCTCTCTCAGCTTGCCGTGGGAGGGAGGTGGACAGAAAACACCATGGCTGGTGAGAGAGGAGGTCCTGCAGAGGGCCGGAGCCCCACAGTCAGGGATGATGTGATAGGGTTGGGGGACCCCGAAGGGACTGCTGGCTGGAGTTTGGAGTTTGTGTAAAGGAGAAAGGGGAGAGTTCTAGAGGAAAACTGGCCATTACCATGTGTCCCAGAAGGTCAGGGTGCAGATTCAGGAAGGTTCAGGAGACAACGACACCGGGGAGGCAGCATGGGCTTCTTCTGTGCCTGGAGCTTTTCTGCTGTCTCACAATCTCAGCCTTGGCACAACTGACGTGCAGGCCAGATGCTCTGTGTGGACAGTCCTGAGTGAGGCAGGGAATGGAGCAGCACCCCTGGGTTCCAGCCCCTGGATGCCTGTATCTAACCCCAAACCCCAGTGGGACAATAAAAATGTGTCCTGATATTGCCAGATATTCCCCAGGAGGCTAAAGCACCCCAGACCGGGAGCCACTGCTTTATGTATATTAAGCTAATTAGTACACTACTTCCACATAATTAATATAATAATTCCACAAGGTGGGTAATGTTATTAGCTCCCATTTACAGGTGAGGGACAGTACATAATGAGGCCAAGTTCAGGTGGCTTGTGAGACACAGGATGCTCAGCCAGGCAGACATACTCAGAGCCCATGATCTTCCTCATGGTGTTTCATTTAGTGTGTCAAAATATAAAGTTTAAAAGTGCAAAATATAGCAAGCATTGTGCTTTCAGTTTTGTAGAAATTTGAATGATATGTCATGAACCCCATAACAAACAAGAATATAGACTTAAGTCAGAGAGTTGAAATTACATAGGCTAATTTCTTTCTTGAATAGTCTAAGTCACATTTTTTTTAAATAACTGCAGAATTTGGAGTCCAGGTAATATTCTAACCTGATTTTTTCATCCATTTTCCAGAACTGACTGAAATCTGCTCCCTCCCACACATTTCTTGAGATGCAGCATGGATTACCTTCTCCTCCAAGAAGTCCTCTCTGGTTTCTCCCCCCACCTACTCCCTCCTCTGAAGTGACTTCGTATGTTCATCCTTATTGCAATCATTGCCTTTATCTATCAAACTGGTATAACAAGAATGACTACTTCATAGGTTTCCATGACCACTGAATGAGTTAATGCAGATAAAGTGCTTAAAATGACACGAAACATATAATAACCCCACAAAAGGTAGCTATCATTATCACTTACACACAGATGAAGAAATGGAGGCAATCAGGATTCAAGTTGATGTTCATGCTGCCACCCTGTGTCCTGCATGATTTATCCATCAGGTTGAGTATCCAAAAGAAAGGAATTGGTTGAAGCAAGGATTAAACCCAAATCAGCTGGCTTCAGGGGCCTCTGAATCTCACAAACCAACCAAAGTAGGAGAGCCCTGAGCACCAGAGACTCCGGTCCCTTGTGTTTTGGTGCCCTCTGCTGGTCGAGGACTCAGCTGCTGGGAATGAGCGTGTGCCTGGGGACTTGGGATGGGAAAGAGAGAGTGGACCAGAGTGTCAATGCTCTGTGCATTACAGTCTCTATAAGGACTTAGGTCCACGCCCAATTTTCCTATTTTTAGCACAGAAGAACATAAATAGCAGGTATTAGAAAAACTCAGATGTTCCTCTGAGCCAGACGATATGCAAGGCGTTGTCACATCCACTTCTCTCATTCAACCTGATTTGGGCTTGCAGGACAGGTGTGGGCAAAAGGACAGTGGGCTCCTGGAGCTGGGGCCACAGGAGTGAAAGAACTAGAACTAGAGGTTGTGGCACTCACCTCATGCACATACACACCCGTCCTGCTATACTAATAAATGGATGCATTAATTTCCAGAAATAGCTGCCTTCGCAAACCATTTATGTTTGAAGTATTTATCATTAATGAGACCAATAGGGCATCGTAATGCAAGAGGAATTAGTGTTTATTGAGAGTGGACCCTGGGGTAGGCTCTTCGTGTGTGAGAGGGATGACTGTAGGTAATTTTTGGAAAGTTCTGCAGTGAGGTGAGCCAACGACCACACCAACATCTGACAAGCTGAGTGTCCCTCCAAGACCCATCTTTTCTCCTTGCACCATGAGCAGCGCTGGCCCCTCTGTCTATTCGTGGGCACTCAGGCTCCCCATGCACACAGAGCAGGAATGGATGTTGACCCACCCGGCCAGCGTCTCCAATTCAGACAACAGTCCTTCAGCCCTTAAGAAGCACACCTGTCTCTGCTCCCACCAAGGGACAAAGAACACATCTTGGAAGGGGAAGAGCTGGCTGCTGAAGACAATCGGATTAGTTTTCCTGGGCTGGCGGGTGGTTCTGAATCATCCACAAAAACAAGCATTTTGCCATCTGGTAATTATCCTGGGGTTCCCGTGTCAGCCCCTCGCCTGCATCCTGCCCTCCTCGGGAAGCACAGCCCCTGGGTGGTCCAGATGGCCTGCGCACAATGAACAGAGCTTGCTGATGCACGTGTGAACCCTCTGCCACAGGAAGTCCTCCCATGCAAAAATACACCCAAGCTGGCTTCCCCTGGTAAATGACTCGTTGCAGAGTCGGGACTTCCGAGAACAAAGACCTCCGGGACCTCTGGGTTCAGCACTCCCTGTGTCCTTTTATTTTCCCTTTTAGGTTAAATTATTTTTATTGACATAAGATTGGTTTATTGCACCCACCTCCTTTCTATCATTGAGCCAAAATGACCCCAGTCCACAGGGCCCCCAGCTCACCCCTGACACCATGGCGCCACCACGCTGAGTGACAGTGGGGGACCCTCGAGAATCAGCTCCCTCACCTGGGAAAGAAGGAGAGGAGCTGTCCAGAGCAGTCTCTTTTCCCGTAGTTGCCTCCACGCCTCCTCCTGTCCTCTTGCCTCCGACAGTCAGTAGAAACGCCCATCTCCAGCTCACTCAGCCAGTGCGCACTAGGGAGCCCCTACCAGCCCTCGGGTGAGGGGACCTCCAGCATCAGAGGCCAGAATTCACCCCTGAGTAAGGGGTGAGAGTCTCCAAATCACGCAACAGCCAGACCATCCTCCCTCCAGCTCTTGAAGGCCTAAGCTGCCCCCTGCTGCCCAGGTCGGCCAAGCGGCTTTCTGCTCACACAGAGCAGAGGACGGACTGCTGTGAGGGGAGACAGAATATGACTGAAGAGCTTGTTAGGTGCAGGCACATATTCCTGGAAATAGCACTTGGGACTTCACTCCTCTAAGCCTTGTAAAATAAGAATGAGCAGTCACTATGGAAAAGGGTCATTTATTGTGGTGATTAAACCTGTGAACATATGTGCTGGTCTATAGCAAGTGCTTCATAAAATTGATTTTACTGTTGACATATAGAGTAATGGCCGCTGTGTCATTCATGGTAGGGATTCCCCGCCTCCCACTGTGGGCATTTTGGGTTAGATGATTCTTTGCTGGGGGGCGGCAGGGCTGTCCTGTGCTGTGGACAATATTTAGCAGCATCTCTGGGCTCTGCTCACTGGATTCCAGAAACCTCTGGTTGTGACAACCAAAAATATCTTCAGACATTGTCAATGTCTCCTGGGGGACAAAATGCCCTGGGTTAAGAACCACTGACTTATCACACTCGATGGCGGTCACTCAACTCCTTAACTTTAATTTCCTCTAGTGGCAAAAGGAGGAAAAAAATCTATTTTTCATTCATATGATTACCTTTAAATGTTAGCTCGCTTTATTCCTATAATAGTACTGGAGGCCAGGGCCATTTGTAGGTAAAGAGACAGAAACCCAAGCCCACCTAATTGCAGAGGTGATTAGAATGCTATGGGAAGGTCGGGGGTATGAGATAACTTTACAGGAGGGGGCAGGGGCTCATGAACAGGTCCTAGAGAAGCCAGGACTAAAGCAACAGACATAGAAAGCAAACAAGAAACTAAATGAGAACAAGGAACCCAGGCCCAAGAAGGGTGCATTCATTCCGGGGAAGGATCAGTCCCTTCTGGCCAGAAACCCCGTCAGAGAAGCAAGTAACCAGCTGTGAGGGTCCATGGAGTTATCTTAACCTGAAACTAAAGAGTTTCAACTGTGAAGGTGAGTGTGGCCAGTTGGAGAAAAAGCAGACAGGACCCATTCAGGGATGTCAGACAAGCAACGTCATGCCAAGAGACACGTAGGACTCAGCCATTTCCTGTGGTTCACCTGCTCAGGTGGAATATTCCCTCTGAAAACTGTCCTGCTGGAATAAAACGGGTGTAAACACTGACCTAATTCACTGTGCATGATTCACGGTGCATGACTCAGCAGGCAGGAAAAAGGGAAGAGGAGCAAATAGACCAACGTGATTATCCAAGGAGAGAGAGGGGCTCCCTGAGCTGATGAAAACTGGGGTGCTTCCTGTGGCTTAGTCAGAGCACCTGAGTGCTAAGCGGGGCCACCCAGTGACTGCTGGTACATGTAGGACAGAGGTCATGGATATGGGGCTCGGAAGAAACAGTTCGGGAGACTACCACTTAAATTGACTAGCTAGTAATCCTGGAAGGATCATTTTCTCCTAAGCTGCATTTCTTTATTGAAGTTGGGGAGCAGCGCCTGCATTGAATAGCTTGTTGTGGGGGTCAGGGAGGGAGAACTGAAGAAAGGTAGTCTTAATCTCCCCCTCAGTTGAAGAAAAGAGTCTTAGGAATTTCCTCTGTCACTACATCAATACAACTGGGCTTTGAGGACCTAGCACCCAGATTCGCAGTCTTTGACAGAATCAACTGGTCAATCATTCCCCACGCATACAAATGCTCCCTTGTTCTCTCCTGATTCTGAGAAGGTACCTCTGTGCCACAGGTTTAACCTCCAGAACAGGTATATGAGTGCAATTCTTTATGAAAGGAAGAAATAAAGCCCAACTCAGCGCTCACCACTCTCGTGCCCTGAGGACCCCACTGCTGTCCAATGCAAGTCTCCCCACCCCACATGCCACCCTCTAGTCAAAGACTCAGACACAGAGGAGTGTCCACCAGCCTGGCCAGCACACACTTCAAGGGACAGAGGAGAAAGACCCATCTCCATGGGCCCCGGCAGATAGGTCCAAATATGTTTTCAAACTTGGTGTTCAAAAAATATGGTGCCTTTGGTTAAACACATGCCCCTTCCATCTGAGCCACAAGAGACATTTCATCCATATGTTTCTCGCTCAAATGTAACCTCCTAAAACACTGCAAAGATGGTTCTGCATGCTCTATTATTTATTCATTCTGTTTTTACTCCAGAAGCAATAAATTCTATTTTCCTGAGACAAACAGTCTTAACACTCAAAATATTTACACTTGAGCCAAGCACAGAATTTCCACTGCACCCTGATTGACTCGGGCAGAAACACATCTCAGCCCCGGGAGGGCAAGGATTCTCAACCAAGTCATTCAAAACAGCATATCTAACAAGTGTTAGATATTTTACAGTTGGATAACTTTACAGCTGGAGATAAAAATGTTTCACTAAAGCAAAGTATGGAATATAAAATATAAAAAGGAGACAATATCCTCTTGTTTGTTGGCAATGTCCAGAAGATGTCATAACTCTCAGAGAGAATTTTCAGAATCATCATGGACTGGTAGGTAACATGGTTATGTTCATTAAGGGAAGAGATGATCAGCCTCCCTAGTGGCCTAGGGGTGAGTCTCAGCACTGTCACTGCCACAACCTGAGTTCAATCCCCAGCCAGGGAGCTGACCCACATGGCACAGCAGACCTCTCCTGTCTCACATGCTGCTCCCCTCAGCAGTATGTTTCAGTAGATCTTCCTGCTCTGCTCCCCATTCTGTCTGGTGAATCCTCTCACCCCCCTCATCTCTGGCCTAGCCTACAGCCCAGTTCTTGTATGCATAAATAAATAAGTTTTTTCTGTTAAAAAAAAAAAAAGAGGAGAGATGAAATTTGAAAAACACTAGTATAGGAGAAAAATATTACCTTATGTCTTCCTTGGAAGTTTTAAATATGTTTGATATTGATGCAAAACTTAATTTTGCAGTTAAATAATAGAAAACGTTTAAGTCAGTTTAAATGCCTTCTTACTTCTGCCTTCACCACTTTTGAGTGAGAAAGTTTGAATAAGAGACTTAATGGACAAAAAACTCTAAAAAGTACCTATTCTCTACAATTACCCACAAAGCTAGTGGAAATAGCTCACTTATGGGTAGGGATAAAAGCAAAATTAAAATAACTTCCAAACCCTAGGTTAAAACATCACCAAGTCAATTCAAGGTGGTAACGCTAAGCAGCAAAGGCCTGAGACACTAAATTAACCTAAATGAACTCAAGACATCCCAGGTCATGTACAGGCTATTCTCCCGTTTCTCCCATGTGGCAGTACTGCTGGTGTCTCGTGGCTGAGACACCAAGCTGACTCCACCAAGCAGAGGAAGAGGGATGAGCAGTAAGACTAGGCATGCTCAGGATGTGGTTTTTAGTAGAAATAGCCCTGGATAGGATCGGCACAAGGATGAGTACCTTCCAGAATAAAGTTATCATAGAGTCTAACCTTCTGCTTGGTTTGGAGGTGGGAGTCAGAACACTCCAGCTGCCAGCGAGTCTTTGGAGGTACAGTTTTAGATGGGCTCTTATGGAATCTGAAGATTTCTCTACATGTTACAGTAGTCTCAACTCAGATGATACACGTGTTCGAACTATTTTTGACCCACCAGACCCTTAGGCTCTGTTCCCTTTTATCCAGGCTATTTTCTCTCTGCTGTTGTGATTGGTCATTTCTATTGTTCATGTTCACTGATTCCTCCTTTTGTCTGTTCATTTCACGCTTGAGGTTTTTTTCTTTTGGACATTGTTGTTTTTCATATAATGTTTTCATTGGATTCTACTCTATAACTATTTCTTTTTTGAGACTTCCTGTTTCTTTACTGAGACTATATTCTTTCATGTTTTAAAGGGTTGTTGTTTTGTTGTTTTGTTTTGTTTTTTTAAGTAACATTGCATTATAAAATCAGAGAACTTTCCAGTTGCATCATTGCAAGCATTATAGTTGTTTGCTGAAAAAAATTTCACGATGGTGCTTAACAATTCTTGTCAGACAATTTGACAGCTGGGTCATCTCAGCATTGGCATCTGTTGGTCTCTCATAATAAGCTCTCCCTGGTTATTGGTATAACAAATGACTTTCAGTTGAAATTTAGCCATTTTGTGTAAGCTTCAGAATCTTATGTAAATCTTGAACTTTTACTATTTCTTAATATCTGGTATCAGATTAGATCTTTAGTCTCTGCTTAAATAGCAATTTTTATTTCCTTCCTTAAAAGGTAACTCCCAGATTAGCAAAAGAAAAAGAGCAGGAGCTTTAGAACCAAAGAGAAAAATTCAAGTTCAGCTTGACTGCACCCTGGTGTAGACAAGATGTTCGATCTTTGGGAACCTCAGCTGCTTTCATGCCCACTCAGTGATTGCAGGAAAGACTGTTGGACTGAGTCCTTAGAGATTGTTGAGCAAAGACAGCTCTCAGATTCTTATCATGTAAGCCTTCCAAAAAGGGCAGTCTGCATCATCAAAGCTAACAAAAATAGATAGTTGGTCCGCAAGGTGGAGTCATGGGAAGTAACATCCCACACCTTCACTGTATTTTATTAGAAATGAATCACTAGGTCCACCCGTACTCAAGGGAAGTAAATGACACAAAGACATGAATTCTCAAAGATAAGATCATTGGGGTCATCTTTGAGTCCACCTCCACATTCTATTTCTAGGGAAGCCACCCAGATGGCACTTCCTAGTTCCCCAGTGGTAGTCATTGGATTGAGCTGTAGTCAATAGATCATGAACAGAGCAAAGTGCATCATTTCCAAAATCCTTCCCCCTTCAGCCAGCGGGACCTTGGAAAGCCCATGTTGAAGATGGCAGAGTCAAGGGATGGAAGAAGCATAAACCCCTGAGTTATCAGTTGAATGGAAATGGGTGGGGAAGTATTATCCCTTGATCAGGAACACCATTTTGGACTCCAAATCAGCAAAAGTCACCTTTTATCATGTTTGAGCCATTATGTAATGGGGCTTTATTGCTGCTAGTTTAATCTTACCTAATAGACCCAGGAAGCTATGGAGTAAATGTCATAAGGATGAGGGACATGGATGAGAGACAGAGAGAGAGAGAGAGTCATCCATGGTCCAGACCTATGGTTCAGGACTATGCCACAGGAAGGATAAAAATCTATCTAACCACCTCCCCGTCTTAAAAAAAAAAAATCATAAAATTCTTGGGGTAAATGTATTTCTTGTGGAAAATGTCAGTAGGCAGAATTTTCCATCAAACATAAAGCAAGTCAGAAAAAATATTCAACCATACAAAAGCAGGATTGAAGAGAATGAGAAGTAAGAGAAAGGAAGACCCAGGAAGTCACAGAAATTATGAACAGGCACTAGCCATGGAAGTGGAGTACGCTTCAATTTCAACTAAATCTCCAAGGGACAGTGTGGTCCTAAATGTCATTTAAGTTTGATGTGCCCGAGCGCCAGTAAAGGAGAGAGGAACAAAGGTCAAGGATCCAGGTTAGTTCTAGAAACATGAATGTATATGTCCACATTCACATCCACGTACATGGACATAAACATCCGTCTTTGCTGAGAAATAAGCAATACAGCAATAGGACTTGGCCCAGACTGACCTAGGTTAATGACTCCTTAACTCTGGCTACTGCAGAGTTGAGAAAATGAACCCATGTTTAAAGATCACAAGACAAAGGGAGAACATCAGTGGATGGGAATCATTCCAGGAAAATCTCTTTAAGGATCTGTTGCCTCTTGACTGACTCCAGTCCATCAATGGCTCTATTCATGTTGCCCATGCTTTTGAACCACTTAAAATTTGAGCACATCACTCACCCTCTTACAATTCCTGGCAAGTGAAAATGTTCATATACTGTAACTCTCATTTTCACCTAAATCATCACCTCATGACTTCTGGCTGATCCCCAATTTGAAACGGACCATGAAAGCAAAGACATCTGACACCCCGGAAAACATCAGATCCAACCACAGGCTGTTTGAAGGCAGCTTCACAAGATGAGTTTCAGATGTGTTTCAGCAAGCGGCACAGAGGCGGGGCGAGTGTGTGGGTCATGAAAGGAAGACCCTGGAAGGGGATGAATCCCCTAAGTGTTCATTGTTCAATTAAATGTATCATTCTGTCCATCATCAAACTTTCATGAATCACACCTATTATAGGATGGGATTGATGAAAGGCAGGAAGGGTTCCTATTTGAGGGGAAAGCCACATATTTAAAGCAGAATTTATCTCCTGACCTCAGAAGGGATGACTCCCAATAACCTAGCAAGGCATGACGGGCTGGTTTGTCAAGCAGGATGTCAAATCTTTCTGTGCCTTCATTATTCTACTTGGAGTAGAACATTTGATAGATTTATAAATACACATATGTGTATACAGGTCTAGCTATATAGAGAGATATAGATACACATATGTGTTTATATCGATATATGGCTGTGTACAGAGAGATAGAGATTATCTAATCTATTCTACAGAGATATAAAGATATGCATATGTAGAGATATGTGTATATTTTTATATTCCTCTCATAGATTCAGATATAGATATAGCAAAATAGAGATTAGGACATGGAAGAGAGAGACTGGTTAATAACCATACTAAGGAACTTTTGTGGAAAGGGGTACAGTTAAAGCAAGCAGGCAAGACAAGGATCCTCCATCACTGCTGTCAAACAGTCTTACAAAACATTTAAAATCCTTGGATGTAAAACCACTTTCACACCGGCACCACCTAATGTATTAATAAGTCCTGTGTCTTTTCTACAGCCCACCCTCACCTCACAAGCATCTCTTGCTTCCTTTAGCCATGGACAGAACAGCCTTCTGTCCACCCACCTTCTTCACCCGGCCCCACTAGCCCCTCAATCAACTGAAGCTCCTTTGAAAATAAATAAGATATTCTATTTGTCTTTAGATGATAAGGTCTGATATGACCTTGGTATTCAATGACAGCTGTTTCAGTTTGTAATAATGGGCTTCTTCTTTTCTTTTATCTTAATGTCAGATTTCAGTTTTATCAAATATATGGTACAAGCAGCCTCTATTTTAAAGTGCCCTAAACCCATTGGAAATTTCTCTCCTGAGAATAGACCACCTATACTGACACTGAAGTACTTACCAGGAAAAGGTGAAGGAGGACTAGAATGTGCAAAGGCCCTGAGGTGAGATGGTAAAGAGAATGACTTATTCAGGGTTAATTCAAACTGTCCAAAATATGAAGTGGGTGTTATATCAAGAACAAAGACAATGGCTTAAATAGAGTCCAGATTTCAGAATTCATTTGGCAAATTTGCTTTGAACTTGATCTATTTCAACTTGAGTGAAGAACTTTCTGGCAGCATATACTTGGGTAGAGGGAGAGCAAGCATAAGCATAAGAGAAGTACTAACATGAGGTTGCCAGACACTCAACAGCAGAGAGGGAATGAAAGACTGCCAGAAATAAGATGAGGGCTCCAAGGAAGAACTACTTGGAGAGCCAGCTTTGACAACCATACAAGTTTATGCATAGCTGGTTCCGAACTTTTGGGGGAAGATATGGAATCCAGAATATGTGTGCAATTCAGGAGAAGCCAAATGACCCTCGTAGCTTCATAGATCTGCTGTATGATGTTGCCCCTAGGAGATGGCCCCCCAGCACAACTTGCCCGCTGTAGGACAGAAGGGCAGTATCTGAGGGACCAGGAAGTAATTGACACTTCCCAGTAGGAAGAGCAGGTGCCACCTCTGGGCCCAGCCCATGATCTCCAGGAGTGTCTCCAGGGCTCTGCTGCCTGAACCTGTCTCAGCAACTCATCTTCTAGGGAAGGGAATCTCCCATCTGAGCTCTGAGAGAGGAAAGCCCAACACAGGGTGCTGAGTGGGAAGATTTATGACTCATCAACTCTCCATTCTCTATTGAGATAAATGTCCCCACCAGGGCTCACGCAAGGCGTCCACAATACCAGATTGAAAGTGATATAAAACGAAAAAGCCCATTTTCAAAGATCTCTTTCCAGGAAGCTAAAGCCAAGTAAAATAGGAGATTATTTCCAAGATGAATGCCTCACCTGGCACGCCTCCCCACTCTCCAGCTGTACACTGGGGTTCCCTGTCACAGTGCATTAATTGACATTTAAATCCAAACTTTATTGTTTCTTGGATGGGAAAATGCCTCCCAAATTTAAAAGAATATTTTCTTTTAAGCCCTGGCAGTTCCCCAGGCAGAAGGGGCAAGCTGAATTCCCCAGGTGGGATGTAAATCCAAAACACCATACTTGCAGAAAGGCTGTGATGGGTTTGAATTCCAGCTCTGTCACTTACTAATTATGTGCTCTTGGAAATTCATTCACTTCCTGAGTCTCGATTTCCTTGTCTTTAATGGAGAAGATAATAATCTCTCCCCTTGGCGTGTGTGAGGCTTAACTAAACAAAGCAATGCTCATGCCAAATGCACCAGGAAAGTCCAACACACACAGGTTGACAGTTAGGTGGATTGACTTTCACTGCCAAGGGAAAACCAATTGACAAAGGCAATTGCAAGAAGACCCTGGAAGCCATAGCTCTCATTGGATTTAACTCCATTGGCCCACCTACCTGTAGAGGTGCCTTCCCAGTGGAGCTGGAGAAAAGGCCAGTGGGCGGAGAGTCCAAAAGCAAATGAGACTGATGTCAATCAACAGACACACTCATTGTTCACCATGCGCCATCGCTCAGCCCACTACGTGGACAACAAAGCACCATCAACTGGGGGAAGCCAGACTTTTCTCTCACAGCTGTGGAAGCTGGAAAGTCTAAGATTAGGTGCCAGCACATGGAAGGAGTTTGAAGGAATTCTGTGCAGAAAAGCAAGTTGGAATGACAAAGACAAATATTGGACAACTTACTTAATGGACTATTTAAAAAAGTAAAATATTTATAAAAACCAGCAGACATTAATAAACAAGGCGATGTTTCTGAGGTTAAGAGGGAAAGAATAGAAAGGGTCAAAAGGGATATAAGGATCGGTGATGGGTGGAAAAATAAAGACTCGTTTTTTAATTTATTCAGATAGTGGACGGTCTACTCTATAGAATACAAATGTCTGGCATTTTGGTAAGGGTGGATAAAAAATTCACAACTGAGACCATCAACAGGACATCTAGATCTAGTAGTTCAACTTCTTACATAGTGTCCAACAGCTCCCTGGAAATTAATTAATTAATGATCAGAGAAAGATTCTAACAGACATGAAATGGAAGCTGACAATTTCTTAATATCTGGGCCAGGAACAGCCGAAGGGTCACCTCCACCCTAATCTGTGAGTAAACATAGTCACAAAGCCCCCCTGTAAACCAGAGGAGGACACACAGGCGTCCCCTCTCAATGGGAGGAGTGTCCGAGAATTTGCCACAGAGACAATTTTAGAGAAGAAACTCAGGACCAAATCAAGAACAGTCCAAGGAGTTTGAATTTAACCCTGCTTGTGATTTAAAAAACATCTTTTTCCACCAGGCAGAGTCCAGTAGGTATATTAGAATATCTCTAAGGACAATCTTCCCAAGGCATGCGACCAAGAGGCCACCAAAGAAGCCACTACCTTGTCCACCTGAGATGGTTGTTCTTAATTTCCAAAGCAACCCCAGGGCCTTTCAACAAGGAACAAGGACTGGCTGTGAGTTACAGAGCTCTCTGTGACAAGTGCCATCCATGGACAAGATTTGGGGGTCACATGGAATTGAAGGAGAACAGGGAACAAAAGGGGGAGAGGCTAAGCTTTCTAGCTTGGGAGACTAAATGGATGTTGATTCCATTGGCAGAGGTACTTTCAAATGTCAAACACTTAGTCTCTTGGTGCATTTATTGCTCCTATAATGACCCTTGGCAATTGTGAGCTTCTGTTTCTTACTCCTCCCTGCCATCATCCACTTCCCATACCTTCCCTTACAGGTATGGAAGCAGCAGTAGAGACAGAGACAGGGACAGAGACAGAGATGGAGAATGGAGCTAAAATTCGTGTGACATTCTCTCTGTTCCCAGACACAAACCTGTCCCTTATTCGTGCACATTCACTGTAACCTTCAGCGGCCCATCCTTCAGTTCAAGATCTTCAGGGCTGCATGAGAGTCAGAGGAGCTTATTAGGAATTCCAGTTTCTATAGCTACTCCCGTGGATTCTGACTCAGTGGACTGAAGAAGCTGCTGGGGTTGAAGCCTTGTGATAAATGATTTCACTAGACAGCAACAGTAGGTAAAAGAAACACAGCAAAGGTGCTAATGGAGATGGAGCCTGGCCCTGCTGGACCGCTTCTAACTGTCCTGGAGGAACACAAAGTGTTCGAAAACACGAGCTTGGTGTTTGATGAGAAACAGGACACCGCTGTGCTGGCTTCTTTCTAGTCTTCACTTGAAATGTGATCTTTATCAGAGGCACATATGTTTTCGATACCTTCACATGTGGCTGCAGTTAGGCCAGGAAACAAATTCCCTACCAGTTGAAAGTTTTGGCCTCTCTTTCATGCCCATGGAGCATCAGTTTCTATCCTCCGTTAGAAAGACCCCAGGGAAATAATTAATCAGCCCGCCTGCCTGCAACACTTCCATGACGTGGGTCATAAAAAGTCCACTGTTCCTGCAACAGGGAACCTCCCCCTTTCCTGGGGATCCCAGCAGACAGCACAACCACAGCCCAGAAAGCTTTGCTCCTGCAGTGCCCCACCTTGCTCAGCCATGCCCAGTTGGCTACCCCACCCATGAGCTCCCCACCCCCACAACACAGCTCTGTGGTTCTATGGAGAAACCTCTTCTCCATGTCTCTTCGATGGTCCTACTAGGTAATTAACATTTTTTTGTTTGCTTTTAAACATTTATTTATTTATACGTACAGAAACTGGGGTACAGGCCAGAGTTGTGGGGGGTGAGAGGATTCACCAGAGACAGAGTAGGGAAAATAACAGGCAGATTGACTGAAATACACTGCTGAGGGGAGCAGCAGGCAAGACAGGAGAGGTCTGCTGCGCCACGTAGGTAGCTCCCTGGCCAGGGATCGAACTCATGCTGCAGTGGCTGCAGCGAGCCTCACAGGATGACTCCTAACCCCTTGCGCCACCAGGGAGGCTGGATAATTAACATTTTCGGTCAAGGCCTAGCAAAGCAAGGATGATGGGCCACTCCATTTCAACATTCATAGCCAGGACTGGGCATAGATTTGCCACCCAAGTCCCCAGGCCCCATGAACCACCTACGTGTGTGGTAGATGGGTAGAACTGGGAGCTCTCAAGACATGCCCATTGAAACACAGGCCCTGCTAAAAACAAAGGAGGCTGTGGATGTTGCATGGATTGCAGACTAATAAAAAAATAGAGAAATTGCTAATGCGAGGTGGTGGATTTAAAATTACAGCAGGACGCCTTCTTCTTTCTTTTCCTGTCCTGTGTGGCTACCCATTTAAACTCACCGGAAAGGACCATCAAAAGTCCAAACTGAGGCCCTTTGTCACATAAACAAATGCAGGTCTAGCCCCTCTCCCATCTCCCACCAAACCAGATGCTATGTAAACCTCCAGGAAAACCCAGAGGTTGGAAATATGCCTCCTGGTGACTCCCAGGTATGAGAATGGTCC